>NW_026704980.1:723333-1074166 GCF_029867415.1 Vicia villosa | reverse complement strand
CCTGATTATCTTTCGCTTCATAATGCCTGCTTTTAGTTTTGACACCCCTAACCGTTAAACAGACCATGTAAAATGTTAATTAAGCTGCTGCATCTATGCATAAACTGAAGACAAATAATTAAATGAAGGATAAATCACTTACCTGATTTAAGAGACATAGAAGTTGAAACAGGTTCACGGCTGCCCCTCTCAGCTTTAATAGAAGCAATGAGAGAATCAGCATTTAGCCGCAATCCTTTTGTTCCCATCAGCTTCACTCCTAGCTTTTTGCAAAGGTGATTAAATCTCATATCATCACCTCCCCTTACTTCTCTTAGGTCAAGAGCCTGTTGTCTTGACAATAAGTGGCAACATGAATTCCTTTTGATTCATAGATACCTGCATACAGATAAAGCATTTTTTTCACACATATTCTTTTAAATAAAATAGTAATCAGATCCAAAACAATTATGACCAATTTCTTTGACTGAAATTCAGAAGAAAAAACTTGCGAAGGAAGCGTTTAAAAATTCTCCTGACTAAAATTGCAGCTGTAGGTCGTTTCTCAGGAACAAAGTCAAGGATAGAAACCAAAAAGTCACTCATGTCATCTTTCTCACTAAAATCATACTTCTTCGTGAGCACTTTAGTTAAAGGCCAGAATCGCAAGCGACTAATATGTCTCAAATCACCATATCTATTGAAGAAATCCCGGGAATAACACCCCCTAGTGCAATCTGAAAATTGTTATCCACAGACTCAAGTAAACTGTGAACTAATGTTAGTCTCATAACATCTAAAGTAATACATTAATAGTTAAGCTGAAACTGAAAAATAGGAAGGATATATGTGAATCAACAACCTTGTACTCTGACCATATTGTCTGCTTTGCATTATCGCAATAGGTAAATCCATACATAATTTGTGGGAAGGGAATCAACCAAAATTCAGCAATACTGGGATCTTTCATGATGTGCCTTGTGTGCTGAAAAGATTAAAAACATAAAAAAAAGTATTAAGAATACAATGTCAAATAAGAAATACATGATGTGCCTTGTAGATATACATCGAGTGTCAACGGGAATGCCACATAGAATGATATATAGAAACAAAATCCTTGACCACAACTTGCAGAAAATTAGTAATAACAGTCAACTGGAATGCCATATAGAATGATTATTTTCTAGCTGCCACTGACAAACTATCATCTACCTTAGAAAATATTTCTTCCACGGCTTAGCTGAACCAATAGATGATCTCATGTGAAATGTAATAAATATGCCAATATTACCTTAAGAAAGAAAATATATGGTCAGTAGTCTAGCCGAATCTATTTTTGTAGAATTTGACGCAAATCGACTAACTTTCCAGCTTGAATTTGGTGATACAGGGGAACTGGATCCATCAGGCATTAGATGTTGATAGTATTTAGACAATGCTTTGTATCCCATATTACTAAGATTCGAAATCCTACTTATATGAGCAGCACTTAGACATAAATTCAAACACATTGGACCATCTCAAATATTAAAAAGAAAAGTTTAATGTGTTCATGAATAATGACAACACAATGGATATAGAGGAGAACAAAAATATACCTTAAATAGTATGGGAAGTTGTCAAAAGAAATGTCTATTTCTTTTCCATTGAGTATTGCAGCACCAAGATATTCTTTAAATGTTGAACAATTTTCAGTTACATCACAAAGAGTAGAAAAACTAAAGGTCGATCCTTCAAAACCAACTTGCAGCTTCTACTGGAACCAATTGTAACATTTGGTCCGAAAACAGCCACGTTTGGATACTGTACCAAGATCCCAAATTAAAATGTTTTGAATTAGATCAATCTAATAATCTTGCAGATAAGAACATGATTTAGTTTTCATTTGTCTATTTGACGCATTACAGATTATGGAGAGAGGGTTCTTACAAAGATATGGAGTGAACAATGTTGATCACATTGGCAACTTAAATCGTTATTTGAATCATGAATTTACCTCTGCAGTCTATGATAACAAATGGCCCCACGTATCAGCTTCAACTACTAAAAAATTCCGCAGACCGCTCCGAATAACTTCATATCACTAAAAAAATCACGAAAATCAAACTCTTGTTGCAATATTACTGAATTTGAAATAAATAAGAACAAATTTAAATGAAATGCTTAGCACTAACGTGTGCTTCCAGAGGACCGCCTTAATCTTAGAGCCACCGACACAGTCTCTGGAACCGTCAGCGTAGCACCACTCTTGCGTGGACTCTTCACACTTTCAGCCGTATTGCGAGAGTTTTTTTGTTCAATTTTTCCATAATCTATGAGATGATGATGACATACTCCAATTAATGAAACCGCACAAACGATACTTTCACGATAGGTAATCCACCACAACATACTATAATGGTAGAAACAAAAAAAAATCAATATACATAACCAAAGTTACGACATCATCAACAATCATAATTATACCTCGCCTAAAGTCCATTGCGGTCAGTCCAGATGCAACTGACTTGCACTCTATCACAATAAAAAACTATCTATTTTAGCTATGGAAGACAATATATTTGCTGCAGTAGGTGAGAAATTCTCCATTCTCTGCATCACACTTCAAGGTTGGCTCATAAACAATTTCCAGGAACATAACATGTCCAAATCTTGCAGAAGTTAATACAAATTCAATTCTAAATATTAATTCTGGAATCAAGAGCTTTAATCTAATTATAAACATATAATAAATTATACCCGAGATAAGAAACCGAAGAGGAATTGAAGAAAACATATTGCACAGTTATAACATGACCACGCTCATACGAACACAAGAAAACATGTCCAGTTCTTCATGGTATGGACCACGGATACGTTACTGGTCTGCAATCCATACAACAACTTACAACATGAAAATTAATTGAAGAACACAAAAACGAATATCAATTAACAAAATAGTTTCAAAAACAGAAATAATTGCATCACAGGATATGAAATCAAGGTCGCCATTACTAATGCAAAAACAATGATACCCTGCATAAAACAATGACACATGAACCGACATTCTCTCACTCTTCGCAAGCTGCTTCATTTCATCCTGAGAAAAACACATGCAATTTTATTTAGTATAATCCTCTTAGTTGTACTAAATTCAATCATTCATCAACAACGCGTGTTTGAATCAATCACGTTCAATCGGAGATTACTGGTGCTGTCAAATAACAGCTATAACATAACTATAGCAGAATTGAACAAACCGCTAAATTTCGCTATTCGCGTTTGAGATTATTCACAATAACTGTCACAGAATTCGTTCGCTGCAAGTCTTTCATAATATCAAAAGCTTTAGATTCAATATAATACATCAAGCAATGTATGCCAGAGGCAAAAAAAGCATACCAAGAATTCAGCAACCTCCCTTGCCTGCAAGTGCTTGTTGAAACCAAGATCAAATTCCATTTCAGCATCACGTTTTAACCTACAAACAGAGAAAACAATATCCGGGCGAGAATGAGTGAGATATAGTAGCTTACCAATGATCATAAGACTTAATGTGCATTCGCCACTCATATGTTTCTTCTTCACCGTCGAAACACACCTGAATCCAAAAATCGCACCCACACAAATCAAATATCACAGATCTAAAATCGAAAAAATTTGTTTACCCTAATCTTAAAAATCATACTCAGAATCATAATAACCTAACAACCCTAATTTTTGTTTACCCAAAAATTCTAAAAGAATCATAGGAAATAGAGAAGCTACCTTTACAAATTCAGCGTAAATTCTGGTTGTTCTTCTGCTTCGGTAGCGATGTGAATATGTTCTGAGCTTTGAAACAGAAACCAAAAACCGCACCCATACAAATCAAATATCACAGCTTTGAAACAGGAAAATATTGGGATTAGGGTTTCTCAAATAGCACAGATTTGAAACCGCCGCGAATCTCCCCCCTTTTAGCTTGAGCCAACACCATTAAACCTAAAACAACAAAAACTAAATCAAAATCTAAATCACCAAATCAAAATCATCAAAATAAACTGTAATAACAATTTATGGGTATGCAGAAGAAGAAGAAGATTTGTCATGTAAAATCAAATATTTGTGAATAATAACAGAGGTTGACGACAAAGAACAAATACCATCGAAATCCGCTTCATTTGAAAGTAGAAACCATCACATCAAAATTGCCGAAACATTTTGAAGAAGAAGCGGAACGATATGATGGATGAGAGAAAAATAAGGTCAAATTTTGTGATTATGAAAATTAGGGTTTGTTGTAGAAAGAGAGATGAAGAAAGAGAAGAGATAGACAGTGAGAAAAAGAGAAGAGAGTTATTAGAAGGGATGGAAGCAAAGCAGATAAAAATCAATATGAGTAAAGAGAGAAGAAGCTATCCACGTGGATAGTGTTAGTGTTGAGTATTTGTAAAAAAGGGCAAAAAGGTAATTGGTAGAACATCAAATTTTCTTATATGATAGATATTAAAATAGATTCTCAAATTATGTTCTTTATTTGACACATGTATTCGATTTGTGCCATATCATCTCATAATCTTATGTGTCATCTAAAAAAACTCATTTTTATTTATCAAAAAGTCAAAAACAATAAATCCACCTTATTGGAAGTCGCGGGTTCGAACCCTCGCAAAGACGATAAAATTTTATTTTTGAACAAAATGGAGTAAGAAGCTAATCATTAACCCAACTATGTATATTCCTAAAGTTACATCAATTAAAAATATTCTCTAAAATTTCAAAAATTAAAACTTACGTGGGAATCCAAACACAATCAAATATTATGTTTTTCCTGAAATTATAGCAATAAAAGTAAAATTTTGAACAAATGTTTTTAATTTTAAAGTAGCTCATATACAATTTTCAAAGATAAGTGACTATGAGTTGATCTTAATATATAATAGAGTATAATAAACTAAAAAAAATAAAAATTTATTGATTTCTCGCATATGAGGATATAGAGTTTTTAAAAAATAAATTATAATTTAGTCTTTTCTTTTATAATACTGAAATAGAGAGTATAGTAAAAACGATAACAATAATGTTTCTCAAAAAATACTCATTTCTAACTAATATCACGACAAAACAAATAAATTATTTATAATCTCATTAGTAAAAATTAAAAAACAATTAAGCTAATATAGAAATAGCATTTTCAATCTTTTATTTATGAGATAACTAAAAATTGACTAAATTGACATAAGTACCAAAAAGATTTA
Organism: Vicia villosa; assembly: GCF_029867415.1. NCBI lineage: Eukaryota > Viridiplantae > Streptophyta > Magnoliopsida > Fabales > Fabaceae > Vicia > Vicia villosa. Next base: position 1,068,968 of record NW_026704980.1, on the reverse strand, counting down.
AGAATCAAAATAAAACAAAAAGCTACTTTATAAATATTTAAATTTCCAAAACTAAATTACGAATGTGACTCTCAATTTATATGTATTTTTATTTCAAATAAAATATATCTTTGTATATGTGATTAATCCATATCACTATCACAATTATAATTCACCATACATTATTGTAGTATAATTTTAATATTTATTTTTCATCAAAATAAAATCTTAACACATAAAATTAAATAAAAATAAATATACTAATTTACAACTGCGCAACGCGCAAGTTTTAGTCTAGTTTATATTAAACATGGAAAAGAGAATATGCAAGTGATGAAGAAGTACTTTAAAATTCATTTCCTGCTAAAAATTCAACTTGTCAACTTACAAATACCTTATTTACACTGGTGTGCTAGAAAAAATATCGAGGCGTGACAAAAAATTAGACATGCAAACAATAGAAAAATTCCTACAAAAGCATATTTACTGGGATACATTATCCTTTCTTTAGTCCTCTTCTACGAAAAAAGTGGTATTCAATGATGTCAAATCTTAGTTAATGATATAGAACTATAAAAAATTAGAAAAAGAGTTCAAGAAGCATAGAAATGTGGTGTGAATTCATTGAATAACTAACATCAACAAAAATGAAATAAGTATGTGTTCCAAGCCTCTTGAAGATTCTTTCCAATTTATGGTAAGAGATGTTGTTGATATGAAGGTGAAGAGAGGACTTTGTGCAAAAAGAATTATATTTACTGCTTTAAGAAATCCACAATTTATTGAAATGGCAATTACTATTAACAATGGACCTAAAGGCTAGAAATCTACATCTTCAGAAAAGGAAAGAGCAATTATCTTAGATGAGTGTAAGAGAAATGTTGACAAAGATTTAAATTCTATCTAAGACACATGGTTTCATTATGTAATATCTATTATATTTGGGTGATGGAGTAATGTACGACATATGCAGCTCATAAATGTGTATAGTAAAGTTGATGTGTTTATGTATGCCAAAGATTTTTCTGGTGTTGAAAAAATAATAAGAGTTGCAATTTGAGTTTGTAATCAAATATATCAAAGAAATAGGACCATTAAATGTTCTGCAAGTGGTTACTCATAATGCAACACATTGTAAAGTCGTTGGGAAAGAAATTTAAAAGGTATACAAAACATATCTTTTGATGAAGTATTTTTTTGTGTAATCAAGATAATATTAACGGGAGAACAGAGGGTTCTCCAACCTGTTTACACGATAGAACGGAATAAATTTACTCTACAAAAAAAAATGAGAAAAAATAAATTACCGACCAATTGGAGTTACGAAAGAAAACCCAATGGCTCGTTAGTAAACTCGTATAAACTATAATTGGAATTGGTAATTTCTCCCAAAAGCGACCATTTCCAAACTAAGATCTTTACCTTCCAAACCGTATTATAAACATTCCAACTGTCATTTCGGAAACAAATCCCATTCCGGATTAACCAAATAGACCAAGAAATTGTCAACCAAATAGCTACACATTTGCCCTCTGTAACCTTCTTACTCTTACAATACGAAAATCATTCCATAAAATTCGCGAAACACTCCTCCTCTAAATCAACCGGTTTACCAATCCAAAAAGGAATCTCATTCCAAATAATCTTCACCGCTTTACAAGTAAAAAATGAATGATTCCTACTCTCCAAATTAAAATCACAAAAGGCACACTTTAAGGAGTTTAAAGGAAAAGCAATACCTCTCGATCTCAAAAGATCTTTCGTTGGTAGTCTATTCACAAGAAGTCTCCAACCAAAAGCCTAGATTATATAAGGCACATCCATCTTCCAAATCTTTCCCAACACCGCATCATACCTTTTTGGAGGATAAAAAGGAATACGAAAACTTGCATAGAATTGATAACAAGAAGCTACCAAAAATTCCCCATCCGGATCCGCGGACCAACCAACCTTATCATGTTTGGACAAACCAATCTTAACATTCGCTAAAATTAAACGAAGGGAGGAAAGAGAAGAACAAAGTTCCGTAGTCAAAATAATATCTTTAATACCAAAATCACCCCAACACCAAACATCATTAGTCCAACCCCCCATTCCGCCCATCGACATGTTTTTAAAACAAGGCAAAGAATAAAGTTCTGGAAACTCCTCTTAAGATGATATCTTCCAACCACTTAGCTTCCCAAAACGGAATATAAAAACCATTACCTACTTTGTACTTACAAGAAGCCACTTTAGGATCTTTCATGGAATAAGCTCCTATTTTGATAATGTCCTCCCACCAAATGGATTGAGAATGACGAAATTTCTCCTTGAAGCCACCACAAACACCTTCGTGGAGATGTCACCATAACGAGCTCTCAACAAATCAAACCAAAGATTATCATTGCCTTGCAAAATCCTCCATCTCCATTTGTTAAGAAGAGCAAGATTAAAATCCAAAATATTTTTAATACCTAAACCTCCCTTCTCAAAAGAAAGACACACCTTCTTCCAACTCACCCAATGAATCTTTTTCTTATCCTTCAAACCACCCCACAAAAATTCCATTAAATACTCGTGAACTCTTTGACCACCTTTGGCGGCATTTTGTAGAAAGACATAGTAAATATAGAAAGCGAGCAAAAAATCGATTTCAAAAGAGTAATCCTACCTCCAAGATTAAGAAAATGATTATTCCATCCGGATAAGCGATTCTTCATTTTATTCAAGAGAGGAACCCAAAATGAGAGCTTCCTCGGATTTCCACCAATGGGAATCCCAAGAAAGATTAAATATCTTGCCTCCACCCTACATGAAAGAACATACGAAACGACTTCCGAAAAATTTCTATTAGAATTAATACCAATCAAATTGCTCTTATGATAATTAATGCAAAGACCCGACACTAATTCAAACGCTTTAAGCACCGATTTGATAGCTCAAACTTGCTTCTAAGAGCCTCCCCCTATTAACAACGGGTCATCCTCAAATTGAAGGATATCGACCACACACCTCCCTTTTACGGCGAAACCACAATAATCACCAATCTCTAAAGACTTCCTAACCAACCCCGCTAAAGCCTCCGCTACAAAAACAAAGAGAATAGGGGATAAAGGATCACCTTGCCTCAAACTTTTCTCCACCACAAACTCTTTAGTAGGGCTACCATTAACCAACACCGACATTTTACTTTGAAAAATCAAAATGTCCATCCATCTCCTCAAAACCAAACCAAACCCCATTTTTTCCAAAATAAATCTTAAAAAATTCCAATTCACTTTATCATACGCCTTCTCGAAACCCACTTTGAAAAGAAGACAATTCCTCCCCTCCGTTTTTGCATAATTAACAACTTTATTAGCCACCTTTGATGAAGCATTTGATTGGCTAAGAAATTGAACATAATTTGAATTTTAACCATAAATACTTTGATGAATCATTTGATCGGCTGATAAATACCTATGACATACTTAATCATAGTTAAATTTTGACTATATTTAAAGCACTTTCAAATATGGAATTGCTAAAAGTGCCCAAAACTAGGTTTACTTCTCATTATATTCTTCTTAAGCGTATTCTTGTGTGTCGTGAATCTCTAACAATCACTGTTGTGTTTAATATTTGGAAAGAACAGGTTAAGAAAGAAGATGACAATACAAGAAAAATGGAGGCTTTAGTTGTTAAAACAATTGCATGTGGAATTTTTTTTTGGAGGAAGTTGAAAACATAGTTAAAATGAAAAAACCAATTTATCTTTTGATTAAGCTTGCGGATGGAGAAGGATAAAAAATGAGAGAATTTTATGAAAAAAGTGGATGTGATGTTTTGAGAATTACATGAGATTATGGAAAAAAATAGGTTATTGCAGTCTTCATACTTGCAAGCACATAGATCCACAACTTCATCAAGTAGAATATTTAAAGATCAGAAAGAAAAATTGGAGATTCATCACATAAAATATGATACAACTTCAAAAACACTTGAAAATATATATATTCAACAATATCTTCGAAAATGCGCCAGAAGACTCTCATGAAGTATCTTCTCAAAGAAGAGAATCCGGGGAAGAAGATCATGTGTACTTCAAAGCTTCAAGAGAAAACGACGACACTGAGGTAACATCTCTATCTTATGATCAAATGTTTAAGCTAAGTGTTAAAATCATTAGATATAATGATAATTTAGAAAACAACATCGTCGATTTTAAAGAGTTATTGTTTCTTGATCTATATTCTCTTTTTTGTAAGAATGTCCTTCATGAACTTTGCATAGGTTGACATTTACTCGAAGTTCTCGGAAAATGGAATATTGATTTACAATTGACTAAATATTTCCAAAAATTGAGCATAGTGTCTTACATTGTCCTTTTGGAAGGAACATGAGTGTAACACCCCAAATCTACCCCGTAATTATAAGCGAAAATCAGAGTGCATTTAAAAATCTTCATCAAAGATGGGATGTCATCATAGAATACAACAATCAAGTAATAATCGACTAATCCCCCCGAGTGCTACGTATTAGAGCAATGGACACCAACTCGACTAGCCGTAAAGCAACATAAAGACTTCACATCAATAACCTCGAACATCCACGACTAATCTTGAGTACCTGCCCATTTCCCATGGTAGGGGAAATATCAGCAAAGGGGTGAGATATCTTACAATATAAGGGAATGCATGATAAATAATATAGGAGATATAGATCATACATAATTTCACCACTTCGCATCACATAACATCTTACAACAAGTTTCACCGCAAAACAACTTATCAATATAATACAACTTTCAAAACGACAACAATATCATTAATCAGTTAAGACAACATATTCAAATTCACAATTATGCTATCATCATGTCACGACAACAGATCATCGACTCAACAATTCAAATAACATAATCAACTTATGGAATGGCAACAATGTCAACAATCAACCATGACAATATATGCAATTCACAAGTAAGATCCCAACACATCACGATAAACATCTCATCATCAAGTCAACACATCACCACAAACATAATAAAATAAGACTCAAATGCAATTCACATGTGACTCGACTTATGCAAATGCATGTGGTACCATTGGAGTAAAACTCCCACAGTCTCAAAATTTGCCATTGGGCACACCGTCGCTATTTGCCATCAAGGCCACCGTCGCTATTGCCATTAAGGCCATCGCCTCTTTATGCAATGGATGTGACTCATTAAATGTAACATCCACACAAACACAACACACATAATTAACACGTCACGACATCATCTAAATCACCATCGAACATTATCAATGTAATGTTGAACTTCAACAACAACAAAATCATCATCATTCATAAGAATGCATCACTTCTCAATCACGTCACTATGTTGCATCATCATACAACAATAATTCACCTCAAAATACATCATAATACAACTTATCAACATTGACCATAGGGTCTACGACAACGACAACAATTTCCACGTACTAGCGACAACGACAACAAATTCATCATGTTAACAACAACCACAAATTCATCATATTATAACAAACATCAACGATTCATCATATTGCCAACAACATCAACACATTCATCATATTCCTTAATTCAAGTAATCATCATAATACATTATATTCAATTTCATATATATTGTTAAGTCATCGCATGGCATCATCGTCGACTCATACATATCAAATACGCACAATTAATCGCATATAGCATACAACATCTTTATTAATCATGCATATCATCACATACATCTTTATCTCATTCATCATAAGGAAGGTACTTATCATCATCTCAATAACATTGTATCATCATAAGAAAACATACATCAAGTTATACTACAACATAGTTATGTCAATTCATCGCAAGAGCATACTTCATATATTAACACAACATAGTTCATCACTTAATCCTAATAAACATAATAGGAAACTATATCATATTAATCATTTTATTGCATCATGGTATAGTTCATTGCGTTAGCTTTCCAATGCTTCGAACGGTGCCTAAAACGGAGTTACGAATCAAAAGTTACATCATTTCAAAGTTTAGAAAAAGTTCTGCAAAACAGGGTTCGCGGCGCCAACAAAGTTCGCGGCGCGAACTGAACGAATCAAATATTCCCAACTTTCTGCCAAGCAGTTCGCGGCGTCAACAGGGTTCGCAGCGCGAACTGAGCGAATCCAATTTTTTCCTGAGTTTTTGCCAGGCAGTTCGCGGCGCCAACAAAGTTCGCGGTGCGAACTGGAGATTTTCAGAAAACCCCCAACACAGAAAACAGCATACGAAACCCATCCCAAAACCCCTAAACTCAACCCAATCAAGTTGGAAAACACCAAGCATCACGAATAACAATATAATACATGTTATAAACACAATTATAACACCTATTATGGGTCTTCTAACATCATAACATCATCAAACATCAATTAAAACACATATCAAATCATAAATTCATACACTTGTTCATAAACCCTAACTTTTCTAAATTCTTGAAATTGAAGAATAGAAAGCATACACAACATTATCAATTCCACATTCATCAACATTGTAACACAATCATGGATTTCAATTATGAAACCTAATCTCTACCATACCCATCATCATGCCAACCCTTAGAGAGTAAGAACCCCACCCTTACCTTAGCAAAAGCTTCACTTCCTTCAATGGAGCTCTTCCTCTTCATGCGATACCTTCCCCTCTTCCTTCCCCTCTTTCTCTTCTTTCTCTTCTTTCTCTTCTTTCACCAAAATGAGAGTTATGTCTCTAAAACCCTAACTCTCCTACTATCTTTATTTTCTTAATTGGGCTTAACCCACAATCCAACCTCATATTCTATATTTGTTTCACTAGGCCCAATTCATAATCTCTCTTTAATTACTCAATTAAGCCAAATAACACACATAATTGAATAACTACACAACATAACCGAATATTATTTCCAATAATATTCCACATTTACCATCGATCCATAACTTTAACGATACTAACTCGCAATTGTACATCTCTGACTAATCCGACTTATTAATCTGACCATAACTTAACTGCTCAAATCAACATATTAATCCATTACGTTTGTAGAATAATACCGATAAACCTCGACTTCAACTAATTCCAATGAATAAATCCTCGATCAATTTAATTAAATAATTAATTAAATTCGGGGCGTTACAATGAGGATATGACAAATTTTGAATTGGAATATTGTTCAACTTCTCCTTCCCCAGCAACAACACCATTTTGTTGAAAAGTATTCTCGGTAGGTATTTGTTTTATCGTATCCTCAGGGATTAAAGTGATATTACCTCCATTATATAGTTTACAATGTTTTATGTGAGGGTTTCGATTGATTTTAGTTTGGTGAAAGTAACATTCATAAAAGTTTGTAGCAATGAGTAAAGATTAGAAAGAGTAACGTTTTAAAAGGCATATCAAGACTAGATTTCATCAATCTATTTTGCATGTAATTGATTAATCAAGCATGTGAACTTCATTTATAATCAATATAACCACATATTACTCATCTATACCGCTCATATCTAAGACAATATTGTGATTTTTACCGTATTGTTTAATCGAAGATATCTCAACTTATTAAACAACACAAATAATATTTATGAACCAATACAAAGGGAATATCAAATTCCAATTCTATGTCTAGACTTGGTCTTTGATAGATAATAAACTTAGGTCAAGACATAAAAGATGTATCTCAAAATCTTTTAAAACCCAAATATTCAATAAAAACAAAGATTATCATCTATATTGATTATCAAGTTGTTCACACACAAAAAATTAAAGGAAATAAATACAAGTTAAGATTGATTACATCTAATCATGATACAAAAGAGTTTAGCTATCCATTGTCATGGTAGCTTGCTTGACAAGAGAAAGAGAAATATTCACAAGCATCAATATCGAAAGATCGAAGATTGATGCTCCAAGTTGTTGATTCTGAGTTCCTCAAGTTTTCTTAAGTGTTTTTATTTGAAAATAAAAGTCTAACCCCAAAATATCTAAAACAACTCTATTTAAGGGGTTTGAAAAAGCAGACTGCTCCAAGCCCCATCAAGACCCGCTTAGCTCGGGTACGAAGATATTTATGTTAAACCGCCACAATCTGTGCTTAGCCCAGAAAATGGGCGCTAAGCGAGCTTGCTTATGCCAAAACCTCTTCTAAGCGCGCTTTGGGGCGCTAAACGAGTTTTTTCTTGCACAATTCCATCAAAATGCATCTTGAAGATTGTTCTTTTGCCTTTGAGTGCCCAAAAATTCAATCATGCAAAAAAAAATATACAAAATAAATTGAAATTGATTAAACTACAAGATATTTAAAAGAATAAGCTAAAAGTCAAATACCCACACTAAAGCTAGGGTTTTGTAACAAAATTTCAATAAAATCAAGTGAAAAGAGCCACAAAATATTATTGAATATAAATATAATTTGGCCCTTAATGACACCGTTAAATAATTATTTTATATATTATTTATATTAATTAATAGTAAATATGTTTTATGTAATTTCCTATGTATAATGATAAATGTTTGTTCCATTTTTTATCGGAACAATGAAAAATATTTGTTTTTGATTTTTTTAGTGTTTCATTTTTTTAATTTTGGATAACAAATATTTATATCATGTTTTTATATTAATTAGTATCAAGTGTTTTTTAAATTATATCAATATCTTTTTAAATTTATTTTATATATATATATATATATATATATATATATATATATATATATATATATATATATATATATATATATATATATATATATATATATATATATATATATATATATATATATATATATATGGCATATTTAGTGAGAATGTGTAATTTATATGAGAATGTGAGAATGAATCTGAACCATTAGATTTTAAAATAAATGGTGGAGATTAAGTGTCAATCTTGTTTCTCTCTCCTCCATTATTAAAATAAATGATGAAGGAGAGAGAAAAAAATACTGACACTTAGGGTCTATTTGGTAAGACATGTTTTAGAGCTTATAGCTTATGTCTTATGTCTTATAAGCTCATATGATAATTTAGACCCGTTTGATAACGGTCTTTTCATCACGAACATATAACTTATTTTACTAGCTTATAGTTTATTTTTCAGACACTATTTTAAATAACGTTTTAGCTTATGTCTAATAGCTTATTATTTTTTTCCTTTTTTATCTTTATTATTTTAATTAATATCCATTTTTAACCCTTATAATTTATTTTAATTTAAAATAAAATAATTATATATTAAATATCTTTTATGTCATTTTACATTTATAAGTTAATTGAACCGCTAATTTTACCAAACACTTCAATTAGCTTATAAGCTATCCGTCTCAACCATCCACTATAAGCTATAAGTCATCAGCCATCAGTCATAAGCTATCAGCTAGCTTATCAGTCAACCGCTATTTTTACCAAACAGACCCTTAATATCCACCATTTATTTTAAAATCTAATGGTTCATGTTCTCATATAAAACTATCATTCTCATATGATATATATATATATATATATATATATATATATATATATATATATATATATATATATATATATATATATATATATATAGTGAGCATATCAAGTGAGAGCATTTTTAAAAGAGAGATGAGAAGAATAAATATCAACCATTTGATTCATCAAGAGAGAGAAATTAATAGCCACATTAATGTATTAACATTTTCTATCTTGATTGATCCAATAGTTAATATTTATTCCTCTCATCTCTCATTTAGAAATACTCTCACTTAATATGCTCCCTATATATATATATATATATATATATATATATATATATATATATATATATATATATATATATATATATATATATATATATATATATATATATATATATATATATAAATTAAAATAAAACAAATCGTATATTATAATTACTCCCATGTTTATTTAGAAATATGATAAAAAAGCTTAAATTTAATTAATTAAATAAAAAACAAATTATCACTTATAGTGAATAAAAAAGTCTATAAGAATGTTTTTCTTATAATAAAACACACATAACAAAATTGTATGAGGTTAATATCAAAAGATTATAAAAAACACATTAACAAAATTGTATGCACTCTTTCAATAATATATAATAGCACAAATGCAATTTTATCAAGTTTATATAATGATGCTTTGAATCACTCTTTTGACAAATTGCACTCTTTCAATAATATCTACCTTTGTTAGCAGTGTTTTAAAAACCGGACCGGACCGACCGGTCGAACCGTCCAGGTAACCGATCTCGTTCAATAGCTGGATCGAGAATGTCATTGAATCAGTGTGAACCGGTCAAAACCGGTGTAAACTGCTAAAACCGACGGTTTAAATGCATTTTTTAATTTTTTAATTTTTTTTAATTTTATACAATTAAAACAACATCTTTTTAATTATTTTAAAAATAAAAATAAAAAATAAAATAAAAATAAAAAAATAAAAAATTGCTGCAGATGCGGTTTATTTTGTTACCGATGATTTTGATATTGAAGAAGGAGATCACAACATTGAAATAATTTTTCTTTTTTTGAAATTAAATTTAGTAGACAATGGAATTATTTTGTTATAAATTATTCAATTAGATTATGTTGATATTAAACATTTGTTTACAATTATATTTTATAATTATGTACTATTTAATTGTGTGTGATACCTATGTGTAAAATTTGAATTTAAATTATGAACTTGTGAATTTATTTATAATATGATATTTTCAAAAAATTTAAGTGTTAGTTATATTTTGTAGAGACTGAATCATCCGGTTCGACACATTTTATACCTATATAATTTTGTTATAACGACCGGTCTATTCAACCGAGTTATCCAATTTAACCCGGTTTAGTCATGCGGTTCGACCAGTGACTCACTGGTTCGACCAATAAACCAGTGATATTTATTTTAATTTATATATCCAAAAAACAAAATATTATTCATTTATAAAACATTTTGACAAAATATATTTTATCGCATTCTTTGTATAATATTTATTTACGAATGTAATTTCATGTATATCATTCTTTAGACCTAAGATAAAATTGTAAGGCACATTTTTATGTATCAAATTATACTTATTTTGACAATTATAAACTTTTTTATGGTAACGTATGAACGATTAAATACAAAATTATATTTTCCTCTATATGTTTATGTATGGCTCAATAATTTTTTGTAAAAAACCAAATCAACCGAACCAACCTAAATCGTATTAGGTTGGTATGGTTTGATTTGCTTTTATTTTTGAACGTCAATAGAATCAAACCGAACCACACATTTTCTCTTTTGCGGTTTGGATGATTTTTAGCGTCAAAACCGCCCAAACTGAACCACAAACACCCTACTTGGGCTAATAAAAGCCCACACGAAAGCCCATAAAACCCAATATTGAACCAAGGGGATCTCTTAACATGCCCATATAGGGTAAGAAAACACCCCCTAAATACCTCAAAATACCCTTCGCATGTGCATATTCGAACGTATTTTCACATTTTCAATATGTTTTGGATATGCACATGCGAAATAACCTTTTTCAAACATTTTATTATATAAATGTTGGATTTAAAATGTCAGAAGTATTTTCGGATATGCATATCCGAAAATACACTTGCTATACATTGCTATCACTATTTCATTCATTTCTTTCACTACATAACCAAAACCCTCTCCAAAACATCAACCATTTTCAATCCATTTTTTGTCTCCAAATCAAGTTTCAAATGGTTGATCATAGCAAAGAGAGCATTAAAAGCTACAATTTGAGGTAAAGTCTCATAATTTCATCTCTCATTTGCTCGCATTGGCTCTGATTTGTTATAGAATAAAATTGCGTCTAAAAAGGTGAAAAGTACCCAGGATGAGATGTCAACTAAGCAGACTCCTTCTTACCATGAAGTTGTTGATTCTTTGTTCCCGAATTCACCTACACCAAAATCCAAAAGTAGTGCTACCAAGGGAGCTCGCATTTTCAAACCGCCTTGTACACCTCCGATTAAAAAACCACTGATGATTTACATTGATGAGATGCCTTTATTTATGCACAAACACATTGAAAATATGGTTGATGTGGGGACCGATGGTAACTGCGGGTATCGGGCCGTTGCCAGTTTACTCGGTAAAGGAGAGGAGAATCACACTCTTGTTCGCCGAACACTTATTTCGGAGTTGACTGTGCATAGGTAACTTTACACCCGACTTTATGAGAATAAAGCCAACTTTGATAAAATTCACGATGCCATTGTTCCATCTCTTACCGCTCACACACCAATTTCAAAGTGGATGTCCTTCCCTGAGATGGGCCATCTTATAGCAAACATGTATGATAAGGTGTGTCAATTTGACTAGATTTTGATTTTCAGAGACATTTTTCCCACTTCATAGTCGCCCACCTATAAACTCGTCAGGTCGCATCATTTATATCGGGTATCTAAGATCCACTTTGTACAAGTTTATTTAAAACTTGGGTGTCCTATTCCGACTACGGCATGTCAATGGACGACACATAATACTTTTGAAAGGATGGTGGAGTTCGAAGAAATGATGAAGCAAGAGAGAAAAGCAAATAGAGAGAAGTCGAAGAATTTACCGGTTTTAGATTTTAGAGGTGAGAATTCGTTCGGTGCATTTTAGAATGTCATGAAATCATTTTTTGTATGTATTGTCGTGAAGAACATAAAATCAATACGATTCAATACATATATAATATATCTATATTTAATGTAATCAATGTTTATACTTACTGATTTTATTTTTTCTATGTTGATTATGTTGATTTGCAGTTGATTTTGCCATAACAGAAGGGCCTTTGGTTCTGCATAATTCGAATATGCACATCCGAAGGAACCTTCAAATTTTTTTAAAAAAACATTAGGGCTTATCTCGGAAGTGCATATCTGAAATATGCATTGATAGCAAGATAAGATTTCTTGGGTCCATATTACTCCAAAAAGTCTATAAATACGGTCTCTATAGCTTTTCATCAACATCACAAGCCACACTCAGAAATGACTTAGGCATATCCTCACCTTACTTTTGTCTACTTCAGCAGTGGTTACACAATGCCACTTCAATTTAGGTTCTTGCATGGCACCCCGTTCGCCGAGTTGATTTTGATACTGATCTCTCTCTCTTGCAATATCCAGAAAATCAGAAGGTGGTCAAGCTTGAGTATCGTTCACCTTCATTTGATACAGAAGAAAAAGTAAAGTTCACCCCATTTGAGCTCAAGAACGACGACGAATTAGAGGTTATGTGGACAACTTTTTAACAATATTCTTCAAAGGGTCTGATCGAGTTGGATGCGAAATTTTAAAGATCAGGATTTTGTTGCTTTGGTGATAAGGATTTTGTCCCAGACATATTTTCGAAAATGCATATCCCAAATCACCTTGAACCAAAATGCCAACCGTACTGCCACTACTGACGTACCACAAAGTAGAATGCACCTAGGTTGATGGTTATGACAAGTCGGGCCGTGCCATGGAGGATGTCGTTTGTGGGAGGATTTATCATGCCACCCTCTCAGTTATACATTCCACTCCCCTAGGAATATGCTTTTACCATTATATCCTTGCCTAAAGTGACTAATTTTCAAAAAATATGCGTTACTACCAGAAATTTCAAAAAAATATTGAATTTTTAGAAATTTTCATGACTTTTTATCGGAAAATTAAAAAATATACCGGAAATTTTGAAAAAATTATTGAATTTTTTGAAATTTCCGTTATATTTTTTGCAAAAAAAATAAAAAAATTGTACTAGTGAAAATTTCAAATTCCCAGTAATACAATTTTTTTTTACAAAAAAATATACCGAAAATTTCATGCTTCACCCCACTAACTTAGTCAAGGATAATTTTAGAATAAACAAATATGGGGATGACATGTATAATAAAAGGGGCGGCGATTTAAAATTTTAAATCGTCCCCCGTTTGTGGGCAGTTTGCAAGGTCATAGGCCAATTATTGGCATGACGGATGCAACCATGGCTTTAACGAGTTCGTCGTTTGTGAAATGCCCGGCCCATCTGTATCAAAAGACAACGGTTCTTGTTACATTGATGAAGCTCATCACAAATGCACATCTTCATGCAACCATGGCTGCTAGCTTTGCTTTGTACGGCTTACCAGCTCCAAGCTCATTTCCTACCTGTATTTTGTGCAATGAAATTTTTAAACTTCAGTTTTAATATTCAACCGTTTATAAAATATTTATACAAAAAATTGTTTTATAGTTTATCATAATGATTTTTTATTAAATAGGTTCTTCAAATAGTTCACAATTGAATTAGTTTTTAGATTTTTTTTTAATTCTTATTATTGTTAACATTCAATAACTTAAAAGATTGGAGTGCGTGAGATAACTTAATATATATGTACTAGTTAGATAATTTTAAAAATTTTTTTTTTTAAATAAAGAAGCTATATTGTGTTAACTGATTATGACAAAAATTATATTTCAAAAACATTATCATAAAAAAATGTTTATTTGGAATGAAAAAAATTATTAAAAACGGCTTCAGTTTTTTCTTTTTACTGTAGTTATTATAATATTAACAATATGTCAAAAACGAATAAAAATAATATTTGACTATTTTGATTAAAAATAATATAGGAAACATGATTTACATCACAACACAATTTTACAAACACTACATCAAAAACCTTTGATAAAATTAAGATGTGATTTAAAATATACTACACTAAAATCTAAAGTGAAATACATAAAATTTTAAATATTCGAAGGATCCAACTCCATAAAATAATTTATTTAACATCTAATAATAAATTATTATATTGTCTGATAAATTTACTTTATAATAATTTAAAATAAATTTAATAATTTTTTATTGACTCTTTTTTGGTTTAGTAATATTTTTGCGATAGTAATAGTATTTTTATTTTATCAATATTTTTAATTTAAAAGTTATTGAATTATAATACAAATTGAAATTAAAATATTATAATTCTATTATTTATAAATATACTAATTTTTATTATTTTAATAATAATTTTATGAGAAAATGGGTGATGCACTGACAGTGTAAAAAATTTTTACACTGTCAATCAATCACGACCATGAATCAGGACAAGTCAGACTGTAATTTTAAAAAAACTTATATGACATGGCAAAACGATTTGTTTCTATTAGATGATAGTGTAAAACTTTTTTACACTGTCAGTGCACTACCTTTAACCTCTAATTTTATTATTTTTATTTTATTTGTCTATCAGATTCATATCCCTTAAAGATTTCATATCTTATCCCATAAAATTATATATTCAAATTTAAATGACGTAATATTATTAATTATAGATCCAGCTGTATGCCTATATCTTTTACACGGCTTACACCGCCTTATTTAGAGAAAAAGCGTAACAATTTTATTTTAATTTCAACTTCACCGTCAAATTTTACCACTTACGCAAAATCACAACCGTTAATTCTGACCCTACCTTCTATATAAATCTCGTCCACCCTCATTCAAAAATACCATAAATAGCTGGTTATATCTTTCTCCCGCTTGTTCTTCTTGGTTGATGAATTTTATTTCTTGGTTTCGTGATGGCTCGAATTCATGGTTTGCCCCTTTCTTGTTTTCTTGATCTGCTCCCGAGAGGAAGATTGTTAGGGTTTTGCTTATTGATATGCTCTTTGGATTGTAGATATCGATGCTTATTGATAATTTTTGGATCAATTATCAAGAATTTTTTTGATATGATTCTTCATTGGATAACAAAGATATTCGTTAATCTGTTTTGCCGTAATTTGGGATTCTTGATGCAATGGATTAGAACCGAGAACGGCTTTAGAGAAATCAAATTTGCTCAATTATCTGTTCTTAATTATTTTTTCTATGGATTAGCGTTGGGTCTTGATACGCTTTTAGAGATTGCTGATTGTGTTTTCTTAAATGATTTTGCCTTGTGTCTTGATAGTTTTTCTCAGATTGCTGATCGTGTTTTCTCCATGAATTTGCCTTGCGACTTGATAGGTTTTCTCAGATTGCTAGTTGTGTTTTCTCAATTGATTTTCTTTGCGCCTTGATAGGTTTACTCAAATTGCCGATTGTATTTTCTTGATGGATCCGCGTTGTGTAGTATTGATATGTTTTTCATATTGCTGATGGTGTTCAATCTATAAATATAATCTATGAAGCACATACAAATGAAACTGACATTACACGGTTTTCATTGTTTATCCGTTTTGCAGCGTGGCTAGAATTACCTTCGTATCTAATTAAGAGATTTGTTTAACCATTTTGCAGCGATTACTTGATTCTTAAGTTACTTATTTTTGTTCACACAAGCATACTTATCTTGATTCTCTTACAGATTGTTGGGCTAGAATTGTTTCTATAACTAAGCTTTAATTCTTTTGGATCAATTATCAAGAATTTTTTTGATATGAATTTTTTTGATATGATTCTTCATTGGATAATCAAAGATATTTGTTTATCTATTTTGCCGCAATTTGGGATTCTTGATGCAATGGTTAAGAACCGAAGGAAATCAAATATGTTCAATTATCTGCTCTTAATTATTTTAGATGGATTTACGTTGGGTCTTGATATGCCTTCTCGGATCGCTGGCCGTGTTTTCTTAATGGATTTGTGTTGCAATGCGCCTTGATAGGTTGTTAGGCTAGAATTGTTTCTATAATGAAGAAAAGTAATTTTAACTTAGATTTAAGAGAAGTTATAATGTGATGCGCCGTGTTTTCTCATCTCTTAGATTTATCTCTTTATTCTTCATACAAACCACGGTTGTTCAGTTTATCTATTAATTCTTAATTCTTCTTGATACAAACATACAGATTGTTGGGATAGAATTCTCGGTTGTTGGGCTTGATACACAAACATACAGATTGTTGGCTAGAATTCTTGGTTGATTGTTGGGCTTGATGCACAGACATACAGATTGTTGGGCTAGAATTCTCGGTTGGTTGTTGGGTTTGATACACAAACATACAGATTGTTGGGCTAGAATTCTCGGTCAGTTTTTGGGCTTGATACACAAACATACAAATTGTTGGGCTAGAATTTTCGGTTGTTGGGCTTGATACACAAACATACAGAATGTTGGACTGGAATTCTCGATTGGTTGTTGGGCTTGATACGCTTTTAGAGATTGCTAATCGTGTTTTCTCAATGGATTTTCTTTGCTGTCTTGATAGATTTACTCAAATTGCCAATTGTATTTTCTTGATGGATTTGCGTTGCGTAGTATTGATATGTTTTTCGTATTGCTGATGGTGTTCAATCTATAAATATAATCTATGAGGCACATACACATGAAACTGAAATTACACGGTTTTCATTGTTTAGCCATTTTGCAGCGTGGCTACGATTACCTTCACATCTAATTAAAATGACGAGATTATCCATTTTGCAGTGATTTCTTGATTCTGAAGTTACTTGTTTTTTATCACACAAACATACTTCTCTTGATTCTCTTACAGATTGTTGGGCTAGAATTGTTTCTATAACTTAGATTTAATTCTTCATTTAATAATTAAGAGATGGATTTATCTGTTTCTCAGCAAGCTGAGAAAATTGGTGGATTTCTAGAACTTCTCTTGATTCTCTTACAGATTGTTGGGCTAGAATTGTTTCTAATTAAAATTGTTTTTCTGCAGTGTGGTTATCCAACTAATAACCTTCTCCATAGCAAGGAGCTTAATTTGGTCATCTCTACTCACTTTTCACATTTTCAGTCTTTTTCATACTTGCTTTTGTCAGTCCCTTGTGATTTTCTATGGAACCTGTGAAAAAAAGATGTTCACATACTTAGTGTTCATCCTGGAAAAAGATTGATTATTGTATTATACTTACATATGTGCATAAGTATTCGGATTTGTAATAGTTATTTTATTTGATGGCATGTCTTCCTATACTTGGAACAGTCCCTTGTGATTTTCTATGGACCCTTTGAGAAAAAGATAATCACATACTTAGTGTTAAGTCTGGGAAAAGATTGATTATTGTATTATAATTACATATGTGCATAAGTATTCAGATTTGTGATATTTTTTCTTTGATGGCATGTTTTCCTATACTTGGAACAGTCCCATTATGATTTGCTATGGACCCTTTGAGAAAAAGATGTTCACATACTTAGTGTTCGGCCTGGGAAACGATTGATTATTGTATTATACTTACATACGTGCATAAGTATTCGGATTTGTGATAGTTTTTTTTATTTGATGGCATGTCTTCCTATACTTGGAACAATCCCTTGTAATTTGCCCTGGACCCTTTTAGAAAAAGATGTTCACATACTTAGTGTTCAGCCTGGGAAAAGATTGATTATTGTATTATACTTACATATGTGCATAAGTATTCGGATTTGTGATAGTTTTTTCTTTGATGGCATCTCTTCCTATACTTGGAACAGTCCCTTGTGATTTGCTATGGAGCCTTTGAGAAAAAGATGTTCACATACTTGTTCGGCATGGGAAAAAAGAATGATTATTGTATTATACTTACATATGTGCATAAGTATTCAGATTTGTGATTGTTTTTTTCTTTGATGGCATGTCTTCCTATACTTGGAACTTTCCGTTGTGATTTGCTATGGACCCTTTGAGAAAAAGATGTTCACATACTTAGTGTTCAGCCTGGGAAAAGATTGATTATTGTATTATACTTACAAATGTGCATAAGTATTCGGATTTGTGATAGTTTTTTTCTTTGATGGCATGTCTTCCTATACTTGGAACAGTCCCTTGTGATTTGCTATGGTGCCTTTGAGAAATAGATGTTCACATACTTAGTCTTCGGCCTGGGAAAAAAGATTGATTATTGTATTATACTTACATATGTGCATAAGTATTCGGATTTGTGATAGTTTTTTTCTTTGATGGCATGTCTTCCTATACTTGGAACGTAAATATGAAGCATACAAAGCTCTAGAGTACATCTTACATCTCAGGGAGGTTGTGGAATTTTTGACATATGGTTTGGCATTCTATTGTTCGGGGGCACTTGCCTTGTTATAATTATTTCCCCTATTTTATTTTCAATGTATTATATATAAGCATAAGAATAATTTTTTTTCTTTCCCAAATGAGTGTCCCTCACAGAATCTGCGATTGGACCACCAGAATCTGCAATTTGCTGCTGCTGTTGTTCTTATATGCGGTGATCTCAACTCTGATTGAATTCTTCTCTATTAGTTTTCTTGATTCTTTCACGATTTCTATATGGGCGTCACAGGGATTTGGTATCTCACAGAGATGTAATATATTGGTATGTATGAGCAAAATTCCTTCTGGTTCAATCTTCCTTATTTCCTCTGGTGTTACTAGAGATGTAATAGGAAATATAATATATAGGTAGATACGAACATAATTCCTTCTGGTTCAATCTTCCTCTTTGTTATTCAACTTCTTTATATATTCTCTCATTTTTTTCTTGGTTACATTGGTCTTATGATGTAGGGGTTTAATCTGGTTCTTGCTGGTTGTAATCTTGGAGTTTGTTGTTCTTTTTTTAATGCTCCTGTTTGTTTGGTTTTTAATTGACTGTTTTTCCAATTTTATTTTGATAATTTGTGTAGTTTGTTTTTATATATAATGCTTCATTTGATAATCGTTCAATGCTGTTAAATTAAAAGAATATTGACACGTGGTTATCCATATTGCAGCAAGCTGATTTCTAGGTATCTGGAGCATTTTGCAATTCTTGATTACATTGGATAAGATCGATAATTGTTATAGAAAGGATTATTCTGATTCTTCTCTGATGTTTTGATTCTGAGGTTTAATTTAGTTCTGGCATTTATTGCCACATATGAGATTTGAAATTTGGCTTTGTTTTTTTGCATTATAGTGTATTATGCGTAGTATCAAGCCGCGAGTTTACTCTGGTACTTTTCTATTGATTTATTCTCTTCCGGTTCTTTTCATCTAATCTTCTTATTTATTACTTCATGAATTCCAATTGGATGTTTTTGTTTTGATTAGTCTATTGATGTTTAATTGAAAAGTTCAGTCTTAAGGGTTCTTAACATCAATACTACTTTTATCTTATAAACATTTGTTCTACATTTGGGTTTTTGTATTGAGAAAGTGCAAACGCTTACATAATTTTGGAGACAATCAGAATCGGAAGAGCTTGTGGGCCTCTCTCTATTATTCTGATATGCAACTTGCTTTGGAGAATTATGCTATATTCTTTCTTTCTTCTTGGTTCTTTTACTACAACCTCTCTATCAAAGCTTAATTTTTGTGCACATTTATCGTCTGTTGTTGACATAACAAGTTAGCTGTACAACATTTCTTAATTTTGAATCACCCTCCCACCTTTTTAGTTGGTCTATAGTGAAGAAATTGGAGATAAGTGTCTGCTGCTTTGTATAAATTATCTTTGGTGAAAGAATAAAGAATAAAGAAGGATACCTACTTCTCCTAGCTGCGGTATATATTTTTTAGAATTTAATTTGGACAACTTTGGTTAGGTACGTTTTGACGATCTATTCCCTGGGGTATGTTGTTATTTATGATTTATGATGTAGGCCCATTAACTTCTTTGGTATTAGGTGGAAGCTCAAACTGTCATGTTTCATATTGGGTGCAAGTACTTGCAAATTGGCTGGAAGTTTGTGTCCATTAACCATCATGTCTTCAGAGGTTGTGTTGTATTCTTTAATTTGAGCATTTCTACTAAGAAAGACAATTTACATCAGTGTGTTTGATACTCGGCAAGTTTGAATTCCTTTGATTTTTCTGCGACTGTTATAGGGGAGTCAACCTATGAAAGTGGTGTGATGTGGCCTGTGGAAACAGAGTTAACATACTATTCTTTCAATGTTAGGATGCAACCCTTCTTTTTTACAATCTGTATTTTTTTGATGGTGTGTTATGTGAGTTTTGGTATTTTGTAGTAGGAGCATGGTATTGAAGCGTACAAGATTCTGGACAACTTGGATTAGCTCACTTTTTTTCCTGATTGTTTGCCACTTCCTTAATTATAATTAATTACTATATTCTTGTCATTTGTGTTATATATAAGAATAAGAATCTTTTCTCCCAAATGGATATTTGTCGAAGTGGGGAAGCCAATTTTTTTCCATTTCACATGGAGCATCAATCTACAATTGGATATGGCATATATTATCGCAGTTATTATGTTTTCTATTTGGTGATCTATACTTTGTGGGTATAACAGGGAGTATATGGACTGTGAAAGCTGTGGGGAGATTACTAACGACACCCTTAGAGCCTTAAGAAAAAACGGGCCATTATTTACCACGTGATTTCTTCAGGTTCTATTTGCGGGTTTCAGTTTTGGAATTCGTTCTTATATTTTATCAACATCAATTTATCAGTTTTCATTTGGCTTACCAATAACTACTCTGAATTTTTGAAAAGCTCTAAAAGCCATTATGTGAGTGTGCTGTCTAGTTACAAAACATGACGAACCCTAAGGCTTCTATGGACCAGGTAAGGATGTGTTCATCTAGGCTTTTGTTGAAATTATAAGGAGTTGTTGATATCTGTGTATTGATATTCTAAACTAAAATAAGGTGAAAGATTACTCATTCTCAAATTACTAGTCTGCTTATAGTTGGTGGCAAGTTCAAAAATATTGATTAATTGTCGGTAGTTTTAAATAACAAAGTGAGGTGTTTCGTTTCAAATATTAAAAAAGGTCATGTGGGAGTTATTGGACATGTGAGTTTTTGTGACACTTGATTTTTTATCAGGCTTACTATGTTGAAGCAATTAATTTGAGCAGTATAATTCAGTGATTGTTTCTAAGAATGTGCAATATTAAAGTTGGCTGTTATAGTGACTGATGCGATTTATCACAACCTTGTGACGGAACTGGTCATTATGTCTATTTGTGTACTTTTTTAGTTCTTTTTTGTATGTCTGACATGCCAGGATTAATTAAGCAAGATTCTGTAGAAAAAGTTTCAATTCGTGGGCGAACAGCGTGGTTGAGTTGAGGCTGTTTTCGATAAATATTTTCTTTGGCACATTTGGCAAAGTTTCCATCATTTATTCGGTAAATTGTGGTTATATTGAGCATTAAAGTCTGAAATTTGATAGCAATTATTTATAGATTTTAGTATGAAGATCTCTATTTGCATATAAATCTCAATCTGTTATTATTTAAACTATTGTAATTATTTAAACTACTCTGCGGCATGGTTTTGTTCATTGTGATTTATTGAGATTTTGAACATGTTGATAAGATTAAGTGCATTCTTCTGTTATTATTTCAGGAGCTTTAATTTACTATAGTAATGTGGCGTTGATATATTATCAGATGACTGACAAAAAAATACATAGCACCACTTTTGCGATTATTTCACATTGTTGTAGAAATAGAAACATTGATAACCTTAAAAAAAAGTATGTTGTCTTCAATAATAACAATTTAGTGACAATCTTTTCTCTTATAACAAGTTATAATTATATTTCAAATAGTTCTAACTTTCTCATTTACTGTTCAGCGGTATTAAGAATCTATTTGATGTTCAGCTAGTTGAAGACGACATATCCAGAACCTTTCCCCATTTCAATATCGAGAATTATAAATGAGAATATCATATAAATCAAAATTCAGCGATTTTCAATTTCCAAAATAATAATCAAGAATATCATATAAATCAAATTTCTGAAATGAATCCTTCTATGTTAATTTTGATTGATAAAAATATGTCCTTCTATGTTAATTTTGATTGATAGAAATATGTAAGGAATTATGAATCTATTTTTCTGCACTGTGGTTCCTTGAAACCGTACTTCATAGCAACCTCGAGTCGAGTTTTGATCGGGTGATCTATGGTAAATTATTTCATTTTTCAAGATGTACATGCTATTTTTATCTTCATCTTATAAGGTTGGTATTTTTGGTTTTTCGATTGAGGTTTGATTTAGTATTTGTTGGTTTTAATTTTGGAGGATGCTATTCATATTTTAAAGATTTGGTGATGTTATTGAGCTCATTTGGGTTCTTATCTTGGGCTGGTAAAAAGTCCACTAAGAAGAGCGTGCAAAGTACTTACACACATGTGAATCTTCATTCTTGGACAATGTACAAGAATACAGTTCCTTTCTATCTCTTCCGCTGATCTACAACTACCGGTCACTTGCACTTCACGCCAGACAAACTGGAGTTAGTTATAACCATCTGCACCATATAAGCGTGGCTCCGTGTATAACCGTCTCCATTATATAAGCGTCACTCCGTGTCACAACCAGATATTTCTTTACTCATATTTGTAAAGTTCCATCTCTTTCATATACTAACTTGAGAAAGTTCAATCTCATTCATATACTAACTTGACTGTCGGAGTGCTAAACTTTTGCTCGTATCCTCCCTAATCACCACTCCGGAAATCTTACCGTGGCAGTCGCCTTCAATTCTAAATCTAAATATTATCAAAGACTTTGTTTACTAGCTTTTAATATAGTAAGAAGGATCTCTTTTAAATGGATATTCTTTTTGTAGCGGAGGCACAACAAAATATCTATATTCTCTTGGCTATTCTTTTAGATGAGAAATTTCATATAACATGTGGGTGTGTTTATTCGGATGATATGCGTATATTATAAAGGAGAGCTACTGTTATATTTTTTCTGTTTGTGGTTATCTTTTTAAGAGATAAGGATTCGTCTTTGTATTTCACTTTGAGCATGAGAATTCATAATTGGGTGAATGCTTCATCTAATGAACCATCATGTTCTATTGGCTATGTGGGATTTGAATCTGAATAATCACCTCTGCGAAAGTACATTTGAGTCATTGTGCATATGAGCATATAGGGATTATAATTGTATAATGAATTGTAAATGAATATAATCTCTATCACTATGGGCACAAGAACTCCATCTGTATTTGGCTGAAGATTAAATTTTGTGTAGGTTCATATTGAGTTCTAAAATCTTTAACTTAGTCGAGTAGTGTTTTGCTTTCCAAGATGAATGCCTTAGTTTTTTCATAGTAGTTATTGGCTTGGTTTAGTTTGAGAGTGACACGACTCTTTTTATTTTGGTTTGTGTATATTACATGACATTTTGAGTTCCTGTGCTTTATTTTAGAAAGGCCATTGTAGTACTTGATGCTTAAACATTGAAAGTTTCTTTTTTATATCAGTTATTGGATTAAGATATTCGTTTATCTGGTTTGCCGCAATTTGGTATTCTTGATGTAATGGATAAGAACCGAGAACGGCTTTAGAGAAATCAAATTTGTTCAATTATCTATTCTTAATTATTTTTTCGATGGATTAGCGTTGCATCTTGATACGCTTTTAGAGATTGTGTTTTCTCAATGGATTTGCTTTGTGTCTTGATAAGTTTTCTCAGATTGCTGAGCGTGTTTTCTCAATGAATTTGCCTTGCGTCTTGATAGGTTTACTGAAATTGCTGATTGTATTGCTGAACGTTTTAATGGATTTGGGTTACTATGAATCATTTGTTCAATCTCTAATTATGATCTACACTTGAAACTGACATTACACAGTTGTCATTGTTTATCCGTTTTGCAGCGTGGCTAGGATTAATTTCGTATCTAATTAAAATGATGAGTTTATTCATTTTGCAATGATTTCTTGGTTCTAAAGTTACTTATTTTTGTCCATACTAACATACTTCTCCTGTGATTTGCTATGTAACCTGTGAAAAAAAGATGTTCGCATTACTTAAGCTTTTATCAGTCCCTTGTTATTTGCTATGGAACTTGTGAAAAAAAGATGTTCGCTTACTTAAGCTTTTGTGATTTGCTATGGAACCTGTGAAAAAAAGATGTTCGCTTTACTTAAGCTTTTGTCCCTTGTGATTTTCTATGGAACTTGCGAAAAAAGACGTTCGCTTTACTTAAGCTTTTGTCAGTCCCTTGTGATTTGCTATGGAACCTGTGAAAAAAAGATGTTCGCTTTTGCCAGTCTCTTGTGATTTGCTATGGAACCTGTGAAAAAGAGATGTTTGCTTTACTTAAGCTTTTGTCAGTCCCCTGTGATTTGCTATGGAACCTGTGAAAAAGAGATGTTTGCTTTACTTAAGCTTTTGTCAATCCCCTGTGATTTGCTATGGAACCTGTGAAAAAAAGACGTTCGCTTTACTTAAGCTTTTATCAGTCTCTTGTGATTTGCTATGGAACCTGTGAAAAAAAGATGTTCGCTTACTTAAGCTCTTGTCAGTCTCTTGTGATTTGCTATGGAACCTGTGAAAAAAAGATGCTCGCTTTACTTAAGCTTTTGTCAGTCCCCTGTGATTTGCTATGGAACCTGTGAAAAAAAGACGTTCGCTTTACTTAAGCTTTTGTCAGTCCCTTGTGATTTGCTATGGAACCTGTGAAAAAAAGATGTTTGCTTACTTAAGCTTTTGTCAGTCTCTTGTGATTTGCTATGGAACCTATGAGAAAAAGATGTTCGCTTACTTAGTGTTCAGCAGGGAAAAGATTGATTATTCTATTATACTTACATATGTGCATAAATATTCGAATTTGTGATAGTTTTTTCTTTGATGGCATGTCTTCCTATAGTGGAGAAATTGGAGATAAGTTTCTGCTGCTTTGTATAAATTATCTTTGGTGAAAGAATAAAGAATAAAGAAGGATATCTATTTCTCCTTGCAGCGGTATATATTTTGTAGGATTTAATTTGGACAACTTTGGTTAGGTACGTTTTGACGATCTATTCCTTGAGGTCTGTTGTTATTTATGATTTATGATGTAGGCCCAATAGCTCCTTCGGTATTAGGTGGAAGCCCAAACTGTCATGTTTCATATTGGCCACAAGTACTTGCAAATTGGCTGGAAGTTTGTGTCCGTTAACCATCATGTATTCAGAGGTTGTGTTGTGTTCTTTAATTTGGTCATTTCTACTAAGCAGGACAATTTACATTTCACTGTATTTGATACTCGGCAATTTTGAATTCCTTTGATGAGTGTTATAGGGGAGACAGAGACAATTTATGAGTCCCGTGGCCTGTGGAAACAAATGTTAAGATACTATTCTTCCAACATTGGGATACAACCCTTCTTTTTTTTATATCTATTTTTTTATGGTGTGTTCTGGGAGTGTTTTAGTATTTTTGTAGCAGGAGCATGGTATTGAAGCATGCAAGATTTTTCTTGACAACTTGGTTTAGCTCACATTTTTTTTCTAATTGTTTGCCACTTGCTTTGTTATAATTACTTTACTACATTCTTGTCATTTGTGTTATGTAATAATCTTCTCTCCCAAATGGATATTTTTCAAAGTGGGGAAGCCCAATTTTTTTTCGTTTCAGATGGAGCTTCAATTTGCAATTGGTTGTGGCATATATTATCCAAGTTATTATGTTTTTATTTAGTGATCTATATTTTGTGGGTGTCATATAAGGAGTATATGGACTGTGAAAGCTGCGACGAGATTATTATCAAGGGCATCCTTTCAATTTTGGAATTCATTCTTATTTTATCACCTTCAGTATATCAGTTTTCCTTTGGCTTACCAATATCTACTCTGGTACAGCTGGTATGTTGTTTTCTTGGCTAAAGTAGTTCCACTTTATTTGAACTTGTGTTTCATAAAACATTGGCCATTGACTTGTCATGTGATTCAACATTGAATTTTTGAAAATCTATAAAAGCCCTTAGTTACAAAACATGATCAACCTAAGTCTTCTCAGAACAGGCGAGGATGTGTTCCTCTAGGTTTGTTAAAATTTTAAGGATTTGTTGATATTCTAAATCAAGATAAGGTGAAAGATTACTCAATCTCGATTCTCGAATTACCAGTCTTCTTATATTTGGTGGCAAGTCCAAAAATATTGATTGACTGTCGACAGTTTTAAAAAGAAAGTGAGTTGTTTCTTTTTGAATATTAAAAAATGTCCTGTGGGAGTTATTGGACATGTGAGTTTGTGACATTTGGTTTTGATCAAGCTTACTGTGTTGAAGCAATTAATTTCTTTGTAGCATCAAGCTTTGGTTTGTTTAATGTGGTGAGTGGTGACCATGACAATTACTATTAACTTACCCGCATATCTCTTCTCGCTACCTTCTCTGTTTTTCATCAACTTGTGGGCGTGTTTGATTTGATGATCTACTTCTAAAGAGAGTTATTCTTGTTCTCTTTTACTGTTTGATTCTGTTATTTATGATATATAGGAATAGGAATTCGTTTCCTCTAAGGTTTTCATCAGGCACTAGGAATTCGTTTTCTCTAAGGATTTCATCGGGCACCCGAATTTTTTATTGGAACCATATGTTCTGCATACTGTAAGATATTTTCTAAGGAATCCGAGCAGTACAATTCAGTCGTTGTTTCTAAGAATGTGAAATTTTAATTCTCTTTGATTTTTATCATCAGTGTTATAGGCCCTAAAAGTTGGCTGTTAATATGGCTGCTGAGATTTGCCACAACCTTGTAGCAGAACGGGTCATTTTTTCTATTTGTGTATTTTTTTCACTTACCAATTTTGATTGTCTAACCGGCCAGAATTAATTAAGCAAGATTCTGTAGAAAACTTTTCATTTCGTACGATGAACAGAGTGGTTGAGGCTTTCGTTTTTGATGAATATTTTCTTTGGCACATTTGGCAAGGTCCCCATCTTTTATTCGGTAAACTGTGGTTATATTGAGCTCCAAAATCTGAGATTTTGAACATGTTAATTGGGTACATTCTTCTGTTATTATTTTAGGAGCTTTACATTAATATAGTAATGTGGTGTTGATATATTATCATACGACCAACAAAAATACATAGCACCACTATGGCAATTATTTCAGTGTTGTAGAAATAAAAACATTGATAACCTTAAAAATATGATATCTTCAATAATAACAATTGAGACAAACTTTTCTTATATGACAAGTTATAACTATATTTCAAATAGTTCTTCTATCACTTTCTCATTTACAGTTGATAAGTTTTTTCAGCGGTATTAAGAATCTATTTTGATTTTCAGCTAGTTGAAGACTGCATATCCAGTTCTTCAAAATAATAACCGAGAATGTCATATAAATCAAATTTCATAAATGAATCCTTTTAACTGTAATCTTCTCTTACTATTTTTTACAATTCTTTTTATTGTTATGTGATTTGGATTAAAGATTATACTTTGAAAAATATATTCTCTTCCTTGCAGTGGTCAAAGTACTCCTTGGTAGTAGGGTGAAACTAAAATTGGGTACACAATCTTGTAGTTTGGATGGAAATTTGTTCCACTGAATCATCATCTTTTGCATGATGTGTCTTATATTTCGTAGTCCACAATGTTGCTAGGCCTTAATTTGGTCATCTCTACTCACTCTTCGCATTTCAGTGTTTTTCATATTCGCTTTGTCAGCCCCTTGTGATTGGCTATGGAACTTGTGACAAGATGTTTGCATACTTAGTGTTCAGCCTGGGAAAAGATTGATTATTGTATTATACTTACATATGTGCATAAGTATTCGGATTTGTGATAGTTTTTTTCTTTGATGGCCTGTCTTCCTATACTTGGAACTTTCCCTTGTGATTTGCTATGGACCCTTTGAGAAAAAGATGTTCACATACTTGTTCGGCATGGGAAAAAAGATTGATTATTGTATTATACTTACATATGTGCATAAGTTTTCGGATTTGTGATAGTGTTTTTTTCTTTGATGGCATTTCTTGCTATATTTGGAGTGCATCAAGAACGTGAATAGGAAGCATACAGAGTTCTAGAGTACATCTTACATCTTAGGGAGGTTGATGAATTTTGGACAACATGGTTTGGCATTCTATTATTCGGGAGTGTTTTTGCCTTGTTATAATTATTTCCTCTATTTTCTTTTCAATGTGTTATATATAGCATAAGAATTTTTTCCCCAAATGAGTGTTCCACGTAGAATCTGCAATTTGTTGTTGCTATGCTATTTGTTCTTTCATGTGGCCATCTCTCCTCTGATTGAATTTGTCCCGATTAGTTTTCTTTAATTCTTTCATGAGTTATATGTGGGTGTCATAGGGATTTGGTTTAGTAATGCATGAAATGTAATATATTAGTATACATGAACACAATTCCTTCTGCTTCATTCAATGCTCTTAAATTAAAATAATATAGACACTTGTTTTTCTGTATTGATGCGAGTTGATTTCTAGGTATCTGGAGTAGTTTCCAATTCTTGATTACAATGGATAAGAATGATAATGGTTTTAGAAAGGAGTCATTCTTTATTATTTTTATTTGGTGATCTCTCTTACAATCTCCTAGTTTTCAATAATTCTGTATCCCTTTTAAAGCATATTATTCTTGATCTTTCATTTCCTCTGGTCTTGCAGTAAAGGTAGTTTGTGAGCTGAGCATATTATTCTTCGTGTTTTGTATTCTGATTCCTTTCTGACTTTTTGATTTTGAGGTTTGATTTAGTTTGGGCTATTATTTCCATACATGTGAATTGAGATATGGCTCTGTTTTCTGCAATATGGTGTATTATGCGTAGTATCAAGTCGCCGGTTTAATTTGGTACTCGGATTTTTTTCAATTGCTTTCTTCTTTGCCGCTTCTTTTTCGTCTATTTGGATGTTTTTTCTTTTTATTTGTCTATTGATGTTTAATTGAAAAGTTCAGTCATAAAGGTTCTTAACATCAATACTACTTTTCTCCAGCAAACATTTGTTCTACATTTGGGTTTTTGTATTGAGAAGGTGCATAAGTTTACATAATTTTGGAGACATTTGGAAAAGTTTTTGGGCCTCTCTCTGTGATACTGATCTGCATTTTGGTTTGGCAAATTATGCTATATTATTTCTTTATTTGTTTGTTCTTTTTCAACAACCTATGTATCATAGTTTAATTTTTCTATACATTTGTTGCTGACAGAGTAAGTTTGCTATACAACACAAGTTTTCTTAATTCTGAATCACACTCCCGTCATTTTAGTTGGACTATAATGGAGAAATTGGATATAAGTGTCTAAGCTGCTTTGTATAAATTATCTTTGGTGAAAGAATAAAGAAGGATATATATTTTCTAGGATTTAATTTGGACAACTTGGTTAAGTACGTTTTGACGATCTGTTCCCTGTGGTCTGTTGTTACTTCTGATTTATGGTGTAGGCCCAATAGCTCATGTGGTTATTAGGTGGAAGCTCAAACTGTCATGTTTCATATTGAGTACAATTACTTGCAAATTGGCTAGAAGTTTGTGTCTGTTAATCATCATGTCTTTAGAGGTTGTGTCATATTCTTTGATTTGGTCATTTCTACTAAGAAAGACAATTTACATTTTAGTGTGTTTGATACTCGTTAATTTTGAATTCCTTTGATTTTTCTGAGTGTTATATGGGAGACAGAGACAACTTATGAAAGTGGTGTGACGTGGCCTGTGAAAATAGAGGTTAACATACTATTTTTCCAACGTTGGGATGCAACCCTTCTTTTTTAATGGTATCTGTATTTTTTGGTGGTGTGTTCTTGGGATGTGTTGGAGTTTTGGTATTTTTGTAGCAGGAGCATGGTATTGAAGCATACAAGATTCTAGACTAGAGTAGAACTTTCTGCTTGAGCCAGTGAACTTCATGACAACTTGGTTTAGCTCTTTTTTTCTGATTATTTGTCACTTCCTTTGTTATAATTACTTTACTAAATTCATGTCATTTGTCTTATATATAAGAATAAGGATCTTTTCTTACAAATGGATATTTGTCGAAGTGGAGAAGCACAAATATTTTCCTTTTCACATGGAGCATCAATCTGCAATAGGTTGTTGCATATATTATCATAGTTATTATGTTTTTATTAGGTGATCTTTTGTGGGTGTCACAGAGAGTATATGGACTGTGAAAGTTGTGGCGAGATTATCAAGGGCATTCTTAGGATAAAACAGGTCATTATTTACCACGTGTTTTCTTCGGGTTCTATTTGCAAGTTTCAATTTTGGAATTCATTCTTATTTTGTCACCTTCAATATATCAGTTTTCATTTGGCTTACTAATAACTACTCTGAAACAGCTGGTATGCTGTTTCTTGGCTAAAGTAGTTCTACTATATTTGAACTTGTTTCATGAAGCATTGGACATTGGCTTGTCATATGATTCAAAATTACTCTAAAAGCTGTTATGTGGATGCAAGTGCAACTAGTTACAAAACACGACCAACCCTAAGTCTTCTCAGGACCATGCGAGGATGTATTCATCTAGGTTTGTCGAAATTATAAGGATTTGTTGATGTTTGTGGGAGTTATGGGACTTGTGAGCTTCTGACACTTGGTTTTGATCAGGCTTACTGTGTTGTAGCGTATGTGACAATGACAATTACTGTTGACTTACCTGTATATCTCATCTCGCTAGCTTCTCTATAAGATATTTTCTAAGGAATTTGAGTAGTACAATTAAGTCACTGTTTCTAAGAATCTGCAATTTTAATTCTCTATGATTTTTATCATAGGTGCTCTAGGTCCTAAAAGTTGGCAGTTAAAGTGGCTGCTGAGATTTACGACAACCTTGTGACAGAACTGGTCTTTTTTTCTATTTGTGTACTTTTTCGGTATCTTGTGATTGTCTGACCTGTCAGGATTAATTAAGCAAGATAATGTAGAAAACTTTTCATTTCATAGACTGAGAAGGGTGGTTGAGGCTTTTGTTTTCGATTAATATTTTCTTTGGCACAGTCGGCTAAGTCTCCATCCGTTATTCAGTAAATTGTCCAAAATCTGCAATTTGATAGCAACTGTTCCAAACATAAATATTCTGTTGGTTGTGTCATATATTTATCCTCACTATTTCTAGATTTTAATAAGAAGATCTCTATCTGTATATACATACTTAATTACTTAATCTATCATTATTTCAGGAGCTAGCTTTACTGTACTATAGTAAATGTGGTGTTTATATATTATCAGACGGCCGACAAAAATACATATTGCGATTATTTCACATAGTGTTGTAGAAATAAAAAATATTGATAACCTTAAACAGTTATAACCTCCAATCATAACAATTCTCGGACAATCTTTTCTAATATGACAAGTTATAATTATATTTCAAATAGTTCTACAATAACTTTCTCATTTACTGTTGGTAATTTTTTTCAGTTGTATTAAGAATCTATTTGATGTTTAGTTAGTTGAAGACTGCATATCTAGAACCTTTCCCAATTTTTAATTCCCAAGATAATAATCAAGAATATCATATAAATTAAATTTCAGCGATTTTTAATTCCCAAAATAATAACAGAGAATATCATATAAATCAAAATTTTGAAATGAATCCTTCAATCTTAATTTTGATTGATAGAAACATGCAGTGAATTATGAATCTATTTTTCTGCAGTGTGGTTTCTTAAAATCGTACTTCATAGCAGCCTTGAGTCGGGTTTTGATGGGGTGATCTATGGTAAATTCTTTTTATATTTCAAGATGTGCATATTATTTTTATCTTCATCTTTTGAGGTTTGATTGGTATTTGTTGTTTTAATTTTGGACTATGTTATTCATATTTTAATGATTTGGTGACGTTACTAAGTTCATTTGGGTTTTTGTTTTGGGCTGGTAAAAAGTCTTTCCATACTTAATTGTGATTATGAAGCTATTGATTTTAATGAGTTTATATTTTTTAATGAATTATGCTGTAGTAATTCTTTTTTTGTTTTACGTGAAAAGGATTCATAATTGGGTGAATGCTTCGTTTAATGAACCATCAATCTTCTGTTGGCTATGTGGTATTTGAATCTAAATTATGTACATGAGTCATTTTGTATATGAGTATATAGGGATTATAATTGCATACAGTTTTAATTCCTTAGTTTTAAGAAAATACAGTTTTAATTTTCTGTGATTTTCATGTGTGAGATATACGGGAATGCTTATGCATGTTTGAGTTCCTGTGTTTTATTTTAGAAAGGTCACTGTAGTACTTGATGCTTAAAGATCGAAACTTTGTTTTTTATATCAGTTATTGGACTAAGCTCGGGAGGTTTGCAGATGAGTTCCTGAAGCATAGGAAATAGACCCTTGCATCTATCATTTGGACTTATTAGAATTTGCGTGTCCTGCATGGGTTTGAGAAGATTCCTCATTTCTCTTGATAATTTTTCATAGAATGGAGAAATTGGAGATGAGTGCTTCTGTTTGAGGGTGATATTTAGATTTCCTATACGTTTATTTCAGTATTTTATAACAGGTTGGTGGTGAAATATCACTTTGTACTTTAGGCTACGATTTAATTTAATTGATGGAATATAGCAAAGTGGAGCAGAATGGAACATAACAAAGCGGAATGAAATATGAATCACATTCTATTGTTTGATTATTTTATTAAAAATGTTCCATCTTCAAATTGTAAGGATAAAAAAAATACTGTTTTTCTAATTTGTTCCTTGGGGTCTGTTGTTATTTCTGATTTATGTTGTAGGCCCAATAGCTCCTTCGGTATTAGGTGGAAGCTTAAACTGTTTGGCTGTATGTTTGTGTCCATTCCCTTAACCATCATGTCAGAGGCTGTGTTGTATTCTTTAATTTGGTCATTTCTACTAAGAAAGGCAATTTTGAATTCCTGTTATAGGGGAGATAGACAACCTATGAAAGTTGTGTGTTCTGGCCTGTGGAAACAGAGGTTATAACATACTATTCTTCCAACTTTGAGATACAACCCTTCTTTTTTATGATATCTGTAGTTTTTTGATGGTTTATTCTGATAGTGTTGGAATTTTGCCATTTATGTTTTTGGTGAGCTATACTTTGTGGGTGTCACAGCGAGTATATGGACTGTGAAAGCTTCAGCGTGATTATCAAGGACGCTCTTTGAGCCTTAGGATAAAACAGGTCAATATTTACCACATGATTTCTTCGGGTTCTATTTGCGGGTTTCAATTTTGGAATTCATTCTTATTTTATAACCTTCAATATATCAATTTTCATTTAGCTTACCAATAACTCTACTCTT
This sequence comes from Vicia villosa, assembly GCF_029867415.1. Classification (NCBI taxonomy): domain Eukaryota; kingdom Viridiplantae; phylum Streptophyta; class Magnoliopsida; order Fabales; family Fabaceae; genus Vicia; species Vicia villosa. The sequence continues at coordinate 1,035,162 of NW_026704980.1, read as the reverse complement.
AAACAGCTGGTATGTTGTTTTCTTGGTTAAAGTAGTTCCACTTTATTTGAACTTGTGTTTCATAAAACATTGGACCTTGGCTTGTCATATGATTCAAAATTGAACTTTTGAAAAGCTCTAAAAGCCATTATGTGAATGCACTCTAGTTACCAAACACGACCAATCCTAAGTCTTCTAAGGACCAGGCGAGGATGTGTTCTTATAGGTTTTTTGAAATTATAAGGATATGTTGATGCCTGTGTATTGATATTCTAAATCAAAATAATTTGAAATATTACTCAATCTGAACTTACCAGTCTGCTTATAGTTTGTGGCAAGTCCAAAAATATTGATCGACTGTCGGCCGTTTTAAAAAACAAAGTTAGGTGTTTCTTTTCGAATGTTAAAAAAGGTCATGTGGGATTATTGGACATGTGAGTTTATGACACTTGGTTTTGATCAGGCTTACTGTGTTGAAGCAATTAATTTATTTGTAGCATCAAGCCTTGTTTGATTTGATGATCTACTTCTAGAGAGAGGTATTTTCATACTCTTATACTGTTTGTTTCTGTTTATGATATATAGGAATAGGAATTTGTTTCCTCCCTAAGGATTTCATCGGGCACCAGAATTCATTATTTGAACCATCATTTTCTGCAAACTTTAAGATATTTTTTAAGGAATTCGAGCAGTACAATTCAGTCATTGCTTCTAAGAATGTGCAATTTTAATTCTCTGATTTTTATCATTTGTGTTATAGGTCCTAAAAGTTGGCCGTTAAAGTGGCTTTGCGACAGAACTTGTCACTTTTCTATTTGTGTACTCTTTTGATTGTTTGACCTGCCAGGATTAATTAGGCAATATTATTTCGAAAAAATTTCATTTCGTAGAATGAACAGCACGGTTGAGGCTTTCGTTTTCGATGAATCTTTTCTTTGGCACATTTGGCAAAGTCTCCATCCTTTATTCGGTAAATTGTGGCTATATTGAGCTCCAAAATCTGCAATTTGATAGAATTGTTTCAAACATAAATATTTTGTTGGTTGTGTCATATATTTATTCTAATTATATCTAGATTTTAATCGGAAGATCTATATTTTTATATAAACACTTTATTCCTTAATCTGTTATTATTTAAACTACCCTGCAAAAATACATAGCACCACTATTGTACTATAGTGGTGTTGATATATTATCAAACGAATGACAAAAATACATAGCACCACTATTGCGATTATATCAGTGTTGTAGAGATAAAAACATTGATAACCTTAAGAAATATGCTTTCTTCAATAATAACAACTCAGAGAAAATCTTTTCTTATATGACAAGTTATAATATATTTCTAATAATTATACTATAACTTTCTCATTTACTGTTGAAAGTTTTTTCAGCGGTTTTAGGAATCAATTTGATGTTCAGCTAGTTGAAGACTGCATAAACAAAATCTATCCCGATTTTTAATTCCCAAAACAATAGTCGAGAATATCATATAAATCAAATTTCAGCGATTTTTAATTCTCAAAATAATAACCGAAAATATCAAATAAATCAACTTTCTGACATGAATCCTTCTATGTTAATTTTGATTGAAAGTAATATGCAGTGAATTATGAATTTATTTTTCTGCACTGTGGTTTCTTAAGAACCTACTTCATAGAAGCCTCGAGTCGAGTTTGATCGTGTCATCTATGGTAAATTCTTTTTATCTTCATCTTTTGAGGTTGATTTTTTTGGTTTTTTCATTGAGGTTTGATTTGATATTTTTAATTTGGAGTGTGCTATTCATATTTTAATCATTTGGTGGTTATTTGTTTTGGGCTGGCAAAGTACCTACGTATTACATGTGAATCTTCATTCTTGGATAATGTTCAAGAACATGGTTCCTTTCCATTTCTATCGCTTATCTACAACTAATGGTCACTTGCACTTCACTCCAGACAAAACTGGAGTTAGTTATAACCGTCTCCATTATATAAGCGTGACTCCGTGTCACAACCAGGTATTTCTTTACTCATATTTATAAAGTTTCATCTCATTCATATATTAATTTGAGCGTCGGAGTGCTAACCTTTTGCAGGTACCCTCTCTGACCACCTCACCGGAAAGCTTACCGTGGCAGTCATTTCAATTCTAAATCTAAATATTATCAACGACTTTGTTTACTAGTTTTTTATATAGTAAGAAAGTCCTCTTTTAAATGGGTATTCTTTTTGTAGCGTAGGCCTAACAAAATATCTATATTCTCATTGCTATTCTTTTAGTTGAGAAATTTCATACAACATGTTCGGATGATATGCATATATTATAAAGGAGTGCTACTGTTATATATTTTTTGTCTGGTTATCTTTTTAAGAGATAAGGATTCGTCTTTGTATTATTTCACTTTGAGCATGAGAATTCATAATTGGGTGAATGCTTCATCTAATGAACCATCATGTTCTGCTGGCTATGTGGGATTTGAATCTGAATTATGTACATTTGGGTTATTGTGCATATGAGCATATAGGGATTATAATTGTGAGGAAATACAGTTTTAGTTTTTTGTGATTTTCAATATGTGTGATATATGAGAATGCTTATGAATGTATAATGGATTGTAAAAAGTTGTAGTTGGGGTTTCTAAAAACATTAAATCTTGGAATAAAATGAGTCAATTTTTCAATTCATATGTATTTTTTTAGTTACTGTTTGATTGTGCGACTTGCAGTGTTAACTAGAGGATCAAGTACACCAGATTCTGCAACAATTTATATGCATTGCAGCATCTTTTGGACGACTTGGTCAAGAGTTTTATATTTTGATGAAATTTCTCTTTAAATGAATATAATCTCTATCACTATGGGCACAAGAACTCCATCTGTATTTGGCTGAAGATTAAATTTTGTGTCGGTTAATGTTGAGTTCTAAAATCTTTAATTGGTTGAAAATTTGCTTTCAAGATATATGTTGTGTTCATATTGTTTTTATTTTTTTTTTACACTTATTATTGAATACAAAATCTAATCTTCAGCCAAATACAGATGGAGTTCTTGTGCCCATACAGATGGAGTTCTTTGCCTTAGTTTGAATTCAGTCACTGCTGTTTTTATAACAAAACAAGTAACAAAGAGAAGCACATGCATTTGTCACAAAAAAAAAAAGAGAAGCACATGCAGCATTTACAACATTGTCAAAACCAAAAGCCATTTTTTTGTCTTTGGTTTTTATGCAAAACAAGAGAAATACTGAGCTTAATTAGGTCAAAGCATCCATCCAGGAATAAATCCATTAACTTGTTGAGCTTGAGTTGTTGCAGTTAGCTGATCTGATGCTACTGGACTGTACCTGTAATCAGTCCTGCATCAAGGGACAATTGGTAAGGAAATAATAATTCAAAGGTGTAATTAGTCTGATTCTCTTGAAATATTTGAGAATTTTTAAGTGTGTGTTTGGTTTGTAATTGAATGTAATTGAAAAATCATATATAATAAAGATTATATAAAAATAGCAGACAATCGAACAAAAAAAATTAATATTTTGTTTTGAAAAAAAATCAAGATGTCATTGTGATTTGGTGAATCTCATTGTCATGAACTAAAAGAATTCATAATTGAATTTATGTAGTTATCATAAATATTTAAATAGATCCTTAATTAAATCAATATCATAGAGAATATACTGATTGAATCAGTTTAGTTTTCTCAAACCAAACCAAAACAATCCTAATTGCAAACTTACTGATTGTTAAGGATACATGAAAAATGAAAAACCGTAATACGATAATACTCACAAACATAAAGTAAAAACTTACTCGTCCGAAATCTTGGTGCAGTATGAGAAAGATATATAGAAAACAGAGTGATGATGCCAGTGCACTTGAAAATACGAGCAAGTTGACAGAGCAAAAATATTTGATATTGAAGGAACGAAGAGGGTAGAGTCGAAGTTAGGGTTTTAGGTTGAGAAATTATTTGGTGGAGTGGTGGGAGGAGAGTGTAACTGAAAGAGGCTTACACTTACTGAAAGCGTTGATGGCACGACCAATTTTTGCCCCTGTATTGATGAATGATCTTAGACTCTTAGGTTATGAATGAAAAGGTCTGAAGGCCATAACGTATGGATCTTCCAAAGATACTACTACTACTACTTTAAAAATTAGACAAAATCATTTTACAATTTCTAAAGTTCAAAGAGTTGCATCAAAGTATAATCTATTTTGCATGTTTAATAAGGATCTAACAATTGAGAAACTTAAGAAAGTAGAAATTAATGATGGGGAAAGGTGATTTTCAATATCTTGTCAATTGTCATTGCAGAACAACAAAGACCACACAAAAATTAATTTAAAAAATCCCAAAATTTGGCATCCCGAATAAAATAAAATCAAACAAAGTTTGCAGGTGTTTGGCATCCCGAACACCTGCAAGAAATAAAATAAAATAAAATCAAACAAAGTTAAAAACACAGATAACACAGATAGCTTCAGAAAGTTATGAGGTTGTTAATGAATTGTTGAGAAACACTACCTTATGGTTGCCTTCAGCTTTCATTTATTAAAGAACCTAATTCTTGACGAAATGCTGGAATTTTGTCAGCCTCAACGGCCATGATTAATCCCATTGATCTGTAATTCTTTAGCTGTAATAGAAAGAAATTGTATGGTTCAGAATCATTGGTTTTATTACTCTTCTACAAAATCAAATTTAAGCAAGAAACTATAACTTGCATAAATTTCTTTGCATTTCATATTAAATTTCAGCAGGTTAACAAAAACATTACGATAATGGTATATCAATATGCAAGAATCAGATAACTTGCCTCGTGAGGTGCAGGCTGCTGGGTGCGCAAAGGAAAACGGAAGGACCACGAACATAGCTGGAAATTATTTTAGACAATAATCAGTAATCAGAGACAAGATTATTCAAAATGATGGCCGCAGGATACTTTCATACCTGGTGAAAAATTTCATCCTCGGGCTTAACATATACTATCGCCTCAACACTGTCATCGCTCTGTTTTCTTTTTTGTTCTGCATTCTTGAGCTATATTTTTACAACAAGGAATGAAATAAAACATCACAAAACAACAAAAGTGGAGCAGAAGAAAATGATCTTAAGTCTTAACCATAAAAGCTAGGAATATAATTAAGGAGGATAATAAATAGGAAGGAGATACCGCAGAAGCATAATACCTCGTAAATTTTGCCAAGTATTATATAATGCTTGAACTTGAAGGAATTTCGGAGGTCCTCTGTTGGCTGTGAAGTGAGCAACATGACAATATAAGTTCTAAATAGAGAATTAGTCCCGAAGAGTCGAACAGAAAAACGTTTTTAACACCCTCAATCATCTGATATTATGAACAACTAACCTCATCTTCTGTGGCCCGCGACACTTCATTGAAAAGAAAATCATAGAGATGCGGTAAAAGCTGAGGTGGAAGATTCACCACACGCTGTGATACCAGGAGACCGACATTACGTGCTTGTTCCCCCAAAAGTAATCTCAACTGATCAGCAATGCGTTTCTCTTTGCATACTTTAAGGAGGAGAAATTCCTTGAGTTGGACAATACATTTATGCTCCTAGCAAAATTATTAGGCACAATTTAGATAAGCTTCTAGGAGTTTCTCAAATATAAGTGTGCATTAGTATCCAAACTTACCACCAAAAAAAAAACTTTATAAATTTAAGTGTGTAAGTAAATTATTTAGATAAAGAAGCTTCTAAAAAGGTTGACGGGTAGAATGAAATAGGAATGAGCTGCTCATCAAAGAAAGAGAGGAACAAACACAAAGAAGAAGAAAAGTAAATTGGTGTGATATCAAGGTTACCACACAATTACACAGTAAAAGCAATGATTATATAATTACACCCAATGCACCAAAACAGTGAGAGAGAAGAGGAAAACAGATCAGGCAAAACATCACATCATATGTGACTTACCCTATACCTCCATAGATTAAGAGCGGTAGCAAGAGCAAAAACCCCTTCGTCCTCGTCATCCTCTACCTTCGCAACAGTACCTACAGTGGTCTGTTCCAAAATCAAGTCTACGAAGCCACTCAAATCCCATTCTTCAACATCCAAATAAGTTTGCAGCAAAGTCTTAACTCCATGGAAATCATTGGATTTAGGATCAAAAAACGCAAAATCCACTTGGACAACTCCCTTAAACAGCAGAAACCTCACATTACTCAATTTCACTTGTTCAACGATAATTTTCAAATTTAAACAATTCAAAATAAAATCATTATGAAATCATAGAGCATAAGAGATTTTACATCAAACTCCCCATCAGATGACTCCGATCCTTCCAATCTCTCTTCTAAAGGATGTTTGGTAGATCCATTACTATCAGAGGAAGGGGTAGGGTTCTCAATGGATTCGGAATGACGCTTGGGCATAGAAACGGTATGAGCAAGAGCACGACCAAAAGGGGAAAACGTAACCGGCCAAGATTTGAGTTGCTGATGTCTTTTGGGCTTTCGAGGCATTACTGTAACACTGAAACCCTAAATATATAATTGCATATATAATTGCATCGATTCATCAAAACGCTATAGTCTTAAGCAATTCAATAAAGTATTCTAAAAATAAATTGATAGATAGATTGTAGAAGATTAAAAACAAAGCATTAAACAAATTGATTCACACTTACATAACAATAGAAGTATATGAGAAGAATTTAGCTGGGAGTTCCGGAAGGGAGGTAGCAGGGTGCACCGGCGAGATGGATGAGAATTGAGAAGTGCAGCTATCGAATCCACGAGACGAAGTGTTGTCGATGGCGGTGTTGAAGCAATCTAATTCCGGCGGCTGACAACGACGAGGATTACACTGGCGGGGATGATACCATGGATGAATTGGAGGAGGAGACGCATGTCAATTCAGTGAACGCTTCAGCTACTGCGACTCACAACGCCGTCGTTTTTGCCTATGACTCGTACTGGTGATTTTCAACCCTAATTTCACGATTTTTTTTTAAAATTGTTTTGATACTATTATTTTTTTAATTATATTTCTTTTTCTTGATATAACATACTAATTTACTTTTGCTCAAATAATAGATAATGGTATGTCGAAGGAGATAAATGCTGTAAATAAATCTGGATTGGCCTATGATGACTTGTGTGGTGGATTGAATGAGAAATTTTTACTTCGTACCCCTACAATTGTCCTTGTACCCCTATAATAAAAAAAATTGTACAGAATTTCCCTCATATAAATAAGTAAATTTTTTCTCTTTTTTAACTTTTCACTATTCGTAAACGCAAACGCTTTGAAATTTCTCCAAATCACAAACCGGAACACTTTTTGCAATGCATCTGGTTCGCAAAGAACTCCATCTGTATGGGCACAAGAACTCCATCTGTATTTGGCTGAAGATTAGATTTTGTGTTGGTTCATGTTGAGTTCTAAAATCTTTAATTGGTTGAAAATTTGTTTTCAAGCTATATGTTGTTTTCATATTGTTTTTAATTTTTTTACACTTATTGAATACATGCTGGTTTGTTAGGGGTTGTTTCTTTCATGAATTATTCTGCTGGAATAGTTTTTCTCTGAGCAAAGAAACTTGGAGATATGTGGCTTTTTTATGCTAAAATGTTGATTTTTTTTTATTTCTCCAAAATGAAAGCCTTAGTTTTTTCATACTAGTTATTGGCTCGGTTTAGTTTGAGACTGACACAACTCTTTTTTATTTTGGTTTGTGTGTATTACTTGACATTGTTTCAGTTCCTGTGTTTTATTTTAGAAAGGCAATTGGAGTACTTGATGAGTGCATGAAGCATAGGACCACGGTCCATGTTACATTGATGAAGCCCATCACAAATGCACATCCTAATGCAACCATGGCTGCTAGCTTTGCTTTGTATGAGTTACCTTCTCCAAGCTCATTCCCTACCTGTATTTCGTGCACTAAAAATTTTAAACTTTTAATATTCTATCGTTTATAAAATATTTATATAAAAAATTGTTTTATAGTTTATCATAATGACTTTTTATTAAAAAAGAAATTATAAAATAATATTATGGATAGATTCTTCAAAATAATTCACAATTGAATTAGTTTTTATATTTTTTTTTAATTCTTATTATTGTTAAAATTTAATAACTTAAAAGATTGGAGTGCATGAGATAACTTAATATATATATATATATATATATATATATATATATATATATATATATATATATATATATATATATATATATATATATATATATATATATATATATATATATATATATATATATATATATATATATATATATATATATATATATATACTAGTTAGATAATTTTTGAATAATTGTTTTTTAAAAAAGAAGCTATATTGTGCTAACTGATTATTATGACAAAAATTATTTCAAAAACATTAGTATAAAGAAATGTTTATTTGGAATGAAAAATAACTATTAACTGTAGTTATTATAATATTAACAATATGTCAAAAAGGAATAAAAATAATAATTTGATTATTTTGATTAAAATAATGCAGGAAACATGATTTACATCACAATACAATTTTACAAACACTACATTAAAAACCTTTGATAAAATTAAGATATGATTTAAAATATACTACACTAAAATCTAAAGTGAAATACATAAAATTTTAAATATTCGAAGGATCCAACTCCATAAAATAATTTATTTAATATTTAATAATAAATTATTATATTGTCTGATAAACTTACTTTATAATAATTTAAAATAAATAATATTTTTTATTGACGCTTTTTTAGTTTAGCCATATTGTTTGCGATAGTAATATTATTTTTATTTTATTAATATTTTTTTTTGGAAACAAAAGATTTACTTAGAAAAGATTTATTTAAAAGATTTCATATCTTATCCCATAAAATCATACATCCAAATTTAAATCACATAATATTAATAATTATAAATCCAGCTGTATCTTTTACACGGCTTACACCGCCTTATTTAGAGAAAACGCGTAACAGTTTTATTTTAATTTCAACTTCACCGTCAAATTTTACCACTTACGCGAAATCACAATCGTTGAATCTGACCCTACCTTCTATATAAATCGCGTCCACCCTCATTCAAAAAAACCAGAAATAACTGGTTATATCTTTCTCTCACTTGTTCTTCTTGGTTGATGAATTTTAATTTTTGGTTTTGTGATGGCTCGAATTCATGGTTTGCTTTTCTTGTTTTCTTGATCTGCTCCTGAGAGGAAAATTGTTAGGGTTTTGCTTATTGATATGCTCTTTGGATTGTAGATATCGATGCTTATTGATAATTTTTGGATCAATTATCAAGAATTTTTTTTATATGAGTCTTCATTGGATAATCAAAGATATTCGTTAATCTGTTTTGCCGCAATTTGGGATTCTTTATGCAATGAATAAGAACCGAGAACGGCTTTAGAGAAATCAAATTTGTTCAATTATCTGTTCTTAATTATTTTTCGATGGATTGCCTTGTGGCTTGATAGGTTTTCTCATATTGCTGATCGTGTTTTCTCATTGAATTTGCTTTTAGAGATTGCTGATTGTGTTTACTCAAATTGCTGATTGTATTCTCTTGATGAATTTGCGTTGCGTAGTATTGATATGTTTCTCGTATTGCTGATGGTATTTTCTTAATGGATTTGGGTTACTATGAATCATTTGTTCAATCTCTAAATATAATCTACGAAACAGAAAATAACTCCAGATGGCTAAATAAAAATTTTCAATGGGTCATTCTATACTATTTTTATTACCGACCTTCAGTTGCAAGGCATACTATTTTTATTATCCATCTAATAACCTTCTCCATAGCAAGGAGCTTAATTTGATCATCCCTACTCACTTTTCATATTTTGAGTCCTTTTAATACTCACTTTTGTCGGTCCTTTGTGATTTGCTATGGAACCTGTGAAAAAAAGATGTTAGCTTACTTAAGTTTTTGTTCGTCCCTTGTGACATACTATGGAACCTGTGAAAAAAAGTGTACGATATACTTTAGCTTTTTTCAGTCCCTTGTGATTTGCTATGGAACCTGTGAGAAAAAAATGTTTGCATTACTTAAGCTTTTGTCCGTCCCTTGTGATTTGCTATGGAACTTGTGAAAAGAAGTGTACGCTATACTTAAGCTTTTTTCAGTCCGTTGTGATTTGCTATGGAACCTGTGAGAAAAAAGATGTTTGCATTACTTAGGCTTTTTTCAGTCCCTTGTGATTTCCTATGGAACCTGTGAAAAAAAGATGTTTGCTTACTTAAGCTTTCGTCAGTCCCTTGTGATTTCCTATGGAACCTGAGAAAAAAGATAATCGTTTACTTAAGCTTTTGTCAGTCCCTTGTTATTTGCTATGGAACCTGTGAAAAAAAGATGTTCGCTTACTTGAGCTTTTGTCAGTCCCTTGTGATTTGCTATGGAACATGTAAAAATAGATGTTCGCATTACTTAAGCTTTTGTCAGTCCCTTGTGATTTGCTATGGAACATGTAAAAATAGATGTTCGCATTACTTAAGCTTTTGTCAGTCCCTTGTGATTTGCTATGGAACCTGTGAAAAAAAGATGTTCACTTACTTAAGCTTTCGTCAGTCCCTTGTGATTTGCTATGGAACCTAAGAAAAAAGATAATCACTTACTTAAGCTTTTGTCAGTCCCTTGTGATTTGCTATGGAACCTGTGAAAAGAACTGTACGCTATACTTAAGCTTTTTTCAGTCCCTTGTGATTTTCTATGGAACATGTGAGAAAAAAGATGTTTGCATTACTTAAGCTTTTGTCAGTGCCTTGTGATTTGCTACGGAACCTGTGAGAAAAAAGATGTTCGCATTACTTAAGCTTTTGTCAGTCCCTTGTGATTTGCTACGGAACCTATGAAAAAAAAGATGTTCGCATTACTTAAGCTTTTGTCAGTCCCTTGTGATTAGCTATGGAACCTGTGAAAAAAAATTTAGCTTACTTAAGCTTTCGTCAGTCCCTTGTGATTTGCTATGGAACCTGAGAAAAAAAGATGTTCGCATTACTTAAGCTTTCGTCAATCCCTTGAGATTTTCTATGGAACATTTGAAAAAAAGGTGTCCACATTACTTAAGCTTTTGTCAGTCCCTTGTGATTTGCTATGGAACCTGAGAAAAAAGATAATCACTTACTTAAGCTTTTGTCAGTCCCTTGTGATTTGCTATGGAACCTGTGAAAAAAAGATGTTCGCTTACTTGAGCTTTTGTCAGTCCCTTGTGATTTGCTAGGGAACATGTAAAAATAGATGTTCGCATTACTTAAGCTTTTGTCAGTCCCTTGTGATTTGCTATGGAACTTGTGAAAAAAAGATGTTCGCTTACTTAAGCTTTCGTCAGTCCCTTGTGATTTGCCATGGAACATGTAAAAATAGATGTTCGCATTACTTAAGCTTTTGTCAGTCCCTTGTGATTTGCTATGGAACCTGTGAAAAAAAGATGTTCGCTTACTTAAGCTTTCGTCTGTCCCTTGTGATTTCCTATGGAACCTGAGAAAAAAAATAATTGCTTACTTAAGCTTTTGTCAGTCCCTTGTGATTTGCCATGGAACCTGTGAAAAAAAGATGTTCGCTTACTTGAGCTTTTGTCAGTTCCTTGTGATTTGCTATGGAACATGTATTAAACTTTTGTCTGATCCTTGTGATTTGCTATGGAACCTATGAAAAAAAGATGTTCACTTACTTAAGCTTTTGTTAGTCCCTTGTGATTTGTTATGAAACCTTAGTGTTCAGCCTGGGAAAAGATTGATTATTGTATTATACTTACATATGTGCATAAGTATTCGGATTTGTGATAGTTTTTTTCTTTGATGGCATATCTTCCTATACTTAGAATGATATGAAGCATACAAAGTTCTAGAGTACATCTTACATCTTAAGGAGGTTGAGGAATTTTGTTTACATGGTTTGGCATTCTATTGTTTGGGGGTACTTGCCTTGTTATAATTATTTCCCCTATTTTCTTTTCAATCTATTATATATAGAGAGAGAAATACTTGCATAGGAACACACATATATCCCCGATTGGTTGTTTGTAAGATGACATGTTATGTATGTTTCTATGCAAGTATTTTTCATTATATATAAGCATAAGAATAAATCTTTTTTTCCTAAATGAGTGTCCCTCACAGAATCTGCAACTGGAGCACCAGAATCTGCAATTTGCTGCTTTTGTTGTTCTTTCATGTGGCGCTCTCCTCTAATTGAATTCTTTGCAATTAGTTTTCTTGATTCACGATTTCTATGTGGGCACACAGGGATTTGGTTTCTCTTAGTAAGGCATGAGATGTAATATATTGTATATATGAGCACAAATTCTTCTGGTTGAATCTTCCTCTTTGATATTCGAGTTTTATATATTCTCTCTTTTCTTTTCTGGGTTACATTGGTCTTATGATGTAGGGGTATGATTTGGTTCTTGCTGGTTTTGATCTTGGAGTTTGTTGTTCTTTTTTAATGGCCCTGTTTGGATTTTAATTTACTGTTTTTCCCATTTTTAGAGATTGTTGATTGTGTTTTCTCAATGGATTTGCCTTGTGTCTTGATAGGTTTTCTCAGATTGTTGATCATGTTTTCTCAATGAATTTGCCTTGCGGCTTGATAGGTTTTCTCATATTGCTAATCGTGTTTTCTCAATGGATTTTCTTTGATGTCTTGATAGATTTACTCAAATTGCCGATTGTATTTTTTTGATGGATTTGCGCTGCGTAGTATTGATATGTTTTTCGTATTGCTGATGGTTTTCATTGTTTATCCATTTTGCAGCGTGGCTACGATTACCTTCACATCTAATTAAAATGACGAGTTTATCCATTTTGCAGTGATTTCTTAATTCTAAAGCTACTTGTTTTTTATCATACAAACATACTTCTCTTGATTCTCTTACAAATTGTTGGGCTAGAATTGTTTCTATAACTTAGATTTAATTATTCATTTAATAATTAAGAGATGGATTTATCTGTTTCTCAGCAAGCTGTGAATATTGGTGGATATCTAGAATGTTTTGATACAACAAGAACAGAAAATAACTCCAGATGGCTAAATAAAAATTTTCAATGGGTCATTCTATACTATTTTTATTACCGACCTTCAATTGCAAGGCATACAAATTGATTTCTGAACTTGTTTTTCTGCAGTGTGGTTATCCAACTAATAACCTTCTCCATAGCGATGAGCTTAATTTGGTCAGCTCTACTCCCTTTTCACATTTTCAGTCTTTTTCATACTTGCTTTTGTCAGTCCTTTGTGATTTGCTATGGAACCTGTGAAAAAAAAGATGTTTGCATACTTAGTGTTCAGCCTGGAAAAAGATTGAATATTGTATTATACTTACATATGTGCATAAGTATTCGGATTTATAATAGTTATTTTATTTGATGGCATGTCTTCCTATATTTGGAACAATCCCTTGTGATTTTCTATGGACCCTTTGAGAAAAAGATAATCACATACTTAGTGTTAAGTCTGGGAAAAGATTGATTTTTGTATTATACTTACATATGTGCATAAGTATTCAGATTTGTGATATTTTTTCTTTGATGGCATGTTTTCCTATACTTGGAACAGTTCCATTGTGATTTGCTATGGACCCTTTGAGAAAAAGATGTTCACATACTTAGTGTTTGGCCTGGGAAAAGATTGATTATTGTATTATACTTACATACGTGCATAAGTATTCGGATTTGTGATAGTTTTTTTTATTTGATGGCATGTCTTCCTATACTTGGAACAGTCCCTTGTATTTTGCTATGGACCATTTTAGAAAAAGATGTTCACATACTTAGTGTTCAGCCTGGGAAAAGATTGATTATTGTATTATACTTGCATATGTGCATAGGTTTTCGGATTTGTGATAATTTTTTCTTTAATGGCTTATGATTTGCTATGGAGCCTTTGAGAAAAAGATGTTCATATACTTGTTCGGCATGGGAAAGAAGATTGATTATTGTATTATACCTACATATGTGCATAAGTATTGAGATTTGTGATAGTTTTTTTTCTTTGATGGCATTTCTTCCTATACTTGGAACTTTCCCTTGTGATTTGCTATGGACCCTTTGAGAAATAGATGTTCACATAATTAGTGTTCAGCCTGGGAAAAGATTGATTAATTACATATGTGCATAAGTATTCGGATTTGTGATTTGTGATGGTTTTTTTCTTTGATGGCATGTCTTCCTATACTTGGACCGTAAATATGAAGCATACAAAGCTCTAGAGTACATCTTACATCTCTGGGAGGTTGTGGAATTTTTGTAATTTGGTTTGGCATTCTATTGTTTAGGGGCACTTTCCTTGTTATAATTATTTCCCATATTTTATTTTCAATATTATATATAAGCATAAGAATAATTTTTTTCCTTTCCCAAATGAGTGTCCCTCACTGAATCTACAATTGGACCACCAGAATCTGCAATTTGCTGCTGTTGTTGTTCTTATATGCGGTGATCTCTCCTCTGATTGAATTCTTCGCTATTAGTTTTCTTGATTCTTTCACGATTTCTATATGGGCGTCACAGGGATTTGGTTTCTCTTAGTAAGGCTTGAGATGTAATATATTGGTATGTATGAGCAAAATTCCTTCTGGTTCAATCTTCCTTATTTCCTCTGGTGTTACAGGAGATGTAATTGGAAATATAATATATAGTTAAATACGAATATAATTCCTTCTGGTTCAATCTTCCTCTTTGGTATTCAACTTTTTATATATTCTCTCATTTTTTTCTTGGTTACATTGGTCTTATGATGTAAGGGTTTAATCTGGTTCTTGCTGGTTGTAATCTTAGAGTTTGTTGTTCTTTTTTAAATGGTCCTGTTTAGGTTTTAATTGACTGTTTTTCCAATTTTATTTTGATAATTTGTGTAGTTTGTTTTTATATTTAATGCTTCATTTGATAATCGTTCAATGCTGTTAAATTAAAAGAATATTGACACGTGGTTATCCATATTGCAGCGAGCTGCTTTCTAGGTATCTGGAGCATTTTGCAATTCTTGATTACATTGGATAAGATCGATAATTGTTATAGAAAGGAGTATTCTGATTCCTTTCTGGTGTTTTGGTTCTGAGGTTTGATTTAGTTCTGGCTTTTACCGCCATACATGAGAATTGAAATTTGGCTTTGTTTTTTGCAGTACAGTGTATTATGCGTAGTATCAAGCCGCGAGTTTACTTTGGTACTTTTCTATTGATTTATTCTCTTCCGGTTCTTTTCGTCTAATCTTCTTATTTATTACTTCATGGATTCCAATTAGATGTTTTTGTTTTGATTAGTCTATTGATGTTTAATTGAAAAGTTCAGTCTTAAGGGTTCTTAACATCAATACTACTTTTATCTTATAAACATTTGTTCTACATTTGGGTTTTTGTATTGAGAAACTGCAAAAGCTTACCTAATTTTGGAGACAATCGGAATCGGAAAAGCTCGTGGGCCTCTCCCTATTATACTGATCTGCAACTTGCTTTGGAGAATTATGCTATATTCTTTCTTTCTTCTTGGTTCTTTTTCTACAACTTCTCTATCAAAGCTTAATTTTTGTGCACATTTATCGTCTGTTGTTGACATAACAAGTTAGCTGTACAACATTTCTTAATTCTGAATCACACTCCCACTTTTTCAGTTGATCTATAGTGAAGAAATTGGAGATAAGTGTCTGCTGCTTTGTATAAACTATCTTTGGTAAATTGGCTAAAGAAAGATACTTATTTCTCCTAGTTGCGGTATATATTTTTTAGGATTTAATTTGGACAACTTTGGTTAGGTATGCTTTGACGATCTGGGTATGTTGTTATTTATGATTTATGATGTAGGCCCAATAACTCCTTTGGTATTAGGTGGAAGCTCAAACTGTCATGTTTCATATTGGGTGCAAGTACTTGCAAATTGGCTGGAAGTTTGTGTCCATTAACCATCATGTCTTCAGAGGTTGTGTTGTATTCTTTAATTTGATCATTTCTACTAAGAAAGACAATTTACATCAGTGTGTTTGATACTCAGCAATTTTGAATTCCTTTGATTTTTCTGCGACTGTTATAGGGGAGACAGAGACAACCTATGAAAGTGGTGTGATGTGGCATGTGGAAACAGAGTTAACATATTATTCTTTCAATGTTGGGATGCAACCCTTCTTTTTTATAATCTGTATTTTTTCGATGGTGTGTTCTGTGAGTTTTGGTATTTTGTAGCAGGAGCATGGTATTGAAGCATACAAAATTTTGGACAACTTGGATTAGCTCACTTTTTTTCCTGATTGTTTGCCACATCCTTAATTATAATTAATTACTATATTCTTGTCATTTGCGTTATATATAAGAATAAGAATCTTTTCTCCCAAATGGATATTTGTCAAAGTGGGAAAGCCCAATTTTTTTCCATTTCACATGGAGCATCAATCTTACAATTGGCCGTGGAATATATTATCGCAGTTATTATGTTTTCTATTTGGTGATCTATACTTTGTGGGTATCACAAGGAGTATATGGACTGTGAAAGCTGTGGCAAGATTACCAACGACACCCTTAGAGCCTTAGGAAAAAACGGGCCATTATTTACCACGTGATTTCTTCAGGTTCTATTTGCGGGTTTCAGTTTTGGAATTCGTTCTTATTTTATCAACATCAATGTATCAGTTTTCATTTGGCCTACCAATAACTCTACTCTGGAACAGCTGGTATGTTGTTTTCGTGGCTAAAGTAGTTCCACTTTATTTGGACATTGGCATGTTATATGATTCAAAATTGAATTTTTGAAATGCTCTAAAAGCTATTATGTGAGTGTGCTGTCTAGTTTCAAAACATGATGAACCCTAAGTATTTTATGGACCAGGTAAGGATGTGTTCATCTAGGCTTTTGTTGAAATTATAAGGAGTTCTTGATATCTGTGTATTGATATTCTAAACTAAAATAAGGTGAAAGATTACTCATTCTAAAATTACCAGTCTGCTTATAGTTGGTGGCAAGTTCAAAAATATTGATTAATTGTTGGCAGTTTTAAATAACAAAGTGAGGTGTTTCTTTTCGAATATTAAAAAAGGTCTTGTGGGAGTTATTGGACATGTGAGTTTTTGTGACACTTGGTTTTTATCAGGCTTACAATGTTGAAGCAATTAATTTGGCCAGTATAGTTCGGTGATTGTTTCTAAGAATGTGCTATATTAAAGTTGGCTGTTAAAGTGACTGCTGCAATTTATCACAACCTTGTGACGGAAACTGGTCATTATATCTATTTGTGTACTTTTTCAATTCTTTTTTGTATGTCTGACCTGCCAGGATTAATTAAGCAAGATTCTGTAGAAAAAGTTTCAATTCGTGGGTGAACAGTGTGGTTGAGTTGAGGCTGTATTTATTCGGTAAATTGTGGTTATGTTGAGCATTAAAATCTGCAATTTGATAGCAATTATTTCTAGATTTTAGTATGAAGATCTCTATTTGTATATAGATCTTAATCTGTTATTATTTAAACTACTGTAATTATTTAAACTACTCTGCAGTTTTAGTGCGATTGTGATTTCAAGTTCTTTTGGTAAGCGTTCAATTTTTATTAGTTTATGTGATTTCGGCATGGTTTTGTTCATTGTGATTTATTGAGGTTTTGAACATGTTGATAAGATTGGGTGCATTCTTCTGTTACTATTTCAGGAGCTTTAATGTACTATATTAATGTGGTGTTGATATATTATGATATGACAGACAAAAAAGACAAAAAATACATAGCACCACTATGGCGATTATTTCACATTGTTGTAGAAATAGAAACATTGATAACCTTAAAAAAGTATGTTGTCTTCAATAATAACAATTTAGAGACAATCTTTTCTCTTATAACAAGTTATAATTATATTTCAAATAGTTCTAACTTTCTCATTTACTGTTCAGCGGTATTAAGAATCTATTTGATGTTCAGCTAGTTGAAGACGGCATATCCAGAACCTTTCCCATTTCAATTCCGAGAATAATAAATGAGAATATCATATGAATCAAAATTCAGCAATTTTCAATTTCCAAAATAATAATCGAGAATATCATATAAATCAAATTTCGGAAATGAATTCTTCTATGTTAATTTTGATTGATAAAAATATGTCCTATGTTAATTTTGATTGATAGAAATATGTAAGGAATTATGGATCTATTTTTCTGCACTGTGGTTTCTTAAAAACGTACTTCATAGCAACCTCGAGTTGAGTTTTGATCGGGTGATATATGGTAAATTCTTTTCATTTTTCAAGATGTACATACTGTTTTTATCTTCATCTTATAAGGTTGATATTTTTGGTTTTTCCATTGAGGTTTGATTTAGTATTTGTTGGTTTTGATTTTGGAGTATGTTATTCATATATTAATGTTTTGGTGATGTTATTAAGCTCATTTGGGTTTTGTTTTGGGTTGGTAAGAAGTCCATTAAGAAGAGCGGGCAAAGTACTTACACACAAGGGAATCTTCATTCTTGGATAATGTACAAGAATACAGTTCCTTTCTATCTCATCTGCTGATCTATAACTACCGGTCACTTGCACTTCACGCCAGACAAACTGGAGTTAGTTATAACCGTCTTATATAAGTGTGACTCCGTGTATAACCGTCTCCACTGTATAAGCATGACTCCGTGTCACAACCAGGTATTTTTTTACTCATATTTGTAAAGTTCCATCTCATTCATATACTAACTTGAGAAAGTTCCATCTCATTTATATATTAACTTGAGCGTCGGAGAAAGTTGTTAGCTGTAAGGATCTCTTTTAAATGGATATTCTTTTTGTAGCAGAGGCACAACAAAATATCTATATTTTCTTGGCTATTCTTTTAGATGAGAAATTTCATATAACATGTGGGTGTGTTTGTTCGGATGATATGCATATATTATAAAGGAGAGCTATTGTTATATTTTCTCTGTCTGGTTATCTTTTTAAGAGATATGGATTCGTCTTTGTATTTCACTTTGAGCATATGAGAATTCATAATTGGGTGAATGCTTCATCTGATGAACCATCATGTTCTGTTGGCTATGTGGGATTTGAATCTGAATTATGTACATTTGAGTCATTGTGCATATGAGCATATAGGGATTTTAAGAGATTATGACACTTGGTTTTGTAGCATCAAGCCTTGTTTGATTTAATGATCTACTTCTAAAGAGAGTTATTTTTTTACTCTTTTACTGTTTGTTTCTGTTTTTTATGATATATAAGAATAGGAATTGTTTCCTCCCTAAGGATTTCATCGGGCACCAGAATTCATTATTTGAACCATCATTTTCTGCAGACTGTAAGGTATGTTTTAAGGAATTCAAGCAGTACAATTCAGTCATTGTTTCTAAGAATGTGCAATTTTAATTCTTTATGATTTTTATCATCCGTGTTATAGGTCCTAAAAGTTGGCTGTTAAAGTGGCTGCTAAGATTTACCAACACCTTGTGACAGAACTGGTAATTTTTTCTATTTGTGTACTCTTTTGATTGTCTGACCTGGCAGGATTAATGAAGCAACATTATTTAGAAAAAATTTCATTTCGTAGGATGAACAATGTGGTTGAGGCTTTCTTTTTTGATGAATCTTTTCCTTGGCACATTTGGCAAAGTCTCCATCCTTTATTCGGTAAATTGTGGCTATATTGAGCTCCAAAATCTGCAGTTTGATAGCAATTGTTTCAAACATAAATATTTAGCTGGTTGTATCATATATTTATTCTCATTATTTCTAGATTTTAATATGATGATCTCTATCGGTATATAAATACTTTATTCCTTAATGTTATTATTTAAACTACTCTGCAGTTTTAGTGCATTTGTTATTTCAAGTTCTTTTGCAAGCGTTCAACTTTTATTGGTTTATGTGATTTCTGCATGGTTTTGTTCGCTAGTATAGTGTTAACCTTTTGGCTGATAAAATGGGATGACCTGACTTTGAGAAGTCAGCAATATATTTTGCATATATTATAAAGGAGAGCTACTGTTATATTTTGTCTGTTTGTGGTTATCTTTTTAAAAGATAAGGATTCGTCTTTGTATTTCACTTTGAGCACGAGAATTCATAATTGGGTGAATGCTTCATCTAATGAACCATCATGTTCTGCTGGCTATGTGGGATTTGAGTCATTGTGCATATGAGCATATAGGGATTATACTTGTGAGCAAATACAGTTTTAGTTTTTTGTGATTTTCAATATGTGTGATATATGAGAATGCTTATGAATGTATAATGAATTGTAAAAAGTTGCAGTTGGGGTTTCCAAAAACATTAAATCTTGGAATAAAATGAGTCAAATTTTCTATTCATATGTATTTATTTAGTTTATTGTTTGATTGTGTGACTTTAGCTTACACCATATTCTGCAACAATCTATATGCGTTGCAGCATCTTTTGGACAACTTGGTCGAGGGTTTTGTGTTTTGATCAAATTTCTCTTTAAACAAATATAATATCTATCACTATTGGCACAACTCCATCTGTATTTGGCGGAAGATTAAATTTTGTGCCAGTTCATATTGAGTTCTAAAATCTTCAATTGGTTGAAATTTTGTTTTCAAGATATATATTGTGTTTATATTGTTTTTATTTTTTTACATTTATTAATGAAAACTAGTAAGATACCCGTGCTTCCGCACGGGTAAATTTATTTAATATTGTATGAAATTAATTAGATACATATAAATTTTTAATAAATGATTTAATTACAAATGAAAAATATTATATAAATTTAATTATATTAAATAATTATATAAAAAAAGAATCTGGAAGATGAAGATAAAAAAAATGAAATTTTAACATTAAAATAAAAATTAGATACTTTGTTGATAATGACCCGTGAAAAAAAATTTATTTGATCCGATATAAAATATATTTAAATACAAATGTAAAATGAACAATAATCATATGAATTTAATTGTATTAAATAATCTTTAAAAAAAATCGTGAAATGAAGAAAAGAAAAAAAAATTTAAAAATAAGAATATTATCTCTCTAATAAAAACAATGATTGATTAAATAAAATAAGTATTATGTTGATGGTGACCCGTGATATTACAATATTTTTAATTTTATTAAAATTAAAAAATAATTTTTTTTTATAGTTGATACATAAATAGAGAAAAAAATTAAAATGAAAGTAAGAAAGTGTGGGAAGAAAATTTGAGAGAAATTTGAAATTTTAATTAAGAAAGAGAAAGTGTGTAATGATCGATTAAAATAAATTAAATAATGTATTGATAGTGACCCGTCACCCGTGAGATAAATAAATATTTAATTTTATTAAAGTTAAAAAAAATAAATTATTAATAATTTTTTTGATTAAATGAAAAAAAATTAAAAAGTTAAAAAGTGAAAGAAATTTGAAAATTTAAGTAAGAGAGAGAAGAAGTGTGTTGGGGAGAAAAAATTGGTTATTGAAAAGTTAAAAAGTTGGATCAATGAGAGGCTGACAATTGACGCTTAGTTATTGAAAGGTTGAAAAAGTGATATGTGATTTTGTTAGTTACCGAATTGTCCTTTTTTGTTTGTAAAGAAAATTTTAACTAAGGGCATAATAGTCAGATTGGTCAATCTTTTATTAATTGTTTGAGTAGACATGTTGGTTTGGGATCAGCGGTTATATCTAGGGGTTGTTTCTTTCATGAATTATTCTGCTACTGGAATGGTTTTTCTCTGAGCAAAGAAACTTGGAGATATGTGGCTTTTTTATGCTAAAATGTTGATTTTTTTTTATTTCATATTTTTGTGGTTGAGGTCAGACCTATGTGGTTGATGCCTTTGTTTTTTTCATAGTAGTTATTGGATTGGTTTAGTTTGAGAGTGACACAACTCTTTTTATTTTGGTTTGTGTATATTACATGACATTGTTTGAGTGACACAACTCTTTTTATTGTAGTACTTGATGCTTGAACATTGAAACTTTCTTTTTTATATCAGTTATTAGACTAAGCTCAGGAGATTTGCAGATGAGTGTTTGAAGCATAGGAAATAGACCCTTGCATGTATCATTTGGATTTATTAGAATTTGCCATGGGTTTGAGAAGAGTCCTCATTTCTCTTTACTTGATAATTTTTCTTATTAAGGGGAGAAATTTGAGATGAGTGCTTCTGTGTTTGGTGTTGATTATCTTGCTGGTTTGAGGGTGATATTAAGATTTCCTATAAGTTTATTTAAGTTTTCTATAACAGGTTAACAGGTTGGTTGTGAAATACTAGTATCACTTTACACTTTAGGCTCTAATTGAATTGATGAAACATAACAAAATGCAGCGGAATGAAATATGGATCACATTCTATTATTTGATTATTTTATTAAAAAATGTCTCATCTTCAAATCGTAAGGAAAAAATAAAAAATTGGATTAAATTGGATGAAATGGATTCTATCATGTTTTATTTCATTCTATCAATTATTTACAAATTAAAACAATGAAATTTGAGAATTTAAGAGAAGGCAAATTGAAGGATTCATAGAAAGAGATTGGAAAAAAAATAGAAAAACGTGTTGAGTTTTTATGACATGGATCAAATTTATAATGTGAATGTTAGTTTGTTTTTTAGAAACATCATACGTACAACTCTACTGAGGTGCCATAACACTAGGTACAATTCTATTACAATGTTAAATAAGGGTCATGGGTAAACATGCACGGGAAAGAAGTTAGTTCTTGAGAATAAATTTACTTTGAAATATGAAATAATAGATTATGAACACCACATAATCATGTACATCACATAACACATAAATGATTATGTAGGATAAATATGCAAAAAAATTAAATTGCATCGTTGATAATAGATTATAGATGCTAATAATCAATTATGAGACTTTACAAAAGAAATAATTGATTATTTTTAAAGTGTTAATCTTATATATAATGTAAACTACATTCATAACTATTTGAGCTAGTAATAACTAGCGTAAAATAATTTTTTGGTTATTTTAACAAAACATGAAGGTCCTCAAAAGCATTTGGTGAATGTGTGTGGGAGTTTCTTTTAGTAATTTATGTATTACTCAAACACTTTTATAATATTTTGGTCACTCAGATACTATGTTAAGTGCTCGATCTTAAATCTTCTCTTTGGTGAGACTTGAGATAACTTTATGATGAGCATCATCTTCAAAACCGTTGGAAGAAAATGATATACTCTATATTTTTTGTCCATTATCCTGAGAAATGTGTTGTCCTCATAAAAAATGGGTGAAACTGATTTATGTGCTTGCAGATGATTTTGGTGATGATGTTCGATGAAATCTTGTTGCCTCCAGAGAATATAAAATGACGAAAAATTAAACACAAGCAAGCACATATAGAGAGGGAAGAAGAGGGAGAAGATGTATTTAGCATATATTTATTTATGTATAATTAATTCAATATTTCTAACTTAGTTCTTTATGAAAAAAAATTCTTTAACAGGTTTAGTAAAAAAATATTTTTCTAATTGATTATACGAAGACACATATTCAGTTACGTAATTCTTTTTCAACACGGTCTTTTTGAAATGATCTCTAACTTCAATATGTAATTCTTTTTCAACACGGTCTCTTTGAAATGATCTCTAACTTCAATATATTTAGTCTGAGAATGAAGAAGCCTTAGATTATTTCGCGAGGTTTATGGCACTAGTGGTATCACATTTTATCGGGATAGCAATAAGATTAACTCCGTAATCATGTAGCTGGTGTTTCATTCATATAATTTGTGCAAAAACACTTACTCGCAACAACGCATTTTGCCTAGCTCTGGATAGCGTTGTACTTGTTTGTTTTTTTCTATGTCAATAAACAAGCAAGTTATTAAGTAACTTAAGTGATACATACCATTGGTATCATTCCGATCTAATTTGCACCTAGTAAAGTTATAATATCTAGCTAAAGTACAATTCATCTTTTTGGAGTACCATAAACTCATTTGTTGTGTGTCAATGAGATATCTCATAATGCGTATCACTATAGAGGGATGTGATTCTTTCAGGGCTACTTGAAAACATGCACAGAGATATATAACAAACATAACATCAGAGCAAGGTGCAATGAGATAAAGGAGAGAGTCTATCATATCTCGGCACCTTCTTTCTTTTATTGATTTTCTTCCTTCATCCCTGTCAAATTTGCATGATGTGGTCATTAAATTTGCATGATGTGGTCGTTGGAGTATCAATTTCTTTTGGCTTCTCCATATCGAACCTATTTAGAAGTTTCTTGCGGTACTTGACTTGATTTATGAATGTCTCTTCTTTTTATTTATGAATTTATATAGGCAAAATTATACCCAGGGTCCTTTAAGTTATTTTATTGTAACAAGTTGGTCTTTGATGTTTTTTTCACTACAAGTTGGTCCTTTATGTTAACTTACGTCTGCGCAGTTAACCTTTTTCATAAACTTCGTTCCAAAAAAACTGAAGTGACACTAATGGTGTTGATGTATCACTTAACATACGTTAGAGACCATCATTGAATCCTATAATAAAATTTTTCAGAATTTTTTAGAGCATAAAAATATTTTTAAACTAATTAAAATGCACACAAAAGAAATAAATTAAATAAAAATAATAAAACAGAAAATAAAATTCTCAGAAAATTACACAAAGTGTAAAATGAGAAGAAATATTTTTAGGAATTTTTTCATAATTTTTGGACCAACAATGAGTTTAATATGAATTTTAAAAGTTAAAAACGAAATAAAATAAAATTAATAAAAGAGAAAAAAGGTCAACGATGCATACATTAGTTAACATAAAGGACTAACTTATAGCAAAAAAAATATAAAGGACCAACTTGTTACAATAAAATAACTTAAAGGACCCTGAGTATAATTTTGCCATTTATATATGAAGTAACGAAGTTCTTCATCATGGATATCTCAAACTCTTTCTACATTATATTAGAAAAATTCTTGCACAAAAAATTCTTGCACAAAATTTCATTAGTAGCACCGAGTATAACGTCATCTACATAAATTTGAACAAGTAAAATGTTATGCCCTCCGACTTTTTGACAAAAAGAGTTTTTTTAATTGTACCATGTTCTAGGAGTTTGATTTAGATCATATAAAACCTTTTTAAATTTGAAGATATGATCAGGAAATGTTGAGTTGATAAAGCTTTTGGAGATTGATCAACAATGTAACTAATCAAAACCCACTCTTCACTTTTGAAAGAATTTAAAATTCATGAAAACTTTCTAATTCCCTCACTTGACTGTTTGATAGACTTTCATAACTGCTTGAGAGTAGTTTTCCAATTTTTATATTTAATTTGACATGCATATTCAAACTGAATGTAGCATTCGATTTTAAAAAATCAAAGTTAGCATAGCAAGACAAGACTTCAAGTTCTTTGCAGAAATGTAAGCAAATTCAATATATTAAAATTATCTGCTGCAACAACATACAAATTGCACTTGCATTAATGTACACAGATACTTTTAAAAATAGCCATCTCGGATTACAAAATGCATTGCAGAATAGTGTAATAAAAACAATAGTCATCTCAAAATAAATAACAGTAGTCATTAAAAGAATTATGTCACCAATTCTAAGAAAATATGCATTTATACAACAAAGATTTTGATTTTTGACAATTGAGTTTCCATTTCTTTTATGAAACAGAAGATCCTAACTAACAATTATGTGATTACGCAGATATCATAGGATATGGAACAGTTGCACACGTTAATTGTCATGCAAGGTACAATCTTGTAGGTTTTCTGGTGTTACAGTTAACTAAAAATAGTAGCAGTTGAACTCTGAAGTCACCTTGAGCAAGCGATAAAAATCGGAGCTGAAGGATAATGAAGTTATTGTAAATTTGTAGTGTCGTGTAGAGCATACCAAAACTACATTTTTATGATTTAGAATTTCTCCTTTTCCTCTGAAACAACAGGATTGATCCGAGGATAAAATATAAAGCCTGCTCATTGCCTTTCTGTAAACCAAATAAAAAAAATTCAATTTAAAATTTCAAAAAAGAGTGAAAGTAACATAAACCCTAAGAAATGTAGAAATACAAAGTAAATGGAAAAGAAGACCAGACGAAAGCGGTTAACTGCTATCTCGAGGCTTATTTGAGATGCTTGACAAGTACTGCACTACAGCAGTAGCATGAAATAAACTTTAAGGGGGGCAAAATTGCAAATATCAAAAGTGTATTTAAAGTGGAGCTGGTGCAAAATACACTTTAAGGGGACAAAATTGCAAACATCAAAACATTCCTTCCTACACAATTTCTCCCTCACACATGCAAATAAACTTACAACAATTACAAAAACAAGTGTAGTCAAATACCGAACAATCACTAGGATGCAGCATAATTTAATCAAAACATATAGTAAGGCATATAAAAGTATGCACATCAATGTAAGAGTAACAAAGCAGTAGCCACTGACTCCCAAAATACCCAAGCAGTGTAGCCGGTAGCGATATCGCAGTTATATAATACAACAAAATAAAATGATACACAAAATTAAACACATTGGTAATATTCAAACCCAAATATGAAGCAAGGTGAAATTTAGTTTGCCAGGGCACTGAAGTTGATGAGAATCACGGAGCTGTCGGGACCAAATTAGGAGTAGCGAGGGTGGATTTGTGGAAGACGCCACAATCGGGGTGAATATCTGATTGAAAAGTTGTGAAGATGCCACGCCCGGCTATGGAGGTTCCGGATGATATGTCAGGGTTTTAGCGCCATGACAGCCGATAAGCCAGAAGACTTAAAAAATCTATTATAGAAAAAAGGGGAAACATCAAAATAGGAATATATTGTATTTTGAGTTTTAGCTGCTAAGCCTCTGCCCGCTGTCGAAGCAGTTATTTCTGTTTGTCCGGTTTTGTTTGTTTTAGTTAGTTATCTAGGATCTTGGTTTCTTTTTGTGCCACAATGAAGAACAATCTGAAGTATGGGCCAGCTACAGGAGAAAGGCTATGACATTAATACAGACAATAATATGATTATGTATAACAGGTGAAATCTGATTTTGAAGGCTCTATAATTAAGGAACAGAATATTCGGAATTGAGATTCAGGTTGCTGAAAATTGATGCTTGGCACCTGCAGTGGAAGATCAAAACTAGCTATGGCATCTCATATTTGAGCATTTGAACTTTAGGAGTCCAAGTCTACAGAAAAAAGAAGGGACAGAACATGGTTTACCCTCAATAAAGCAACCAAATGATTTATAGGAAGAGTGTTTCATAAGAAATCAAACCAAAAATGCATTCAAACTCAACATTTGTGCAAAAAAAAAAACACTACTAGAAGTTGTCTACTCAGATATGTGTGGTCCGATCGAGTCAGTTTCACTTGGAGATAATAACTAATTTTATGAAGCAATGATCATTTCCATTTTCTGTATAGTTGCTATTTTTCTTCAGTCAAACCCATTGTAAGAGAATATTTCAGTAGGCTTAGTTTAATACAGCATACAGGTTGTTATATCTTAAATTCTGATCTGGGTCCTATCAAATGGTACTTGAGCTACAATCCTAGAAGCATCTGTAGCTAAAAATGGAGGAGGAAAATAGACAAACAGTTTATTCGAAGCTGCAATACTTGACAACTATTTTGACTCAACAAAATTGGTAGGATTGATGAGGAGCATACGAAGGAGGCAACATAGGGATGCGATCGAAGGAAGAAAATTAGGACAGTGGAAGATGTTGTATTTGATGGGTGAAAATCCATAAGGCTGATATGTATTTCCACAAAAATTAGAAACTGGCTAATGCAAATGGAATAAATTGCGAAAAGTGTGGATTATAAGGGACCCTCCAATATAAATATATAAAGCAAACAAAGAAAAATGAAACAAGAAAAAATATACAACAATAACCAAGTCTTATCCTATCAAGTGGGGTCGGCTATATGGATCAACTTTCACCATAATGTTCTATCCAGGACGATGCTTATATCCAAATTGTTAATCTCTAGATCTTTCTTAATAACCTATTTTATAGTCTTTCTAGGTCTTCCTCTTCATCTAATTCTCTGACTTCTCTCCATCTGATCTACTCTCATTACTGCTGAATCTATAGGTCTCCTCTCTATATGCTCAAACCACCTAAGTCTATTTTCCACTATCTTCTCTACTATCGACGCTACACCAACACTCACTAGTCTCTAATATTTTCATTTCTAATCATATCCTGTATAGTCTTACCACATCCAAAACAAAGAAAAATATCAATAGAGAAAATCTGCCCGGTCTATATACATGTCTTATGAACAAAAATACTATCATCACACTTTTCACACACTCGTAAACAAAATTAAATTGAGTTCATTTCACCTGGATTTCCCTATGTGAAGAGTGTTTTGCTACTTACTAGCACTTCCCATATTTGGAAACCCCTTTAATCTAATATCATGCTTTGCATCTAATGCAAATGAAGCCTTCTTGAAAATATAATTACTATGCTCCAACAAAGAGCTTGAGAGAATAACAAAGTTCACTTTTGCAATAAAAATTTGGCCTCATTGTTAATATGAAAACCACAATAAGCTAGTAATGAACAATTAACCTGAGAACCTAATACATAACCAACCAAAGAAGCATGAATACTCAACACTTTGTTATTTCATAATTATTTTTTCATCAATTTTTTGAGCTTTTGTAGACTAATATTAGATGCAAAAAGTGTAGTAAATTCATTCATGAATCATTGTAAACATAATGAAATGCTATAGTTTATTTTATTACTACATATTGTATTGAACACAACAGCACAAAGTAAAACACCAAATCTGTAACTTTAAAGATGTTAAGTTATAGCACAAAAGGATCAATAGGAGGAATAACCAACCTGCAAACTAGTCGACAAACAGACGAATCTTCACTAAACAACACTATTCTTAGTAAATGACCTTTCTCTGCTTTTAGACAGTCTTGATCATTGCGGTGAACTCCTAACATCTTTATATTCACCTCGTGTTTGTATTCTTTTAGAACCTTCTGATGGATTTTTCTCCCAAGTTTTTCGTGTAAAGTTCCCACCTGATCTCTCTCTACGAGAATCTCGCGAAGGTTTCTTATCACCTGACTTCATTTCCACAAAGTTTCTTCCCCTTCTATTGGCAGAAGATCTACGATCACCCCTCGCAGACTCCTCTTCGTCGTCATCATCAACAAAAGCTTCACTAGCATCCTCAGCTTCAGACTCAGACAACTCAGAACTCCCTTCTTCTTGTTCCTCCTCACGATTCTCATCACTGTCACGCTTTTCCTCACCTTCCTTTCCTTCACAGTCTTTGACAATACCCTCTTTTGCACTGTTTTTTCCTTTCACAACCTTTTGTTTTTTGCTATCTTCCTTAACAGTGTTCATGAGGTGAATATACTTTCTCCTGAACTCCATTGCCGGATTATCTTCAACGAGCAAACCCCTCTTGTAACCCTCCCTAAGAACAACAGTGTAGGTTCTATTCTTACTAGACAAATAAAATATCCCCGGATGCTGCAAAACAGCTCTCTTAAACCTCGACGCTAAACCCAACCACTCACCGAGCACCAACACATTATCTTTATCAGTTTTCTTAGAAACCAATAGGTGAAGAATCTCATGCAAAACACCAACAACCCATCTATCAGATTCATCACTGGAAGCCGGAAAATGACCAGCATTTTCATACGGCGACACATAAGGCAATTTATTCCATTCTCTTAACCATTTCTCGTACTTGTTATCCATCTTAAAACCGGTCGAAAACTGCAACGGAAAAGCCAATTCTTTCCCTTTATTACCCAATTTTTTCTCCATCACAGAAACAGCAAGTTCCTTGCTCCAACAAACCAGCTCCAAAACAGCATCCCTGCCCGTTCCAATTACCCGAAAATAATCCGGAAATTCCGGAATCATGGATTTCGCATAATCCTGAGGAAGCCCAAGGTCCCACCTCAAACCTTCAATAACTCTCAAAGGAATCTTATGAATCTTTGATATCATCAAAAGCTTCAAAAGCCTATCAGCAACTTGCTGCTTAAACAATTCACTATTATACATAAACCCTTCCTCGGCGTCGAGTTCAACGGCTTCGGGAGTGAGTCTAATGTGAGGCTCAAATCCACCACCGAGGTTGAATTCTTCAAATACGGAAGGGTACTTCCGGACGAAATTTATGGGACGGAAAGGAAGCTGGATGGATTCTCTGATCAACGAAACAGGAAGAGACTTTGAAGGTTCTTGTTTGATTAGGTTTCGGAGATTTAGCAACGGTTTGAGATTTTTCTCTCTTTCCACGGCGTGGTCAAGGCCACGGTCTCGGACTAGAGTGAAATCTCCATCGAAGAGGGTTCGGAGGTGTTGACGGTGGGAAGGAGGAGGGAAGGCGGTGTTGTGTCGGGAGATGAAGATGGTGAAACGCATTGCTCCTAATGTGGACAGCCTGCGACGGGGAGGTTTAGAGTGTGATGTGAATTTAGGGTTTAAGGTTATGTCTTTTTATTTTTTATCATTTTTATTACAATTTTTTTAAGGTAAAATTTGGAACATCGTAAAAAAAAAAAAAAAAAAAACTATAAGTTTTTATTCGGAGGCATCTGCAAATGCGTGTGTGAGAATTGACTCCTGATTTCTATGACTTTTTATGATCATATTTTTTTGACTTGAAACGAGTGTTTTTCAGTAGAAATTTAGATCTCCTTCAGTTGAAACATAAATATCTTTTTCTTGATCACTTCTATCAAATTTTAACTATTTTCCTTCAAATCTTCCATTAAATATGTTGGCGAAGGAGGCTTCGAAAGCTACTCGCTCTGGCGTCCAAGGGCAAGTTGTTGTTATTGTTGAGGTTGTCAAGAATCTTTTACCTCCTACTCAATGGACGAACGGTTAAGTCTTGACGACAGATACATTTGTTCCTCTATCTCAAGATTATGTCCAACCTAAGGCAAATCAGGGAGTGTTTCAACTTCCTCGATTCCTTGGATCTGCACCACAGTTTCACCAAGGTGAACCTTCATTCAGACCTCGCCCACAACCTACAATGCCCAAATAATAAATGCTTCATAGTTTTCAATTCCTGCGGACTAACCTTTGTGAGCAGGGAGACAACGACGTGATGAATAGTGTCTACCACATAGTATAGTAGCAAAATTTTCAAGCCATTGTGGAGTAACTTTCGAGTTAAAGAAAGTTTACACAATGTAAAACTAAAGGCGAATCCTCGGTATAGGGTGAGTCCCTCAGCTGAAGGCAGCCTTTTTAACGGGAGGCAAGTCCCTTAGTTGAAGGCGGCCTCTTAAATGAGAAATAAGTCCCTCGGCTTGGGGAGAGTTCCTCATTTTAAGGTGACCTTTTTAATGGGAGGTGAGTCCCTCAACTTAGGGCAAGTCCCTTAGTTGAAGGTGGCCTTTTTAACATGAGGCAAATCCCCCAGCTTGGGGGCAAGATAATGTGGGAACGAACCCCCCCCCCCTTTATTGGGAGGTGAGTCAAGATGTCAGAACGTCAGTCAATTATGAAAGCTTGAGAGCTTAGTGAAGAGGGCATATGTAACGTTTAATGTAACTAATGATGGTTTTCTCAGAGAACCCAAATCAATTCCTTTTTCTTACACATGTCCCTTTGGTGTATGAACTTTCTCACTCCTCACGGTAATTACTCTTACTCCCTTGAGTGGACGCATTACTTGTGCGTTTGGACTTCTACAAAAGTGTCGGTTCCTTGTTTAAGGAGGCCTTTTTCCATTTTTCTTTCAAAATTTTGTGAGGGACTAGTGTATTTTTTCTATGGAAATAAAAAAAAAGAATTGAAAAGAAAAATAGAAAAGGTCTCCATAAACAAGGTCCCTGACAAAACACAAGAAATTGGGGGTTTGAATTGGGTTGCACTAAATATAATCTTTTCGCAACTCAAACACAAAGCTAGTAAGTGAATAAAAATAAATGAACACAATTATTTTTTATCCTGCTTCACTGTTAACTAAGTTACTCCAGTCCACCCCACAAGGTGATTTTCCTTATTCACAAGGACTTAATCCATTATAATCAACCGATTACAAACAACCACAATAAGTATGATCAACCTTGTTAACAATTCTAACAAGTCCGTCGATCCTTATTGTGAATCCACAGACAACCACAATAAGTCTGATCAACCTTGTTGATAACCCCAACAAGTCTGTCGATCCTTATTTCCAAGCCACATACAATCGCAATAAGTTTGATCAACCTTGTTAACAACCCCAACAGGTCCGCCCATCCTTATTGCCAATCCATGATGACCGCAACCAAAGTCTTCTTGAGAATCCTTACTACACCTAGTCTCTCAAGGAACCTATCAACAACTGTTGATTACAAAGATGTGTATACAAAGATGCTTCTAACAAAAGTGTTGATAGCAAGATATGAACAAAATCTCCTTGCTAAGAATACAAAACTATACAAAGATTATCTCCAAAGAATTTATGCAGCACTTTAGTATAGTTTTGTAGAGCTCATTCATTAATTTCAAATTCTACTAAGTCCTTCTTTTATAGCTGAAAAAGAGATCCGTTTGAGTGTAGAATAGGAAACATAAAACCAGTTATTTTGTGCCTAATGGTAATGGTGGGAATGGTAGACAATAAGTACAAAAGGGACCTTCCTTACACCAACCTATTAGAGTAGAGGTCACAATGTACTTTATACTTGTATACTCACCATCTAACGCAAGTCAGGTTTGATCTTTATCTTCTATTTCTTTATAGGCTTCTGATGTATATTGATGAAGCATGTTGTAGAAGGATCAGAACTTAAGTCTTCTTAACCTAAGTCTTTGGAGTCTTCAGAACTTGTTCAGCAAAACTTTGTCTTCAGAGTCTTCAACACTTGGTCTTCAGAAGAAATATCTTCAGATCTTCAGAACTCGTTCAACAGAACCTTGTCTTTAGCATCTTCACAAATTAGGGCAACAGAAGCAAAGCTTATAAGGCCTCCAAAGCTTCCTTGCAAAGTCATGATCAAAAGCCCTTGTACTAACATTCCTTAGAACCGTTGCATGAAAAGAATTCGAGAATCTTGACTTATCTTTGTAACACACCAAAGGTATTCTTCCAGAGTATTGAGTTCAGAACCTGATGACGTCACAGCCTTCTTACTAGAGTCAGAATCCGTTTAGCAAAAGCTACACATTAGATAGAAACTATTAGATCACACAATTGTTCTCTAAGATACCATGTAAAGTTATCATAAAAAATCAAGGTCAAATATAGAACCAATATTGTTCTTACACCTTTGAGGCTGGTTTTTTTATGGACATTAACACCGGTCCTCCTAGATTACTCCCAACGTAAGGTGTTTTCTCATTTTAAAGTGTGAAGGTTCTTCCTATCAGTGTTTAGATAACTATGAGTGATCTTCCTAGAAAATGTCAGATAGACCATTATGCGAGTCCCTACGAGGATTAGAAAGATAGGTTTGTGCGAGTGATGGGGCGAGCTGACGCCTCCCTTTGTTTACCCAAAAAAATGGTAAACAAGCGCTAGTTTCCTTTTTAAAGGTTACTTTTGCGGAATCAACTAGAATACTCCAGGACTAATTGCTTTATTTTGTTATGTTATGTGTATCTGGTTTGTATTAAATGCAACAGTAACTTTAAAATAAAAGTAAACACTGAAATTAAAGGCTTTAAAGTAAATCAAAGCAATAAAAAAGCAGTAAATGTGCACTGAAAGATGAGATATAACGTAAAATGATTGCATTAATTAAACTGGTACGCATACGTACATTCCAAAGTTGCACTCGTTACTCATTTTTGCACAGAGATTTGAGTTTACTTGTGTTTATGTAGAAAATGCGGACCCTTAACTATTCCTATGGAACTTGCTTAAATAGTAAAAATAAAATAACTACTACTAACGGTCGACTGGTTATCAGTTAACACGTGTCTTCGACATGCAAGATCTTCAATTGTGAGACCTCCACGCGTCCTGTAAGAACTGCCAGAAAACTGCTTAAAACTGCCTCTTAACTCCTAATACTTCTCGACTTCCACTTCAGTTTCTGCAGCCACATTCTTAAGTCTTCGCAAACTTCTGATCGAACGCTGAAGCCTCCGATCATCTTTCTAGTCGAACAGCTTCGACTACTGAGCATTGCTTAGTCGAACCACTTCGACCCAAATGGCAATGTAGATATTTAATTGAGGCCTAATTACCAATTTAGGGCCTTTTTACCAAATTGAGGCCCAATTACCAATTTTGAGCCCTAGTTGCCCATTTATTGGTAAGTCGAAATCCTAGGGTAACAAATTGCCCCCCAAGCGACTTCTTTCGACTGACTTTAGGAAAAAGAAAAGATGGCGTTTCAGTTCTTTCTTGGGTTTCGACTTTTGTTAATTCCCATTACGCCATGATTACATTTCATTTTCCCAGGCACTAATTATTACCTAAACACTAGGTTAGTGGGCTATAACTGCTCCCAGCTTGCTTGTGTCAGTTTCCAAGATATTTAATACGACCTTTGATTTTCTAACTACCTTTAGAAACTCTATACCCAGAAGCAATTTGTGCCAATTCATTGGCAATGTAATTGTTAGATCTTGGTACATGCAAGATCTCAACATGTTCGAATTTTTCTAATAAGCGTATCACAATTGCATAATACATTATTAGATTTTCTTTGATGCATTTATACTCTTTTTTGATTTGTCGAATTATTAGCTCAGAATCACCTCGAATCTCAACTCGTTTTGCCCCTAAATCTATTAGGGCCTTCAAACCAGTTATCAAGGCTTCATATTCGACCTCATTGTTAGAGCATACTTCTTTCATTTTATAATGGAACTTTGTTGGAAGTCATTTGGGAGAAATAATCAAGACTCCAATGCCTGATCCATTTTTGTGACTAGAACCGTCAAAAAACAGTTTCCAGTTAGTTCGTTCGACTTGATTTACAGACAATTCGACTAACCCATGGTCGACTATAAAATCAGCCACAACTTGTCCTTTCATAGCTTTTAAAGGGACATATGTCAAGGAAAATTCAGTTAGCGCTAAGGCCCACTTACCAATTCGACTATGCAAAATTGGTTTAGACAACATATGTTTAATAATATCAAAATGAGAAGACACATACACATCAACATGCTTTATATATTGCTTAAGTTTGTTACATGAGAAATACAAGCATAAGCATAATTTTCCAATATCATTATACCTAGTTTCAGCATCTACTAGGGTTCGACTTAGATAATATATGGCTCTTTCGACGCCATTATCATCTTCTTGGGCCAACATACTCCCAATTGTCGAGCCTGATGCAGCTATGTATAACTTCATACTTTTTGTCCTAGTGGGGGGTAACAAAATAGGAGGCTTAGTTAAATAAGCTTTTATTTGGTCGAATGCCTGTTGATGTTCTTGTTCCCATTTGAATTGATCTTGGTTCTTGAGTTTCACAAGTGGTGAAAATATCTTCGTTTTGCCACTTAGATTTGAGATGAATCTCCTCAAGAAATTAATCTTCCCCAACAATGACTGGAGTTGTTTCTTTGTTTCTGGCGCCTTTAGCTCCAAGATTGCTTTCGTCTTATTTTGGTTTATCTCAATGCCTTTCTTGTGAACCACGAAGCCTAGGAAATCCCCTGCATGTACACCAAAAGCACATTTTAAAGGGTTCATTTTGAGTCCATATTTCCTCATACGTTCAAAAGATTGTCGAAGATGGTCTAAGTGACCATTTTCAGAGTTAGATTTTATTACAATATCATCAATATAAACCTGCATAAACTTGTCAATAAAATCATGAAACATGGAATTCATGGCTCGTTGGTATGTAGCTCCAGCATTTTTTAAACCAAAAGGCATTACCACCCATTCATAAGTTCCTAAAGCACCTGGGCATCGAAACGCTATCTTAGGTACATCTTCGTCAGCTATAAAAATTTGGTTATAACCTGAATATCCATCCAATAAACTGAGATATTCAAATCCGGCTGCAGAGTCGACTAACATTTCAGCAACTGGCATGGGATATTCATCTTTAGGAGTAGCCTTATTTAAATCTCTGAAATCTATGCATACACGAAGGCTACCATTTTTCTTTATGACATGCACTATATTAGCTAACCATTCGACATACCTCGCAGTTCGAATAAACTTGCTTTTCAGCAATCTTTCAATTTCTATTTTGATTTTTTCCATAACCTCTGGCGCAAATCTTCTAGGAAGCTGCTTGATAGGTTTCTTCCCTGGGTTTAGTGGTAGTCGATGTTCCACCACATGTCGACTTAAACCAGGCATTTCATTGTAATCCCATGCAAAACAATCTTTGTATTCTTTCAAAAGTCGAATCAACTTGGTCTTTAGGTCACTTGTAAGCCTTGTACTTACATAAGTAGGCCTTTTAATGACTCCATCACCTAAGTCAATTTCCTCAAGAGGATCTTGAGCTTGCATCCTTTTTACCGATCCTGATGGATCCATTTCGAAACCTAAAGGTTCGTCATCGTATATCCCGTCAAGTCGTTCGACTTGGTGATCGAATTCTTGATCGTTTTCATTTTTTACTATCATGGCCTCAATCGTCATATTTTTCTCTAGTTCGGCTTCTAAAGCCGCTTTTTCTTTGTTTTCGGCCAAATGGGCCGTTATTCGAGCCAGGTATTCTGACTCAGTGGTCATCGTCTTTGATTGTTGTCCTCTGCTCTGGAGGACTTTCATGGTTCAATGGTTCATTAGGATCTTCTTTATTCCAAATGAAACCATAATTTGGGTCTAAGTTCAGATACTTAGACACACTTTCATCAGAAGGATATACATCTTCTGCTTTGTAGCAAGGAGCTACATTTGCCAAATGTTGGTCGAAGTGTCTGCGACCACTTTCAGTTTTGTAATAACTTTGGTCGGCTTCAATATTCTCCACTATACCATCTGACCTCCAAATGGCCACACGTTGATGTAAGGTGGAAGGAACTGCCCCAATACCATGGATCCATTCTCGACCCAACAGCAGTTTAAAATTTGCCTGCGATGCAATCACCATGAAGACGATTGACCTGACAGACGAACCAACAGCTAGTTTTACTTGAATTACTCCAAGTATTCCACTTGTCTTGCCCTCATAATTTGACAGTACCATATTATGGGGTCTTAAGTCTTTATCAGACTTTCCCACTTTCTGAAGTGAAGAATAGGGCATTAAGTTTACAGCAGCCCCACCATCGACAAACACTTTGTTTATTGGAACACCATCCACTTTCGCCCTTATGAATAAAGGCTTCAAATGATACATCATTCCTCGACCTGGCCTCTCGAACACAGCCTTTTGCTCTTCTACCACCCCTTTTCCCATTACATAGTAACAGACAGGTGTTTCTTCCACATTCTCGTCAGGAAGAAAATCATCTTCGTTCTCAGATACCTCAGATACTCTGTCGAACTCTGCTGGAAGTACAGAGACAATTCCACAGTCGATTAGCAACTCATCTGACTCTATGTCAAAGTTGTCGTCGACCTCTTCGTCCGACAGTGGAGAATATTCAGGCTCTTTCCCCGTATTGAGAGCCGGGGCATCATCATCAACTAGTTCTTTGATGAGTTTCTTTCCTAGGATCATCCCAGCAGCTAATCTTTCATTTGCTATTTTAGCCTGTTCTTCAGTCAACTTCCTGTGAAAAGGCTTTGACTGATAGTGAGAAAATCCTGCCTGCACCATTTTCGAACCTTCTTGTCCATTCTTGTGGCTTCTTTGGTAACGTCTCCACTACGTTCGAGTCATGGGGTTCTTTCCTTTGTAGTTTGGAGATATGTAATCTTTTCTTTTAGATCCACTATCAGTCCAAGAACCTTCAGCATTGGTTCCATCGCCTTGAATCTGCCATTCTGGGCGTTTACCTCTGAAGTTAATGGGTTTCACCCATTTGTCTTCAGGGACATCCGTCTTAGGACGGAAAGTCCTTGGTTTTTCAAACATCTTCCTGTATTCTCCAGCCCTTCGACCACTGTTTTCTCCTGTATACATGAATTGACGATTCTTGCCTCGACGAGGGTCGAACCTCACTTTGTTTGCAGCATCGACATTGAAAACAGCATCACACCTTGGGCATAATCCAACTTGAGAGTTGTTATTGTGGCATCTCTCAAGGAATTTCAAAAGACTTTCTTTTGGTTCAGGATAAACCATGTTCAAAACTTTGCCATCAGTAG
Organism: Vicia villosa; assembly: GCF_029867415.1. Taxonomy (NCBI): domain Eukaryota; kingdom Viridiplantae; phylum Streptophyta; class Magnoliopsida; order Fabales; family Fabaceae; genus Vicia; species Vicia villosa. The sequence continues at coordinate 997,133 of NW_026704980.1, read as the reverse complement.
CGCCGTTTTGCTTTCTAACGAAACCATCAGTAGTCTCGACCATCATCACATCAGCAAGCTCAGTATAGTGAGCCTCTTCGACTTGCAAAGGATCAGTATCAACTTGCATTGATGACTTTGGCTTTTCTCCAAACTGTAACCTTCCTTCTTTCAAAGCTTTTTGCACTAAATCCCTAAAAAGGACACATTGAGAAGTTTTATGACCCAAGAAATTATGAAATTTACAAAATCCTCTTTTTTTCTTTTGTTCAAGAGGAGGATTTTTAAGTCCCGGGGGTACTATGATTTGCCCATCAGAAACCAACAAATCAAATATTTCATCACATTTTGTTATATCAAATGAATACGTTTTACTAGAAAATTTTTCATTCTTACTTTCAACCAGATTTTTATCTTTTGAAGGTTTAAGCAATTTACAGATATATGGTGGTCCTGGCTTTAATTCAGCCACGTTGACCTTTCCCTCTTCGTTTTCACTGTCGCTATTAGAGTCGAACTCACTTGTAGTAACATAAGCTATTTTTTCTTTCTTATGATATTTACTGACTCTGGCTTTTTCAGCTTTTAGCCTTTCGACCTGGCGTACTCTATCTGCCAGTTGTGCCATGTCTCTCAAATGTTGGGTGTCTAATTTCTTCCTTATGGAATAATCTAACCCACCTGCAGCCATTCCGACTAACTCATGTTCAGGAATTTGTGTAAAACATCTAGCTTTCAGTAACCTAAAACGGTTTAGATAGTCATCGACTCGTTCTGTACCCTTTCGCCTAACTCCAGCCAATTCTTTCAAGCTGATTTTCGACTGTCCCATATAAAATTGTTCATGAAACAATCGTTCTAATTGGTTCCATGAGAACAAAGATTGGGGAGATAAGGTCGTGAACCAAGTAAATGCGTTTTTCGTTAAAGAACTTGGAAAATACTTCATCTTTAGATTTTCATTGTTTGCTATTTCTCCAGCCTCTGTCTGGAACCTAGCAATATGTTCGACCGTCGACTCGCCAGTCTCACCAGCAAATTTGGTGAATTTTGGGACTTTCCACCCCCTAAGCAATTCTGTCTACCTTACATATTCTGACAGCGGGGAAACGAAATTTGGTCTATGCAAACCTACATTTATTCCATTCTGAACTAAAATTTGTTCAACTACATTAGAGATATTATTGTGTCCAATATTGACATCTTGCTGGATGTTCCTAAGAACCTGGTCAGCATCTTGATGCCTTTGTACTATTTTAGGGATCTCTTGCTCAATTTGATCTCCTTGTCCTATAGGTTCGACCCCTCTCACATTCGACCCTTGAGTAGTCGAAAGGTTTGGTTGTGGGGGCGCTCCAAAGAAATCTGCAATTCTGGCCATTTGTCCCGCCAATATTTCATAACTTTGATTCGTGTTATTTATCATGGGAGTAAAAACAGTTCCCATTTGTTGAGTAAGGGCATTCACCATTTCATGATTACTTTCGTCCATTTGTTGTCGAATTGACAACATTGACGTAGTACTTAAAGATGGCAAAACCTGGTGATTATATCCTATGCCTATAGGTCGACCCCCTGGATTTGATGTGCTTGTAGCCATTATGCTGTCAGAATATAATGAAGGATTTGTGTGCAAACCTTGCATCATAGACGTGGGCATTCCAAACTGAGGGTTAAAACCTGGTGGAGGCATCATTCCATGAAACGGCGGTCGTAATGGATTCAACGGTGACCGTACATTCGTTGGTGATGATACCATTATTGCTGCCGTCGATCCACCAGTATTTGTTGTTCCCACTGGGGATGAATCTGCGGCATTTTGTGGTGTTGCTCCGGTTAGAACACCTCCTTGATTTCCAGAAAGATCAGAATTATTTGTATTAACTTCAGCCATGTTAGTTAATTTCCGACCACTTCTTAATATCATACATAACTATTATACTAACAAATATAAAACAAACAGCAATTGACGGGTCCCACTGGGCGTGCCAATTTGTTTACCCAAAAAAATGGTAAACAAGCGCTAGTTTCCTTTTTAAAGGTTACTTTTGCGGAATCAACTAGAATACTCCAGGACTAATTGCTTTATTTTGTTATGTTATGTGTATCTGGTTTGTATTAAATGCAACAGTAACTTTAAAATAAAAGTAAACACTGAAATTAAAGGCTTTAAAGTAAATCAAAGCAATAAAAAAGCAGTAAATGTGCACTGAAAGATGAGATATAACGTAAAATGATTGCATTAATTAAACTGGTACGCATACGTACATTCCAAAGTTGCACTCGTTACTCATTTTTGCACAGAGATTTGAGTTTACTTGTGTTTATGTAGAAAATGCGGACCCTTAACTATTCCTATGGAACTTGCTTAAATAGTAAAAATAAAATAACTACTACTAACGGTCGACTGGTTATCAGTCAACACGTGTCTTCGACATGCAAGATCTTCAATTGTGAGACCTCTACGCGTCCTGTAAGAACTGCCAGAAAACTGCTTAAAACTGCCTCTTAACTCCTAATACTTCTCGACTTCCACTTCAGTTTCTGCAGCCACATTCTTAAGTCTTGGCAAACTTCTGATCGAACGCTGAAGCCTCCGATCATCTTTCTAGTCGAACAGCTTCGACTACTGAGCATTGCTTAGTCGAACCACTTCGACCCAAATGGCAATGTAGATATTTAATTGAGGCCCAATTACCAATTTAGGGCCTTTTTACCAAATTGAGGCCCAATTACCAATTTTGAGCCCCAGTTGCCCATTTATTGGTAAGTCGAAATCCTAGGGTAACACCCTTGTGACCACCAAAGTGACAGGCGTCCTTTCCCCCATTGAGAAAGACATGGACTGGATCATGAGTTGTTTCTAGCTCTTAAGTTCTCATACTTTAATTACCCGTGACCGTGAAAATGATAATGGGGTGGAGGAGTACTTGGGTAAGCTTTATGGTATGATAGGAACCTTCTGTCCTAATTTTAAATATGTTATTTCACGTTTTAATATGGCTCCCCTTTTTATTTTGTAGAGGACATAACTGGATGTTAGAACAAGATTTGATTTTGCATTCAATCTTGAAGTTTTGATGATAACAATATATATTTGTATGAAACAAGTTTGTCTCTAATAGTTTCTTAAGTGTGCAGATTCACTATTTTGGTTGATTAGGATTGATGTTCAGAAGGGTACATGTTTGGAAATAATCAAAATGCAAATAAACAAGAATGCCAAACAAAATTGACTCGATAAAAGAAAATTATTTAAACGAAAAAGATTAGACTAAAATTCCATTCAAAAGATCCCAACAATGGAATAAATACAAAAATTGTTCAGATTAATTATCATAAATACACCATAGACCTGAATTATTAAGGGAAATTTTAGATAAATTGTTAGTTTGAACATCCATGCTGCCTCTCGTGGTCGCCACTAACCCTTGATGCTGACTAGTCGCCTCTTTAAAAAAACACAGTTCTTAATATTTACATTCTAGGGCTCTTCTACCAGTTCCTGACCAACCTCAGGGTCGGTTTCTTCCATTAGTTATACATCCACGACCACCTTGAAATAATTCATCTCGCCAACATCGAGCTTGAAATATAAAAGCAAACTTGTACTTTTGCCTTTTCAAAACCTTGATCACCAGAGAGAAAACCTTCCATACGAACTTCCTCTAGCTCCTCCTTAAGATCTTTCACGGTAGATACATGAGTTCCCGCCACCTCCTTAAGGTTTTTCAATTTAGCCTCAACCTCAACAAGTTTGACACTCTGACTCTTGTAGCTCGCCTTTAATGTTTTCTTCTCTCCTATGATTGTTTTTTTTTTCATGTATTACTTTTTCGAGGGCAACCTACACATCTTTATAATCCTTCTCGAGAGTAGTTGTCTTATCATTAAAAGACGTTGACAATGTTTTATTAAGTTCATAATTCTTATTCATCATCTTAAGCCCAAATTTCAATGTTGTTTCATGTTTTAAAACAAAATGAATTCTTAAACATTGCTCTATCCAACACGACACTCCTCATCTATATGTCAAGTAGTTGGAGATTTTTTTGAATCCATTATCTTTGCCTTTTCAATGTAAATGGTCGCATTAAGTTGATCATAAAAAAACTCCAGCCAATCAAAGCTCTTCTCCAAAAAAGTGAAATTATTCTCTGTCGAAAGGCGCCAAAAATCTATTTTTTAGGCTGCTGCAATTATTGCCTTTTAGAAAACTCTCCGCCTCCAAATCTATAGATGTACGTGGTCCCATCCAAATCAATCAGAATCTTTTTATGATCCATCTTACTTTTCTTTACACGAGGTTATGGACTACTTGAAACGAGGTAGGAGGAAACCACCATAAAGAGACAAATTTAAGAAGATTTATATATACTCATGACATACGATTGAAAATGACAATCTGTTCAGATTATTATACTAGCGAAACATTATTGATTTCATAATTTATAAAACTACATCGATATACTTTTCAAATGCAAATCTTAACATAAAAGACCTGGATTACGTGTGGTAGTAGGTTCGCGCACTTACACTTTATAGACAATTTCACTCTTTAAATTAAAATTTATTGATTCAGAAAATATATATAATATATATAGTTAATTTATTCAAATAATTTTAACAATTAATTTAAAATCGAACCACCCAAATCTATAACCAAGTTATCTAAATCCACAAAAAGAATCTTTTGTAGGGCCACACCAGCCTTTTACCATTAACATAATGCTTTAGGGCAGACCAAAATAATGTAATTTGGTAGGACTTAGTATACTCAATACATAACATATATAACATAAATTGATCAATAATTTTCTAAAAGAAACATCTAAACCTTCTTAACTAATGAAATCCACCCGCAAATGAAGCCTTGGCCACATCGGTTGGCTTTGGGGTAGGCAAAACAATAATTGCTAATACACCACTGATGACGGCGGCCACGACACCCACCACAAACGCCGGCAAGTTGCCTCCACCAAACAGAGAGTCCCATGGTCCACTCAATGCCGACACTATCATCTGAAATATGTATATGTAAATATCACATAGACAATATTATAAGTTTCACTATGTTGTTTAAGAAATCTAAAATTCTATACGTTAAACGAAAATTATATGAATTGAATAAGGTGACAATTATATGAAGTGAATGGAATCTAATCTTACTTGTGGAACGACAACTGCAATATTAAGAACTCCCAAAGATAAACCTGAAAATTTTAAAACATTCATTAAAGAAAAGTTATAATAATAATTTTTAAAATGAGTGAAGTGAATTATAGAAGTTGTTTTACCTTGTCCAGCCCCTGTTGCGCTGGAGTAAATAGATGCTAAAGCAAACGGAACACTGAAATTAATCTGCAAAGTGTTCATAACACTGAATTAGTTTATAATTTAGTTGATAAATAGATAATTATATGTATTATCCTTTTTGTCGCCTTAAAGAAATATTGAAAAAACAAAATTTAATTTATATAAAAAATATCTAAATATAAATTCACGAAGTTTCAAAGGATGAAGATGAGACATATTAAATAAGTTGTCACCATTTCTCCTTACCATATAAAAAAATACCTCTAAATAATTTTTTTATTATTTTTAATAAGAATTTCTTTTGTATGAATAAGTCGTTTCATTTAGTTTCAGTCAAACAAAAAAAATTAATTTCATATTAAGTTCTATTCCTTGAATGTATTTATGAAATAACTTATCAATAATTTTCTAATACCACCTTAAAATTATCCTCTTTTATTCATAAAAGACTACTAGCATTAGACTAAAAAAATGACTAACAGCATTGAATTTCTATATAAAGTCAATTAAATGATAAAATTATTTAAATTAAGAGGTTTATGAACTGTAAATTACGTTTTTTTAGGAAATAAATTAAAATGTAAAATATAATTTTTATTTTAAATTAAGAGTTTAATGATAGACAATTTCAATTTAAAAAGGGATTGCACATACGAATATTTTTAAATGCCAAATCATAAAAATATTTTAAAATTTAAAGTGTAACTTTACGCTTTACATGTTCGTTATTGGTTGACAGTGTAAAAATAATTTACACCGTCAATGCACCATCCATTTCCTCTTAAATTAAATATGTATAACCTATTGATTTAGAGTTTAATTACTAACGATAATATTTATTTAATAATATAAATAAATTATTAATATTTATAAATAAATAACTTTAAAAAAATAAATATAAATTATATTGATGACACATAAGAATTTTTTATCCAAATAATCAACCAATTTTATTTATTTTCTAAAGTAAATCACATTTGAATCTATTTTTCAAAGTAATTCAATTTTAAATTAAAAAAAAAAAAAGTGGAACGAGCCGTTGTTAGTTGAATGTCGTCAATTAAATTAGCAATTGCATGCATTTCATAACAGTTATCGCTAATTGAATTGGCGTCTCCATTTATACACCATCGTCAATTCAATTCGCGACACCTCTTATGAAATGAAAGCATGGAGTTGTCAATTGAATTGACTACACCACATGCAATCGTCAATTCAATTGGCGATTCCTCTTAATTCTATTTTTTTTATTTATAAATAAATTAGTTTAAAAATTAGGTAAACCATGATTATTTTGGGAATTTATTAAAAATGTGGTTTATTTTGATAAAAAAAATCAACATATAATCTAATATTATACTTTAATAACATAAATAAAAAACTTTTAATAAATTATGTTAGTAATAGTTCAAAGATTTTTAAAACAAAACAAAAAAAGCTTTATACATTGTATATAGAAAAAAAAACTACTCAGAAAAATAGTAAAAAAAAATTACCAAATTAAAAAAAAAATATAGGAATGAAATAAGAAAATAAGAAAATAATACCGCAAGAGGAATTCCCAGGACAGCGAAGAAAACGAGCGAGGCAGCCTTAATCCCAGCAGAAGGCGTATCACCATCACTGACGCGGCGTTCATGCTGAGCTGCCTTGGTAATGACTATAGTCATGGCGAGTCCAACCGCAAGAATGATATTCACAATCCCCCAGAGTCTTTTTGCACCCCCAACAAAGCGCCCTAATGGCTCCACTGCTAACGACATTAAAGCAAGCACAACAGCATTGATCATGAGCCCCATTGCTCCGGCACGGACTCCACGGCTGTATGCGTCGTCTCCGGGATTGCCGCCGTAGACTTCGTGACCCATCCAATCCGTGTCGAACAAGAAAAATGGGAACCATGCTACCCAGTTTATGGCTGTCACTAACATTAACATCCACATCGGCTTTTGTAGTCCGTTGAATGCACCTAGTATTTCTCCTGAACATGAAACTTGTTGCTCTGGTTCTGTTTGTGTCTGTGTTTGTGTTTGCGATTTTGATTCTAGTGATGGTAAAGGGATGTCTTCTACGTAAAGAAGAGCAAAGGCTGAAAGTACGATGAGAAGAAATATTGCGATAAAGAAACAAGTTTTAAGATTTGCGCAAAACTCGTTACAGGCTTCGGTTTTTGTGAAAGGGAACATCATGAAGAGTTTACGGTAAGAGCCTGCCGCGTAACCAAGGACATTTCCCACGGCCATGAAAAATGAGAACAGGGCGTTACCTGTTCTCATTCTTTTATGGTCTTCAGCAGCAAGGTCGCCGATGAAGGCACGACAAGGTCCTTGGAGCATGTTATTAGCGACGTCTAGTATCCAAAAACCGAAGACAAAGATGACAACAGCTTTCGGTCGAGTCTTTTTCTTGAGATCGTCGCCCAAGGAGTGGCCTAGATCAGCTGCGTAGCCGATGAGGAACACTGCTATCGCGACTGCGATTGCACCAAAGAAGATGAAGGGACGGCGGCGACCAAAACGAGAACGTAACCGATCGCTGTAATATCCAACGATCGGTTGGATGATCATGCCGGAAATTGGACCGCACAACCAGATGTTGGCGGCCCATTTATGTGGGACGCCAAGCAGCTGGATGTATGGTGTTAATAGAGATAGCTGCAGGGCCCAACCGAACTGGATGCCGGCTGCAATGGAAGCAACTGCTACCATCTTACGGAGAGGGGATGGTTTTCTGTTTGAAGCAGATTCTAACTGAATAGATGAAATTCCAGAGCTGTCATTGTTAGGATTATCCATTTGGTGAAAAGAGAATGAAAGTTGTGTGGGTTATGCTGAAAATGAGAGAGAATTTATAACCCAAAAAGTTGACAACTTTTTGGCTCCCAATGTTTATCCTTTTGGTTTTCTAGTGCGGTCGGTGTAAGTGTGTAACTTGGGGTAGAAGACATTGAAACTATGCATTTAATATCGGTTTTGATGTTTTCATAGTGTTAATGTCTCAAGAGTAAATTTGTGGAAAACAATTGCACTCAAAGTCATATTAGAGTGTTATTTTTATTAAAAGTCAGAGAAAGTGTATTTTATGTTTCTTTTAATGTATTTGTCAGTATCTCATCTTAGTCAAAAAAAAAAAAAACATCATCCACAGTTTTTTGTTTTTTTATTTAGAAATTATTTGTCTTTAACTATAAAATATAAATTCTTTTTAAAATTAATCTAATTTTTATTCAGAAATTTTTTCATCTTACTTTTTAAAATTAATCTAATTTAATACTATCAACTTTCTTTAAATAAATGAGTTGTAAATCGCATGAATTAAAAAAATTAATTGTTATATTTAAATATTTTAATCATTTATATATTTTTATGCAAATTTCTTCTTTTTGTGATATATAAATTTAAGATATTGATAAAGTACTTTTTTTATAAATTTAAAAAGTTAAATGAGAATATATAATACATATTTATATTTAAAAAAGAATAATTATTATTTATTTTATATGTAGAAGTTTTAAAACTATCTTGTAAGATGAAAATTATCCTTACTTACAAATATAAGACAAGTTATATCTGTATTAATGTAAAATTAGATTTACCCCATAAAATCTAATATAAAGATTGCGAGACAAATGACATAATTAGATAACTAAGCGACAATATCGAAGTATAACTTTCAACAAACATTCCCGCGTTAAAGTCTCATGAACATAATGAATGCGAGACAAATGACATAATAAGACGACTAAGCAGAAAATAATGAAGCATAACTTCCAACAAACATTCTCGCGTTAAAGTCTCAATCAGGTTAAAGTATGGACAATGCAAGAGCCCAAGTGCCGGCAATAGATATAGGATAGACTCTGATACCATATTAAATTTGTGATTTGTATAGAATATGAGAGAAAAATATTATTGAAATAATAATTATTAAAAAACTAATAATTCCACATATTGATATAATTATTTGTTTTTTAATTATTTAATTAAAATTATTTTTTCTCTTAATTATATAATATCATGATTTTTCTTCCACTAACTATTTAAATCTATTTTATTATTTGGTTTTTTTAATGTTTTAAAATTTGGATCAAACATCGAATTGATTCACATAAGATTCAATTAGTTCATTCCGTTAAACTTACAGTCAAACCATTTATTAATTAAATAAATATCATGAAGCTAAATTTTATATATAGATTTTTTTTTAAAAGCAAGATATATTAATACGAAACCAAAAGATTACACCAAGACCAAGAAGCACCTCCCCAAGAAAATTACACTCCTATTGAAATCTAATTTAAGTACAACAACGGGTTATTGCTAAACTCAAAGAAATTACAATTGGCACGAGTAATTTTCCCGATAAACGACCACCTCCAAATTAGAGCCTTACAACTCCAAACAACATCTCTAGAATTCCAAGACGAGTTGTTGAAAATTATCTCATTCCTCCGTAACCATATGCTCCAAAGAATAGCGAGCCAAATGATTCCCTCCTTCCCTTTTTTAACCTTCTTCGCTCTGACATAGTAGCACCAATACCGATAGTTCTCCTTTAAATCTTCAAAACAAAAGTAAGACAAACCAATCCAATCGGCCATCTCCATCCAGACAGTTGCAACATAACGACAATTGAAAAAAGAGTGATACAAAGTTTCGCTAGTTTCCTCACAAAGAACACACTTAACATCCGAAGCTAAAATAATACCTCTTTTCAACAATAAATCTTTGGTTGGGATTTTGTTTAAAAAACACCGCCAACCAAACGCTTTAACTTTTAGAGGGACCTCCGCCTTCCACACCTCATTGAAAATATAATCAAACTTGTTTGCCGGTCCGTAGGGAGAATGCCTTCTGTTCATCCAGTAGCAGCAAGAGGCTACCGAATAAACACCATTATTCTCAAGAGCCCAAGAAACCGAGTCTTGCCTTTCCGCACACAGAGATGCTTCCATTAAAATCTTTTTCAAACATTCCACCTGGTTTAAAAAGAAAGGCACTATATGAATAGCACACATGATGATTCCACCGGCACCAGCCCCATTTGTACAAGAGCAAGTTGTAGCGGCAGCACTGTTAATAAACAAGGAAGGGGCGGCTGCACTGTTACAGAACAAAGAAGGAGCAGCAGCCAATGGAAGAAAAGTTGCAGATTGTTCCCTTCCTGTCTGAGAATTAAAACCAATGCCCAGGTCAGTCCAACCCCAACATCCATCCTTCCACCCCCCCATAGCTCCAATAGAGGCATCCTTCAAGAGAGAGATGTTGAATAAATCCGGAAAAAGATCTTTTAGAATACCTTCTTTCAACCAATGAGCATACCAAAAAGAAATAGAACAACCATTACCTACATGAAAAACACAATTGTTAGTAAAAAACTCCGATGTTGTTTTGTTCTCCAAGGAAGAAATATCCCTCCACCACAACGAAGAAGACCGCTCGGAATACTTCAACTTAGAACAAAAGGTAGCTCTTAACTTGACATCCACATATCTCGCCTTTAATATCCGGAACCAAATAGAATTAGTCTCTCCAAAAATTCTCCAATTCCACTTCAAGAGAAGCGCCTTGTTAAATTCCTCAAGATTTCTAAAACCAAGGCCACCCTTCTCCACCGGAAGGCACAAGTCCTTCCAACTAACCCAATGCGTTTTCCAATTCCCCTCCGAACCTCCCCAAAGGAAATTACTTTGTAATTTATTCAACTCCTCTATAACTTTCTTAGGTGCCTTGTAGAAAGAAAGAGTGAAAATTGCCATACTACTCAACACCGACTTAAGAAGAGTGATTCTTCCCCCAAAACTAAGCCACCGGCCTTTCCACGAATTCAACTTCCTCCTCACATTATCCATCAAAGGTTTCCAAGAGGAAATCCTTCTCGGATTTATCCCGACCATAATACCTAAAAACTTGAATTCTTTCTCTTCCGATCTACAATTAAGAAAGTTAGTAGCAACTTCCAAAACATGCGGATTGATATTAATACCTATCAACTTGCTTTTATGAAAGTTGATTTTTAGACCCGACACCTTTTCGAAACCCTTCAAAACCGCTTTTATAGCCCAAAGATGATTCCAACTCCCGTCTCCGAACAATATAGTATCATCCGCAAATTGGAGAATATCTATTTCACACCTCCCGTTTACATTAAAACCCACAAAATCACCATTTTCCACCGCCTTACCGACCAAAGCCCTTAGCCCTTCCGCTACTATAACAAAAAGAAAAGGAGAAATAGGATCTCCTTGCCTTAGACCCCTCTCAACAACAAATTCTTTTGTAGGGCTACCATTAACAAGAACCGACATCTTACTAGAGAAAATAATCAACTCCATCCAACGCATCCACAAATCACCAAACCCCATCCTCCTCATCATGTACCTTAGGAAATTCCAACTCACCTTATCATAAGCTTTTTCGAAGTCTACTTTAAAAAGAAGACACTCCTTTCCTTCCTTACTAGCATAGTCCACAATTTCATTAGCAACAACGACTCCATCAAGCATTTGTCTACCCGGCACAAATGCGCTTTGATTAATGGATATGATAGAAGAGAGGACTCTCTTAATTCGACTAGCCAAAAGCTTAGAGATCATCTTGTAAATACTCCCCACCAAGCAAATCAGTCGATAATCATCAAGATCTAACGGATTGTCTTTTTTAGGAACAAGCGTTAAAAAAGAAGATATAATAGCCTTAGAAATAACGGCTCCCGAATAAAAAGCGTTAAAACAAGATACCACATCTTCTTTAACAAAACTCCAACACCTCTTAAAAAAGAGGAAAGAAATACCGTCCGGACCCATGCTTTTCGAACCATCGCAACTCCACACCGCCTCTTTAATCTCCTCCTCCGAAAAAAGCACCTCAAGCGAATCTCTCTCTTCCACACTCAAAGAATGCACCAAAACATTTTCCAAAAAAGGCCTATTATCTAACTCCTCCTTAAATTTATGTTCAAAATGCCCTCTCACCACCTCCTTGACTCCTCCGACCGATTCAACCACTCCATCACTAGTATTTAAAGAGCAAATATGATTCTTACTCCGCCTTTCTTTCATAACTCGATGAAAGAATTTACTATTGGAATCTCCATCATTTAGCCACCTTAACCTTGATTTTTGAATTAACATATTCTCCTTGAGTTTAAGATTTAACCAAATCTTCCTAGAAGCTTTAATTTTGTTAAGATGGACCTCCTCTTCCCACATCTCCCTATCATTCGAGTCATTTAAAACTCTAACTCCATCTTCGACTTCCAAATCCACCTTCCCAAAAATATTCAAATTCCACCATCTCAATCTATCTTTGATTAGGCGAAGCTTCTCCTTTAAAACAAAATCTCCTCTCCCAAGAACTTCCAAACCCTTCCATTCCTCTTCCACAAACGGTAAAAAATTCTTATCAGAAAACCACTCATTGTTAAAAATAAAAGGCTTTGGACCCCAATCAACCTTATTAGACAATAACCAAATCGGACAATGGTCGGAAATATCCCTATTTCCAATCAATTGACCCACAACACCCCACGGACGAACGATATTATCCGAGATTAGAAATCTATCGATTCTACTCTTAGCTTTCCCGTCCCCACTAAACCACGAGAACTTCTTTCCTTTACACGCTACATCCATCAAGCCACTTGCTTCAATAAAATCCGAGAAATCCCTTCATTCTGCATTACTACTACACATTGTACGCCCCACTCTTTCTCTCCGATTCTTCACCGCATTAAAATCACCTCCCATAATCCACTCACCATCATTAAGACAGTTTTTCAAAGCCAATAACCGCAACCACAAAGCCCGCTTTAAAACGAGAGAACAAGGAGAATAAACATTCAAAATGTAGTAAATACCTCCTTTCCATTCCACCTTCGAACCAAGATATCCCTCGCCTTTGAAGCTAGCCAAAACTGACACTGATTTGCAATTCCAAAGCGTGAGTAATCCTCCAGACGATCCCACTGAAGCAGAAAAAGAAAAACCACACTCTTCCTTTCCCCAAAAACTCCCAGCAACTGAATCAGACACCTCCTCCATTTTTGTTTCTTGAATGAGAAAAAAATCTGGTCTCTCTTTATTAATAATACTCCTTATCCTCTTCCTCTTAATAATACTTCCTCCTCCCCTAATGTTTAAGGTTCCTATAATCATTTAAAACAATTTAATTGCCCCTTCTTGCCTTCCAAAATCTTCAAATCTTTCTCTCTGATATCTCCTCCCTCTCCCACTCCAATTTTAATCATAGCTTTTTTCAGTTTTAACTCCCCTTCAGAACCAAAATTAGACAAAAGCCTTGAATTGCATCTAATTATGTCTGAATTGTCTGGGAGGGAGCCTACTGAAAGTTTATTAGGAACCAAACGCTTGTCTGAAGAAATCGGATCAGCTAAGACACAAGGTAACCCGTTGGACCCAGCACAAGGATTGTCTCTAGCAGGGCCCACCTCCGAACAGCCCACTGCTTTTACCTTAACTATCTTTTTTACCTTATTATTGGGCCTAGGTAAAGATTTAGATAAAGGCCCATCCGCCTCTTGGACTTGTTTCAAAGAAATTTCTTTAATAAGTGGGTCCCTTCCAAAAACTCCCTCCACGTCGCTATTAGCATTTAAAGACAAAATATTTCTAGGTCTAACAGCATTCTCTCCCAACCCCACAGGCTGAACCGCCGCACCCCTGGTAGTAGAAAGAGAATCTGAAACCGTGTATTCTGAGGACAATTCTAAAAGCTGCTGCTGAAATCCTTTTTTCTTCTTTTTATCCTCCAAAACCGATTGTAAAATCCCATCAAAAGTCTCTTCTGCTCCCTTTGAAAAAGACCCTCCATTCAAAAAGTTGTCAGAACTTTCAGAGATTTCTGAACAAACCCGTTTGGTAAAAGCTTTGTCCGGAACCGCCTCCTTCTTCTGCTTCTGAACATCCTCAACAACTCTGTGAAGAACACCCCTCCCTTTGTCCGATGGTTCCAACAGAGACTCCGGGATAAACTCCCCGTCTTCCTCTTCCACATAGTCCAGCGACCCTGCTATACTCGACGAACTCGACAAAGAAGAGGATTTCACACTCAACACTGGGGCCTTCTGAGCAGAAATCCTAAGGGGTCCGTATGTATCTTCCCTGAGATTTAGTAAGAAAGGTTTTCCATCTATCGCTATCTGTAATAACTCAGGTAAGTTGAAACTAGCTTTTACCCTCACCAAACACCTAGCTACGTCCATGGAACTGCCGGACATGGTATTCTCATCCATACAAACGAAAGATCCTAATCGATTTGCTAAAGATTCAAAAAACTCACTACACCATGCATGACAAGGGACCCCATAGATTCTAATCCAGACCACCCTTTCCATGTCTACATCATCTTCCTGCCATGGTTTAATGGATTTAAACCACTGTTGCCACCACCATTTCCCTTCTTCAATCAGTTCTTTTATTACTCCTTCCTCCATCTCCTCTAGCAAACAAAGCTTAGCACCCAAAGGATGAACTTTGATCGAGAAGAAACCTTCAATCTCCAAGTGAGTTTGAATGTTTTAAGCTTCTCCCGAGAACAAAACTTCCCCAATAAAAGCTTTCTTCCATTTATTCTTAAGCTCTATCCCCGACGAAAAACTGAGAAAGAACTCATCCTCCTTAGCGTTTTTTTTCTTACTATCCCCCATGACAATATCTGCAAAGGATCTGGATTCATCAACCCGACGATTTGCAAAGACCGTAACTTCCTCCTTGCTACTCCCCGTTTCCTTCCCCTCCTCTCCTAAACCAAACTTTCTTCCACTTCTCTGAAATCTAGGTTGGTTGGCGTAAATTTTATTCCCGTCTATTAATATGTTATCAAGCCGAACTGCTATCAACCTACCATCCTTCACCTCTTTAAATCTTGCGAATCCAAACCGTTTTCCGAATTTATTAAGCCTTGGAGGAATCACCATCTCAACCACATCTCCCACACAACCAAACAGCTTGAACATATCCAAGGGCTTGCATCTATCCGGAAAATTCGAAAAGTAAATAGAAGTCAACATTGCTCCAACGCCCGCCTGACTACCTCCAAAAGGGAAGCAATCCCACCTTGGAGATAAATTTCTGTAAATCTTCTTAACCGCACGCTTCCACTCCATCCTCTAATGTTAGACTCAATCCGTTAATGTCAGATCATTGAGCTTGGATTTGCGGTTTATGCGTTGAGGCTGTGAAAGAAGAAACGATGAAATCGCAGAAAGATATTATATCTTAATACAACAAGATTGATGGCACATATAATAACATAAATCTTTAATTCCAACCTTCATTTCAGAATAATTTAAATAAAATAAAAAATTATAATAAAAATAAGTTAAACCAATACAAACTAAATTTAAAATAATAAAACATAATATTTAAAATAAAATTTAAATAATTAAGAATACTTAAATTAAATATGATAGAATAAAAAAAAACTTAATTAAACAAATGTAGGTGTATGTTGTTTTTTTTTTTTTGAATTCGAACATCTTATATATTAAGAACAAGCCAAAGAGGCCAAACATACATCAATGTCCATAGCATTAGGAATGCTGCCTAGCCATGTTCTAGCACCAGCAACCTTCCCAACCTTCACCATGTGGTGGGCATCAGAATTGAAAGTTCTACAAAGATACAATAGGGAAGCATTTCTAAAAGTACCAAGAAAATTTCTACAATCTTTAATAATTGGATCTAATGCAGCATTGACATGTCAATTATGCCCATTGCGTCCAAATAGAACAAAACCTCCTCAAGCTTTAACTCCTTTGCCAATTTCATTCCCCATTGAATGCCATTGAGCTCTGCAGAGGCAGGATCCTCATGACTGTTATACTTTTTGCTTGCTGCCAGATGAACATCCCCATTCGGTTCTCGAATTACACAACCCAGAGCCATAACGCCATCATCAAAACACACAGCGTCAGTCTGCACCGACCAGTGACCAGTAGCTTTTCCTTGAATATGGTTGACCTGTATCTTTTGCTTTGCATTACTCCTTGGAAGGTTGAACTCCATGATGTTGTCCACAATACTCTGTGCAATCAGTTGCGGTTTAGAGTTTTCTTTTTTGAACACGACCGCATTTCGAGCATTCCAAATCTTCCACATACCGGTACCGACTACTTGAACCATTTGCCAATCTTTGTTTTTAAGCACAGCTGAGAGCCAGTCATACACACTGCCTTCATTAGGCAGACGAACACCAAGGGGGGGAGAGAAAAAAACTCTCTTTGAGAAATCACAGCTTAGGAAAATATGATTGATGGATTCAGGAATAATTTGACAAAATGGGCAAGATACATCGAGATTTATACCTTTTTTCACCAAGTTGCAGTTTGTCGGCAGAATGTTGTTCAGCAGCCTCCACATAAAGTTTTTAATTCTTTCTTGCAATGGTGCCTTCCAAAGTTGTTTCCACAATCCTCCGTCTGCACCGTTTGAAGGGCCAACCTTGTTAGCTTGAGCATGTCGACGTGACAACTGGTAAGCCGATCGCACAGAATATTCCCCATCTTTTTCAAAATGCCAGATTAATTTATCCTCCTGGTCTTGTCTTGATAGCTGTATGCTTGTAATGTGGACAACTTCAGATGGTGCGAAAATGCTTCTGAGAATCTCTTCGTTCCACTTCCTGCAATCACGATCTATAAGCATTGAGACTTTTGCGTTCGGCCTCCAAACACCACTGGCAGTAAAAGGCTTGAATTCCGGAATTGACGGGATCCAATTATCTTCCGCAATACGAACATTTTCCCCGCTTCCTATCCTCCATCTAGATCCTTTGATGACCAAGTTTTTTGCACTGCATATACTTCGCCACGCATAGCTTGGTTTATAGGCCTCCCCCACTTCAGAAATGTTGCATCTTGGATAGTACCTGCCTTTGAAGAACCTCTCGAACAAGGAACCATCGTTTTTCATTAGCCTCCAGAATTGCTTCCCGAGCAAGCTACTGTTGAAGTCTTTTATTCCTCTAAACCCCATGCCTCCTCCTCCTTTAGGTTGTGACATTCTCTCCCAGCTCATCTAGTGTATTTTCCGTTCTCCGTTGTTGGCACCCCACCAGAATTTCGCTAGGAAAGACTCAATCTCATTACAAACACTGTCGGGAAGTCTATAGCAGCTCATTATGTATGTCGGTATCGCTTGGGCCACCGCTTTAATAAGTACTTCTTTGCCTGCCCTCGATAAGAATCCTTCTTTCCATCCCTTTACTTTCTTCCAAACCCTGTCAATAACTAAGGAAAAGACTTCTTTTTTTGACCTTCCAAACACAACTGGAAGTCCTAGGTATTTTGAGTGACTGGCCACAGATCTGAATCCCAGCCTGCTTCGAATAGCTTCCTGCACTTGTTCAGATGTATTTTTACTGAACGATACTTCTGATTTTTCATAATTCACTACTTGCCCAGAAGCTCTTTGGTATTTCTCCAGGATCTTCAAAATCAAGGCAGCTTCATGCTCGTTTGCGCGTGCGAAGATCAAGCTGTCATCTGCAAAAAAGAGGTGAGAAATAATAGGAGCCTTCCTTGCCACTTTCACTCCGTGCAGCTCCTTTGATAAAATAGCATTCTTTATCAGACCTGAAAGGATATCTGCACAGATAATAAACAGGTAAGGAGAAAGGGGGTCTCCTTGTCGGAGTCCCCGTTCCGGCACGAAACTTCTTGTAGGTTGGCCGTTTAGCAGTATCTGGTACGAAACTGTGGATATGCATCTCCTAATCAGCATAACAAAACTATCAGGAAATCCAAAAGCTTTCATTGCGCCCACCAGAAAATCCCACTCAATCCGATCGTAAGCCTTAGACATATCAAGCTTCAAAGCCATTGTTCCTTTTTTTCCAGCCCTTTTATTCTTCATCCAATGAAAACACTCCATTGCAATTAGAGCATTGTCCGTTATCAATCTTCCTCTAACAAACGCACTCTGTTCTTCGCTAATGACTGCTGGTAGTATACTTTTTAAGCGATTAGCGATGGCTTTCGTTACTGCTTTCATAACAACATTGCACAGACTTATAGGCCGCAGCTCGTGTGGAAACCGGGGGTTTTTTGTCTTTGGGATTAGAGCTATAAAAGTGGCATTAAGGTCAGTGGGGTCACGATGGTTATTAAGAACATCCAACACAACCTTCACTACATCGTTTCCAACCGTGCTCCAGTATTTCTGAAAAAATAAGGCTGGCAAACCGTCGGGGCCAGGAGCTTTTGTGGGGTGCATCTGAAAGATTGCCTCTTTAACTTCATTTTCAACAAAAGGGGCGGAACACAACTCTTTTGCCTCAGTCGTAATTTCCTTCCCAACGTTGCTGCACACGCTCGCAATGTTTGCAGGGTTTGAGGATGTGAATATTTCAGAAAAGTATTTTATAAGAATCCTCTCACATTGGGCAGCTCCTCTATACTTGTTACCATCCGTGTCCTTCAGCATCTTAATAGTGTTTGTCTTTCTTCGTTGACTCGCTTTGCCATGGAAAAATTTTGTGTTACGGTCTCCATCCATTAACCATGTTGCCCTACTTCTTTGCCTCCATATTGTTTCCTCAATGGTTAGAAGTTTTCTCCTTTGGTCCTCGAGTGCTCTGTACTTCTGGATCTCTTCTGTCTCTGCCGCCCACCGTCTGTCTTCCTTCAGCAATGTCTCAATTCTCCTAAGCTCCTTTGCCACATGTCCTGATCTGTATTCTTTAAAGACAATGTTGAGTTCTTGCATCGCTTTCAACTTTTGTGGTAGAGGACCTCTAGAACCCCTCCAAATCTGGTTTACCATATCTTCACAGCGGGAGTCCTTTGACCATACCTCTTCAAATCTGAAGAGATGCACCCTTTTTTCTCTGGTGTACTCTTTATCAATCACGATACGAAGCACTGCATGATTTGACCCGTGCCGGGGTAAGTGAAACACCTCTGTGACCGGAAACTGCTCCTTGAAACTATTTGAAACTAAGACTCTATCCAATCTGCACTGGATGTTCTCCTCTCCTTGTCGGCCATTAGACCACGTAAAAGGATAACCTTAAAATCCAACGTCGTGTAAGTAGCAATGATCTAAGACATTACGGCTCCAAGAGAGTTGTGATACTGTTCTACAATTTCCCCCAACCTTTTCACTAGCTTGAGTAATATCGTTAAAGTCTCCAAACATAACCAAACACTCCCCTGCCTCACTAGCAATATCCTGGACTAGTTGCCAAGTTTTCCACTTTTGGTGTTCTTCTGGAAATCCGTAGATTCCTGCAAACTCCCATTCCTCCTCCTCGTTCCCCATACTGCATCTTCCACTTATGTGATTCTGAGAGTGTGATGTAATCTGAATATTAGCATCATCTGTCCACATCAAACATAATCCTCCGCCTCTCCCCCTTCCAGAACCTCTACAGCTCACCGTAAATCCGTTTTTAAAACCAGCAGCTACACGGATTCGGTTCATTTCTTCCTCATTTAACCTAGTTTCCATGAGAAAAACCAGGTGGGGTTTCTCTAAACTAATGAGCCTTTTGAGGGCTCGCACTGCACGAGGGTTCCCCAATCCCCTGTAGTTCCAGCTCAAGGTTTTATTGGTGAAGGCGGTGTTGGTCATCCAACACCACCTCTGGTAAAATTTCCTTCCTCCCTTCCTCCTTTGTCTCCTGCTTTCTCTTCTTTTCCCCACTACCACACGCCTCAATTGGACCTTCAGTGATCATTACTTCGACCAGCTGCCGTTTGCTTGTCTCTGCTGCTTTTGTTTTGCTTTTAGGACTTGTTGTCTTTCTTGGAGCTTTTTTCATAATCCACCTTCTTCTTTGATCCGAAGAGCCTTTTGATCGGTTTCCTTCACCTATTCCTTCTATAGACAGAGCCACGGCCCCTAATGATTTCGCAACTTTTTCGATCTCAACCTCCTTTTGTTTTGTTACCATCGGGCTCCTAATAACTCTCTCCGCTTCTACCATATTACCACTAACACCCTGTGATTGTTGTACCTCTGCTTCATCGTTTTTCTCTTTCAGTTTTGTATCGCATCTGCTATGTCCTGACAAAACTTGGAACAAACTTTTGCTGCACGTACCTGAACTAGAGTCTCTTTTCTTTTGGTCTTCACTTGCTATTGGTAACAGGGACGCACGGAGCCAATGTCCATACGAGAGGTCCTGTTCTTCAAGTTCCTCAAAACCTTCGTCAGAGAGGTTCTCCACAGTTTCACAATCCTTCATTTGATGTCCTAATCTGCCACAGACAAAGCAAAACAGTGGCAACCTTTCGTATTTAAAATGGACTCTTAAGTTCTTTTCCTTAACCTTCACCATTGTCCCTCTTTTCAGTGGATTCCTTAGATCCAACATAACTTTAATTCTTAGGAACCTTCCATTCCGACACACTTCTCGAGTATCCATTTCTTCAAATTCTCCAAGAACGCTACCTATTTTCTTTGCCATGGATTCTGATCTCAGATTTAGAGGAAGTTCATAGATTCTCACCCAGAAGGAAGCAAAATGCATATTGAGGTCCGACGGTTGTTCTTCCCCGGAGATACGATTCAGAACCAACAAAGATCTGTCAAAGCTCCATGGTCCGCTTCGTAGAATAAACTCCATGTCCCTTTTTGTTGCGAACTTGAAGAGAAAGAGATTTTTCCCCAAATCTTGAGTCTCAACTGGGTTCTTGAGTTTCCAGGCGCTTATCATGGTGCTCTTAAAAGCTCTAGCGTTGAAGCTACTTTCCGTCCATAGTTTTGCCGCTAAGGTTCTCTGAAAAGACTCTTCCTCGCAAACCTCCTCTTCCGCCACCACAACTCCCTCTTCTTCTTCTTTTGAGAGAGGTATACTCCTCCACTTATCCATCTAAGAACCTGATGGTCGCTACCACCCTTGGGCTGTTTTAAGTATAGATCTCAAGGAAAACAGATTGAAAACCACACTAGGTGGGGAGAAACCAGGAAATCTAGGGAGGGAAACAGACTAAGCTGATAGAGGTTGTGCCGCTACTAAACCCTAATTGAGAAAAGGGGGGGAAAACACGATAAGTTTCGTAGAGAGAGAGAGAGAGAGAGACTTCCTTCTCTCTAGAAACACGTGAGTAATGTAGGTGTATGTTGTTAGAGGCACTTCGAGGGGATTAACGGAGGAGCATATTACACTTGACACACACTTTGTGAGAGACACATCATTTGTCCACCTAAAACCTTAAGGTGATAGATGTGTGGGTTCTCTCACTTATAAAGTGTACATTCTTCCCTTTTTCTAACTAATATGGGAATTTTTCCTCACACTTGATTCTAAACACTTCCCCTCAAGTGTGTGAAAGCTCTCTCTTCCATATTCACTTGTATTCGTTGACTTTCTTGATACCATTTGTCAGAGGCACTTCGTTGACTTTCATGATACCATTTGTCAGTCTCTCTTCCATATTCACTTGTATTCATTGACATTCATGATACCATTTGTCAGAGGCACTTCGTTGACTTTCATGATACCATTTGTCAGAGGTTGTTCGAGGGAGTCAACGAAGGAGCATATATTACACTTGGGATACACTTTGTGAGAGACATTGTCCACCTAAAACCTTAAGATGATAGATGTGTGGGTTCTCTCACTTATAAAATATTCATTCTTCTTTTTTCTAATCAATGTTGGACTTCTTCCTTACACTTGATTATCAACATAAGTGAGTCGAACGACATCAAACAAGTCATAATTGAGCAACAAAAAATAAGATTGAGTTGAACGATAATCAATATTGAGTTGGATGACGTGAATATGTTTAAAAGAGGCGGTGTGGCAATAATAAGGCATGATTGGAAAAAAAACTATAACGGAGGAGTGATAGAATTTAGAAAAATTTTATGGTTGTAAAAAATAATATTTTTGTGAATGTCGAATGTTTTAAGTTTTAATATTGACATATTAAATTTAAAAAAAAACATAAAAAATAGTCAATTTGATGTATTTTTTTAATCAGACGATTTTATCAAACTAACTCTGATTCTTTAGTTCAAACATTTTTAGACGGTTCAATTCGTTTTTTTTACTCTGATTTTGACCCACTAACTGTTTTGAAAGATTGACCCGATCAGGCTTAGCCTCGATTTCCAGTCTAATTGGTTGGATCAACCAGTTCTATTCGATTTTTAAAACATTAATTTCTTTTGTTATTTCTTTTACAATATGTATTTATTATATTTATTTAATTATTTATTTTTTAATTCTTTAATAAAAACTAATCTTGTTTCCACTCACCAACAAAATAAATCTAACTTTTCTCTCACTAACTATTCAAATTCACTCTTTTTAACAGGATAGACTTTTTACCAGTCTTACAAATTTAATATTAATCATTTATTTTTATTTTTAGAAAAAAGATTCTAATTTTTAGTACTAATTATTTAAATCCACTTTTCCTATGATTTTTTTTACAGTTTCTTATATATATATTTAGTAAAAAGTTGCTAAGTAGTTGGAAAGAAGTTGCTAAGATGAGATTTGCCTGGTTGGAAAGAAGTTGCTAAGTTATCCAAGAAAAATTTTCTGTCAACATTATAGTTAATTTAATAATTTTATATTTATTTAGTAAAAATTATCTTTCTTCTTTAACTTTAAAAAAATAAATTATAACCTTTCTCCCACTAACTATCATAATTCACTTTTTTTTTTATTGATTCTTTTTTTTTTCAACTCCTTTTACTTTTTTTAACAATATGTTTTTATCATTTTAAATCTTTTAACAAAATTCCAACAAATTTCTTCAACTTTACAAAACATTTTTCTAAAGCTGCAGATTATACGTATATTTATGAAGTTGCTTTTGTTATTGAAATAAAAAATTTATTTTATAAAACTTAAGAACAATACGATCATTTGTATGAGATTATTTTGCTTTAGAAGTGAATAAAAAATTATCATATTATATATAAAAATTGCTAATGAACCATTATGAAATATCATGGCCCAAACCTATACAATATCAAGAGATCCCGCAGCCTAGGGCTGGACATCGGTTCGGTTCGGTCCGGGTTCGGGCCCAAAACCTAAAACTGGACCAACCCACGGGTGGAAATGATGAACCCAACTTCCGACCGGTTCAATATTCGGTTTTTTCGGGTCCGGTTTAAATCGGTTCGGTTATATACCTCGGTTAATTTCGGACTTGAATAATTTGATTGGATATTAAATAGTTTTTCTTTAGAACTTTCAAATTGGGCCTTACATGGCCCATTATAACATATTAACAGTTAATTTATATATTTCTTATTCGTCCATAATAAATTGAGATTTTTTTAATTTTTCAATTTTATTACTAATAGTTTAATTATCAAAATTAGATAAATCAAAAAATATATAACTAAATGGCTCATATATATTAATCTATTTATAACATTTTTAATCCATTTATAACATTTTAATAATTCTATTTTAAGGATGTATTTCACACTGTCCATGTCAAAGGAATTTCACACTGTCCATGGTTATATCATAAAAATTCCATAAAAATTTCAGAGTCTGTAATTTCATTCAAAAAATTCCATAAAAATTTCAGAGTCTGTAATTTCATTCAAAGGCCAGACATTCCCAACTTGCTTGGAGAGCAAAAAACCAGCAGCAATCTTGTTGACAATTTCTTCAATCTAAACAATGGTTTCAAAGAGAAAGAGAAAGAAACCAATACTCAAGTAACAGCTTTTAATTATAAGGAAAATTAAAAAATAATATAAATCTAAACAGAGAAACCATCTGTATTATTTTTTATGAAAAAATTAAAATTCAAAATTATTGTGAAACCTTTTGAAAAGCTTATTTGCTTACAAACTAACAGATTAAAAAAGTATTATTTTTAATTAAAATCAATTAATGAAACATCTTAATATCATTTTAATATCACAGATCTACATTAAGAAATCACAGATCTACAGAAATAATACTTATGAAACTAATATCTCACATATTAGAGAATATCATTTTAATATTTCAGATTCAAGAATAAAAAACTAGAGTCATATAATCACCTTGGTTAAAGGTTATAGGGGTTTCTTTCTAACAACCTCTTCATTTTGAAATTAACTTCATATTCTTCATCTCAGAACAAGTATTTAGTTCTTCTGAATACTGAATCTTCAAGATTGAAAATGAAATCTTGGTTAGGCTGTGGAAAAAATACAAAACGCATAATATAGGAGAGAAAGATAGTAAAAACACATTCAAAATTAATCATCAAAGATATGAGGTAGAGAAGAAAGGAACCACGGAGAAATACTACCAATACTACCTTGTTGAGTTTCTGAATCAGAGAGAAAAACATAGACAACTAGTTGTATTTGGAAACGGCTAGGGTTTGCTCACTAATCTTACTAAGGGTGATATATATAGCTAGGTTAATGTATACTGGGCTTCAAATTTTACCCAGTCCAGCCCAGTATTAACAACAATATAAATAAATCATTTACGGTCGGATTCGGTTTTTGTTGGGTTGATTTGGCCGAACCGAACCGAACCGCTATTATCCAATAAAAGCCAAACAGACCACCCGCTGGACCCGAAACCCGAAGTTAACCCGACCGAATCCATTCGGTTTGCAAGGGGTCGGACGGTTAGCATCGGTTACATTTATCTTGTCCACCCCTACCGCAGCCCACTCACATCTAGCCACATAAGATGCACCTCAAGAACTAAAAATAGACAATTTCTTTATAGATCCTTGTGCCTTCTTAAGAATCCGTGGCAAATTTCATAAATGTTCCTATATTTTGGATGTGCATATTTGAATATATCTTTTTTTTGAAAAAAAATGTGATTTCGATTGTGCACGTCTGAAGAAACTTTTTTTTAAGAAAAAAAGGTGCCGTCGGAGATGCACATCCGAAGACATTTCTATTTTTTAAAAATAAGGTGAGTTCGGATGTGCACATCCGAAATAACCCCTTGTTTGGAAAAATGACATTTCAGAGATGCACATCTGAAATATTATCTGATGCATAAAACAAAAAAAACAACAAAGCTTCGATTTATCATAAATAATCGAAATTACAAAGATAGATCAACATGAAATTAAAGTTACATATTGTTAAACACGGGTAGTTGAGGACGGCACAACATTTTGATAACTTCGACTTTCGATCTTTGAAGTTTCGCATCCAACTCGATCAGACCCTTCGAAGAATATCGATCAAAAGTTGACCACATAACCGCTAAATCTTCGTCGTTCTTGACCTCAAATGGAGTGAACTGGACGTCTCCCTCGTCATCAAGTGAAGGCGAACGGTACTCAAGCTTGATAACCTTTCGATTTTCCGGGCATTGCAAGAGAGAGTTAAGCATCGGTATCAACTTTGCGAACGGCGTGTCACGCGAGAACCTAAATTGGAACAGTATCGGGTAACCACTGCTGAAGTAGACAAAAGCAAGATGGGGGTAGGTTTGTGTCATTGCTGTTTGTGGCTTGATGTTGATGAAAATGTAAAGGTGCATTATTTATAGACTTCTTGGAGTAATAATGACCCAACAAACCTTATCTTGCTATCAATGGATGTTTCAAAAATGTATTTCTGAAATAAGTCCGGAAGCATTAAATTTCGGAAGTGCACTTTCGAATTATGCAGAAACAGAAACAGGCCAAAAGCAGTCTGTTTTGGTCCAATTTCACAAGTGCACCAAATGACAACAATTAAATGGGAATGACATAAACATTGAAAAATTAAATATTATATATATTATATATGTATTGAATCGGTTTGGTTTACATTCTAGACGACAATACATACAAAAAATGACACACATTCGGTCATTACAAAAAAGATCTGGTAAAATCTAAAATGCGCCGAACGATCTGTTGCCGCTTAATTCTAAAACCGGTAAATTCTTCGACTTCTCTCTATTTTCTTCCCTCTATTGCTTCATCATTTCTTTGAACTCCACCATTCTTTCAAAAAAAGGATCCGGCCAAGTGTCCGCCTCTTTTGTATGATGCGCCGTCCACTCACAAGACGTAGCCGGAATGGGAAACCCCAGTTTCAAAAATACTTGTTTAAAGTGGCACGATCTTAGATACCCGATACAAATGATGCGGCCGGACGCGTCTAAAAGGTGGGCGACTATGAAGTGGAAAAAATGTCTCCAAAAATCCAAATCTCGTCAAATCGACACACACCCGATCCTACGCACTTGCTATAAGATGTCCCATCTCGGGGAATGACATCCACTTTGAAACCGGTACGTTGACCCCTTCTGGGACTACTAACTCATCACCGACAATGTTGTCCGGATTCACCATACCTAACATATGCACAAAACATACATGTTGTTAAAACTGTTTTTTTAAATTCTGCAACAGAGCTTATTTCGGAAGTGCACTTCTGAAAACTATTAGGTGGTGTATTTCGGAAGTGCATTTCCGAACTGACGCAGTTTCTTCAACAACAAATCAGCATCAATGAAGTGGAATAAGAGATGAAATAAAGAAATTTTACCTCAAATTGTAGCTTTTTATGCTCTCTTTGGTATGATGAACCACTTGAAACTTGATTTGGAGAAGAAAATGGATTGAAAATGATTGAGGTTTTGGAAAGGGTTTGAGTTTTTTTTGGAGGAAAATGAATGAAATAGTGAAGGAGGGAAAATGGTATATGAAGGGTTTTTTCTGAGATGCATCTCCGAAAAAACACCTGACATTTTAAATCCAACGTTTACATTGAAAAAAAGTGATTTCTCTTTGGTATGATGAACCACTTGAAACTTGATTTGGAGAAGAAAATGGATTGAAAATGATTGAGGTTTTGGAAAGGGTTTGAGTTTTTTTTTTGGAGGAAAATGAATGAAATAGTGAAGGAGGGAAAATGGCATATGAAGGGTTTTTTCTGAGATGCATCTCCGAAAAAACACCTGACATTTTAAATCCAATGTTTACATTGAAAAAAAAGTGATTTCGAAGACGCATATCCGAAAACACCTAAAATGGGTGATTTTGGAGATGCATCTTCGTAATAATTGAAAATGTGAAACTGCCTTCGGAGATGCATCTCCGAAGAGTATTTTGGAGTTTTCAGCAGGTGTTTCACCCTATATGGGTGTACAAAAAAATTGTTAAAAAGTATAGGTAAAATATAGCACATGTCAAATCATAAAGGCGGTTTTTCCATGATTTTAATTGTATGCAGTCAGTTGAATCCATCTCTCTCCTCCAAGCATTTTTAATTTATTTTATAACCAAAATAAATTAAAGATCATGATATAATAATGAGTATATCTAATAGCCCATATGCAGTTGACTGTAGTGGATCATGGTCCGTCTTTCCACGACTTCATCTTTAGTGATAAGTCATTCCCCGTGCTACTTAGAGGAGAGTGATTAGTGTCAATAGTGGAGATGCTAGCCTTTAGGAATGACATGCTTCCCTAGCCTTTAGGAGTGTCTAGTGGCGACTTATTCACTACTTGGCCTAATAAAATGTGACCGACAAGTCATGTATGGGATTATGGCCCTAATAGCCTGCACATTTATTTAGATCAAATGAGAGATATACATATCTAATTCGAAGGATAGGTCAATGTATAGCTTTGTTTACACATCAGAATCCTAAAGACCCCCTTGCATGACTTATCACAAGCAGGGTCACCACTATTATACTCAGTACAAATATAATTGGCGTCCACCATAGTGTCTCGTAAATTTGACATGGACCAAACACCTTTCTGGAAAAAATCTCTCAATAAACCTAGTCATAGTATCACGATAGTGTCCACAAGGGTTACATTCAATAATGACGATTAAGAAACTCTAACGGAGATGCAAGCTTTCATGGATGAGTTGTATTTCTAGAACCAAACCTTTCACACTGGCGTTCAGGACACCCAACAACATCAACGAGATGAAGGTTAGCATGAGGGCGTAAAAGTATTGGACCCCTAACCCCTTTATGTCAAGATTTGGGATGCCCCAATCCCAGAAAGTTTCAAACTACCCTCATTGTTAACATTTGAAGGAAAGAGTAGTTATCAGAAGCATGTTACTTCCATCAATACACATACGACAATACCCATACCACCTATCAAAACCTTTCTAGAAAACTGATCCATCAATTTTAAGCAAATAAACATCAGTATATTGCTAAAAGGTTATTCAATATGTGTCGGGAATATTTTGAATCCTTACGAGAATAACTGATGTTTTTCAATGAAGCCACCATCAAGGTTTCATGGGATACTTCTATAATGAGCCCATATCCTATCAATTCAACAAATCCCTCAACTAGAAACATGAGGACTCATTTGAGAAAATGATGGAAATGGCAGAATGTTTTGTCAAAGTGCAAGGAATGAAGCATAAAGAAGAGGGCCTTATAGGTAAAGGAATACAATATTGAAGGATTGAAATCCTCTAGCTATCGTAAAAGTGGTATCCCTAAACAATACGAGAAGTGTCTCACACCAAATCCATCCCAAATCCTCTAATCCCTAAATGAGAGGTAACGGGGAACGAACTTAATGAGTGGTGCAAAAAACACAAGGTTATGTTCCATCACAAATATGACTTTTAATAAATAAAAACAAAAATAGAGCACCTCATCCAAGAAGAGCCTCAAAGGAGATATGCCCAAAGCGCATCTTTATTGCCTCTTAAAGAAATATAAGCATGTTGGACTTTAATTGGAATATCCTTGCAGCCTTCTAAGGCAATATATGGGCATTGGACTCCCATGAGAAGCTCTTTCCCGCCTCTTAAGGTAATGCACAGGTGCTAGACTTCTATTGGAAGACTATTGTGAAGGATAGAAAAACACTTAGAAAGGGGGGGATTGAATAAGTGTGACTTTAAATCTTGGACGATAAAAATAAATTGCACAATTATTTTTATCCTGGTTCGCTGTTAACGAAGCTACTCCAGTCCACCCCCGCAGAGATGATTTACCTCAACTGAGGATTTAATCCACTAATCGCACGGATTACAATGGTTTTCCACTTAGTCCGCAACTAAGTCTTCCAGAGTCTTCTGATCACAACCTGATCACTCCAGGAACAATTGCTTAGATACCCTCTAAGACTTTTCTAGAGTCTACTGATCAACACGATCACTCTAGGCTTAGTTCACTCCTAAGACTTCCTCTAGAGTATTCTGATCAACCTGATCACTCTAGTTACAAACTGCTCAGCCAACTGCCAAGACTTCCTAGAGTATACTGATCAACACGATCACTCTAGTTCCTTACAACTTAATGTAATTCTAAGAGTATTACAAATGCTTCTTAAAAAGCGATAATCACAACTGTGATATTTCTCTTACAGTTTAAGCTTAATCTCACTAAGATATTACAACAGCAATGTAGTGAGTTGATGAAGATTCTGATCTTTGATTGAACAGCGTTTCAGCAAGTTAATTTGAATTGTTTTGGAGCAGAATCGTTAACCTTGCTTCTCATCAGAACTTCATATTTATAGGCTTTGAGAAGATGACCGTTGAGTGCATTTAATGCTTTGCGTGTTCCGTACAGCATTGCATTTAATGTTATATGCTTTTGTCAACTACCTCGAGCCTTGTTCACGCTGTGTCTACTGACGTTGCCTTTAGTAGCTTTAACGTTCCTTTTGTCAGTCAGCGTAGTCTGCCACGTGTACTTCCTTCTGATCTGATGTTTGTGAATACGACGTTTGAATATCATCAGAGTCAAACAGCTTGGTGCATAGCATCTTCTGATCTTGAAGTGCTTCTGAGCGTGATACCATCTTCTGATCTTCAGTGCTTCTGATCTCATGTTCTTCTGATGCTTCCATAGACCCATGTTCTGATTCTGCTTCGACCATCTTCTGATGTCTTGCCAGACCATGTTCTGATGTTGCATGCTGAACCATTTGAGACACATCTTCTGAGCGCTGAATTATGCGTACTCTTTATATATTTCCTGAAAGGGAAATTGCATTTGATTAGAGTACCATATTATCTTAAGCAAAATTCATATTATTGTTATCATCAAAACTAAGATAATTGATAAGAACAAATCTTGTTCTAACAATCTCCCCCTTTTTGATGATGACAAAAACATATATAAATGATATGAATTTGCGATCAGAAAGAGTAGACGGCAAAAGACAAATTACACAGCTATAGCATAAGCATATGAATATGTCTCCCCCTGAGATTAACAATCTCCCCCTGAGATAAATAATCTCCCCCTGAAATAAATACTCGAAGAACTTTGATAAAAGACTTCCCTGATTATTTCGGTAGAGACGATCATATAAGCTTCTGCCTTCAGAGAATTCATAGCTTCTGACTTCTGCTTCCATTGGACAGCTTCAGAACTTGAATTTCTTTAGATCCTTAGAACACTCACAGCTTCTGATTCCTGCTTCCATCGTGGACAGCTTCAGAACTTGAATTTCTTTGATCTTCAGAACATTCACAGCTTCTGACTTCTGCTTCCATTCAGGACAGCTTCAGAACTTGAGTTTTCTGGATCTTTTAGAACATTCACATCTTCTGATTTCTGCTTCCCTCGGATAGCTTCAGAACTTTGAATGTCTACCAATCATCACTTCATGCTAGATTTGTATCAGAACATTGTTGAATGTACCAGAGCATCATCAGAGCATCTCTACATCCTGAAATGTTACAGAACAAAAACTAAACGACAAAAGTCAGCATGAACGAGTTAGAACATAAAATGTATGTTTGACCACATTATATGTATCAGAGCCATATAGGCTGATATAATGTATCAGAGCAAATAATGTATCAGAGCCATAACATTATATGTATCAGAGCAAATAGAATTTTGTCAGAACAGGATAGACAATGATATTCAAATTCTATTATCAGTGCTTCTGATCTCTGAAGCTTGACAGCACTCAGCTTGCTTCAGTTTCCAAGAGCTTATTCCTTTTACAGAATAACGCTTCTTATGGTTTTGCTTCTAGTGTTTGCTTCTGAAGATTCACTTCACTTCTCTGTACCTGCAAAACACTTAAACCATATAGAACTTGCAGTTCTTGTTAGTGAATGTGTGGGAGCCTTTACCCAGCAACTGATAGATTTAATCAAATCATTTATCATTTATCTTCTCCCCCTTTTTGTCATAACATCAAAAAGAATATTTAAAAGAAAATAAAATGAAACGAATGATGACTAGCATTTAATGTTACGTGACGTGAGGAGAGATAATAAAGACAAATGAGGTGACTAGCACAGTTACCTATGGTCGGCGTCCCTTCAACTGCACGCGCGCTTATCCATGAATAGTAACGACAGGTTTACCATCCCGAGATAAAACGTAACAGCTGTTTTGCTTTAAAAGAGGTTCTGAATCAACTTAGACAATGAAACGTTAGTAATAACCGAATCATAATTTCTAAAAGAATTCAATCAGAACTTCTGATTAAAAGAAAATGTTCCACATTCATTTCAGAAGATACTCATACATGAGAACTTCTCATCTTCTCATTCTGGGCATAAATCCATACTGATGTTCTTCAGAATGAACTTAAACCTATCTTCAGCTAGGGGTTTTGTAAAGATATCAGCCCATTGATGGTCTGTATCAACAAAGTTTAAAGATATAACACCCTTCTGAACATAGTCCCTTATGAAATGATGTTTTATCTCAATATGTTTAGCTTTTGAATGAAGAATAGGATTCTTAGATAAACATATAGCAGAAGTATTATCACAGAATATAGGAATGTTACTCTCAAATATTTGATAATCTTCTAACTGACTCTTCATCCAGAGCATCTGTGTACTACAACCAGCAGCTGCGACATATTCTGCTTCTGTGGTTGATAGAGCAATGGTTGCTTGCTTCTTGCTGTACCAGGAGATCAAATGACTTCCAAGAAATTGGCAACTTCCTGAAGTACTTTTTCTTTCAATTCTGTCTCCAGCATAATCAGCATCACAGAATCCTACTAAGTTGTATTCTTTAGATTTTCTGTAAACTAAACCAACATTAGTAGTACCTTTCAGATACCTTAGAATTCTCTTAACAGCAGTTAAATGAGATTCTCTAGGATCTGATTGGAATCTAGCACACAAACAAACACTGAACAGAATGTCAGGTCTAGAAGCAGTCAAATATAGAAGAGATCCAATCATACCTCTGTATAACTTCTGATCTACCTTCTTACTTACCTCATCCTTACCTAGGATGCATGTTGGATGCATAGGAGTTTTGGCTTCTTTGCAGTCCAGAAGATTAAACTTCTTCAGAAGTTCCTTCACATACTTGGTTTGGTGAACATACGTTCCTTCTGATGTTTGATTTATTTGTATTCCAAGGAAGTACTTGAGTTCTCCCATCATGCTCATCTCAAACTCAGCCTGCATAGACTTAGCAAACTCCTTTCCAAGTGTAGCATTAGATGTTCCAAAAATAATATCATCTACATATATTTGACAAATTAAAATATCCTTTTTAAAGGTTTTACAAAAGAGAGTAGTGTCCACTTTTCCTCTAGTGAAACCATTATCCAGAAGGAAAGAACTTAAGCGTTCATACCAAGCTCTGGGAGCTTGCTTCAATCCATATAATGATTTCTTTAGTTTAAACACATGATTCGGAGACATAGAGTCTTCAAAACCAGGAGGTTGATGGACATAAACTTCTTCATCTATATAACCATTTAAGAAGGCACTCTTAACATCCATCTGATAGAGAGTGATGTTATGTTGAGTGGCAAAAGAAATTAATAAGCGAATAGATTCTAACCTGGCCACTGGTGCAAAGGTTTCTGTATAATCAATCCCTTCTTGCTGACTATAACCCTGAGCCACCAGTCTGGCTTTGTTCCTTACCACTTCACTTTTCTCACTGAGCTTGTTTCTGAAGACCCATTTTGTACCAATTATATTGAATCCATCTGGTCTAGGAACAAGATCCCAAACATCATTCCTTGTAAACTGATTTAGTTCTTCTTGCATAGCAATTATCCAGTCTGGATCTTCTAGAGCATGATCAACAGAAGTTGGCTCGATCAAAGATACAAGACCTAATTGACAGTCTGCATTGTTCTTAAGGAATGCTCTTGTTCTGATTGGATCATCCTTCTTTCCAAGAATGACATCTTCTGAATGACCAGAGATGAGTCTGGATGATCTTCTGACAGATGGTTCTTCAGATATGTTTAGATCCTCCAGAGAAGCTGATACTTGATCTTCAGATTCTTTGCTTCTGAGAAGCTCTGCTTCTGATGCGTTGCTTCTTGGCTCAACAACTTCTGAGATGTCAATATCACAATCTGCAAAATTATCAAACTGCTTTGGTTTTTCAGAACCAAGCTTATCATCAAACCTGATATTGATTGATTCTTCTACAACCAATGTTTCAGTATTGTATACTCTGTAGCCTTTTGAGCGTTCAGAATATCCAAGAAGAAAACATTTTTGTGCTTTGGAATCACACTTACCAAGATGATCTTTAGTGTTCAGAATAAAGCATACACATCCAAAAGGATGGAAATATGAAATGTTGGGCTTTCTATTCTTCCACAATTCATAGGGAGTCTTATTTAGAATAGGTCTGACAGAGATTCTATTCTGAATATAGCATGCAGTGTTTATTGCTTCTGCCCAGAAATGCTTAGCCATATTGGTTTCATTGATCATGGTTCTGGCCATTTCTTGAAGAGTCCTATTCTTTCGTTCTACAACTCCATTTTGCTGTGGAGTTCTAGGACAAGAGAAATCATGGGCAATACCATTTTCTTTGAAGAATTCTTCAAAGGATTTGTTCTCAAATTCACCACCATGATCACTTCTGACCTTTATGATTTTACACTCTTTTTCAGATTGAATCTGAATGCAGAAATCAAAGAACACTGAATGAGTCTCATCCTTGTGTTTCAAGAATTTTACCCATGTCCAGCGGCTATAATCATCTACGATGACTAATCCATATTTCTTTCCTCTGACAGATGCTGTTTTGACTGGTCCAAACAGATCAATGTGCAAGAGTTCTAATGGCCTTGAGGTAGAAACAACATTCTTAGACTTGAATGCAGGTTTGGAGAACTTGCCCTTCTGACATGCTTCACAAAGAGCATCTGATTGGAATTTCAGATTAGGGAGTCCTCTGACCAGATTCAGTTTGTTAATCTGAGAAATCTTTCTCAAACTAGCATGACCTAATCTCCTGTGCCAGACCCACTGCTCTTCAGAAACAGACATAAGACAAGTCACCTTCTGACTCATAAGATCTTGCAGATCTGTCTTATAAATGTTGTTCTTCCTCTTGCCTGTAAATAGGATTGAGCCATCCTTCTGATTTACAGCCTTGCAAGACTTTTGATTGAAGATTATATCATAACCATTGTCACTTAATTGACTGATAGATAAGAGGTTATGAGTTAATCCTTCTACAAGAAGTACATTAGAGATGGAAGGAGAGTTACCAGACTTTATAGTTCCAGAGCCAATTATCTTGCCCTTCTGATCTCCTCCGAACTTGACTTCTCCTCCAGACTTAAGCACCAGGTCTTGGAACATAGACCTTCTTCCTGTCATGTGTCGCGAGCATCCAGAGTCCAGGTACCATGACATGTTGTGCTTTGTCCTTCTTGCAGCCAAGGATATCTCTTCAGAATCTGATTCTGATGTAGATTCTGATCCGTCATCTTCTGTCGCCATCAGCGCACAGTTGGCCTGCTCATCTTCTGAATCATCTTCTGACTCATCCCAGGTTGCCATAAGACCTTTCTTCTTATGAAACTTTTTCTTGGGACTTTCCTTCTGAAGATTTGGACATTCATTCTTGTAGTGTCCAGGCTCATTGCATTCATAGCACATGACCTTCTTCTTGTCAAATCTTCTTTCATCAGAAGATTCTCCAAGTTCAAATTTCCTTGAACTTCTGAAGCCTCTGAACTTCCTTTGCTTGGTCTTCCAGAGTTGATTTAGCCTTCTGGAAATCATGGACAGTTCATCTTCTTCTTCAGATTCTGATTCTTCAGGATCTTCTTCTCTAGCCTGAAAAGCGTTAGTGCATTTCTTGATATTAGATTTTAATGCAATAGACTTACCTTTCTTTTGAGGCTCATTTGCATCCAGCTCAATCTCATGGCTTCTCAAGGCACTGATCAGCTCTTCCAGAGAAACTTCATTCAGATTCTTTGCAATCTTGAATGCAGTCACCATAGGACCCCATCTTCTGGGTAAGCTTCTGATGATCTTCTTTACATGATCCGCCTTGGTGTATCCCTTGTCAAGAACTCTCAATCCAGCAGTAAGAGTTTGAAATCTTGAAAACATCTTTTCAATGTCTTCATCATCCTCCATCTTGAAGGCTTCATACTTCTGGATTAAGGCTAGAGCTTTAGTCTCCTTGACTTGAGCATTTCCTTCATGAGTCATTTTCAAGGACTCATATATGTCATAGGCCGTTTCCCTGTTAGATATCTTCTCATACTCAGCATGAGAGATAGCATTCAGCAAAACAGTTCTGCATTTATGATGATTTCTGAAAAGCTTCTTTTGATCATCATTCATTTCTTGCCTTGACAGCTTTGCGCCTCTGGCATTTACTGGATGTTTGTAACCATCCATCAGAAGATCCCATAGATCACCATCTAGACCCAGAAAGTAACTTTCCAGTTTGTCTTTCCAGTATTCAAAGTTTTCACCATCAAATACCGGCGGTCTAGTATAACCATTGTTACCGTTGTATTGCTCAGCAGAGCCAGATGTAGATGTAGTCTTTTCACTTTCATCAACCATCTTTTAAATGAAGCGTTTTTCTCTTCCTGAATCTTTTCTAAACACGGTTAAGTGCTTGCACCTTAGAACCGGCGCTCTGATGCCAATTGAAGGATAGAAAAACACTTAGAAAGGGGGGGATTGAATAAGTGTGACTTTAAATCTTGGACGATAAAAATAAATTGCACAATTATTTTTATCCTGGTTCGCTGTTAACGAAGCTACTCCAGTCCACCCCCGCAGAGATGATTTACCTCAACTGAGGATTTAATCCACTAATCGCACGGATTACAATGGTTTTCCACTTAGTCCGCAACTAAGTCTTCCAGAGTCTTCTGATCACAACCTGATCACTCCAGGAACAATTGCTTAGATACCCTCTAAGACTTTTCTAGAGTCTACTGATCAACACGATCACTCTAGGCTTAGTTCACTCCTAAGACTTCCTCTAGAGTATTCTGATCAACCTGATCACTCTAGTTACAAACTGCTCAGCCAACTGCCAAGACTTCCTAGAGTATACTGATCAACACGATCACTCTAGTTCCTTACAACTTAATGTAATTCTAAGAGTATTACAAATGCTTCTTAAAAAGCGATAATCACAACTGTGATATTTCTCTTACAGTTTAAGCTTAATCTCACTAAGATATTACAACAGCAATGTAGTGAGTTGATGAAGATTCTGATCTTTGATTGAACAGCGTTTCAGCAAGTTAATTTGAATTGTTTTGGAGCAGAATCGTTAACCTTGCTTCTCATCAGAACTTCATATTTATAGGCTTTGAGAAGATGACCGTTGAGTGCATTTAATGCTTTGCGTGTTCCGTACAGCATTGCATTTAATGTTATATGCTTTTGTCAACTACCTCGAGCCTTGTTCACGCTGTGTCTACTGACGTTGCCTTTAGTAGCTTTAACGTTCCTTTTGTCAGTCAGCGTAGTCTGCCACGTGTACTTCCTTCTGATCTGATGTTTGTGAATACGACGTTTGAATATCATCAGAGTCAAACAGCTTGGTGCATAGCATCTTCTGATCTTGAAGTGCTTCTGAGCGTGATACCATCTTCTGATCTTCAGTGCTTCTGATCTCATGTTCTTCTGATGCTTCCATAGACCCATGTTCTGATTCTGCTTCGACCATCTTCTGATGTCTTGCCAGACCATGTTCTGATGTTGCATGCTGAACCATTTGAGACACATCTTCTGAGTGCTGAATTATGCGTACTCTTTATATATTTCCTGAAAGGGAAATTGCATTTGATTAGAGTACCATATTATCTTAAGCAAAATTCATATTATTGTTATCATCAAAACTAAGATAATTGATAAGAACAAATCTTGTTCTAACATATTGTCCCTCTCATGGGCAACACACATGGGTTATGTGTGGAGGGGACCACCTCATTTATGTGCCTCACTTAAGGGACCAAAAGTCTCGTTAGACGAGCTCATCTAAATGCCTCACCGGGGGACTAAAAGTATCATCAGATAGGCTCATCTAAATGCCTTGCCAGAGGGATTAAGAGTCTCATTAGACATGTTTATCTAAATGCCTTGTCTAAGGGAATCGACTAAGATTCTCATCAAAAGAACTCATCTAAATGCTCTCCTGACGGACTATGATTCTCATTAGACAAACTCATCTAAATTCTTCGCTTGAGGGACTAAGAGTCTCAACAGACAGACCCATCTAAACGTCTCGCTTGAGAAAATTGACTAGCAGGCTCATCTAAATGTCTCATATGATGGACTAAGAGTCTCATCAAATAGACTCACCTAAACACCTTGCTTGAGGGACTAAGATTTTTGTCAAACATGCTCATATAAATGCCTTGCCCAAGAAAATCGACTAAGAGTGTCATCAGAAAAACTCATCTAAATGCCTCTCTTAAAGGACTAAGAGCCTCAACATACATGCTCATTTAAACACCTCGCCTGAGGTAATCTGCTAAGATTCTCATCAAACAGGCTCATCTAAATGTCTCGTGTTACAAACTAAGATTCACATCAAATAGTAACATCTAAATGTGTCTCCTGAGGGACTAATAGTCTCATTAGACAAACTTATCATAACGCCTTTCCTGAGGGACTCAACTAAGAGTCTCGTCAAATAGGCTTATCTAAATGCCTCGACCGAAGGACTGTGAGCCTCATCACTCATGTTCATCTAAATGTCTTACCT
Source organism: Vicia villosa (assembly GCF_029867415.1). Lineage (NCBI taxonomy): Eukaryota > Viridiplantae > Streptophyta > Magnoliopsida > Fabales > Fabaceae > Vicia > Vicia villosa. The sequence continues at coordinate 958,993 of NW_026704980.1, read as the reverse complement.
GAGGGAATTAGTGTGGATATATGTGATTACATGTATAAAGTTGACAATCCCCCATAATATTCTCTCTAATGTTTTGATGACAAAATAGTCAACAGTTGTGATGAATTTGGTGGCAATAACTTTTAACTTTTTGATGATGGTGACCTAACTAGAGAAACATATAATGCCTCATTAAACAGAAAGAGACTCAAGATTAAAGTGATTATATGACCAGGAACATCCAACAAATAATCTTGAAGCCTATACTAGAATGTGAAAGCTCAACAAGTCATGTTTGTTTGTCTAAGTGACCCGAGTTTCGTAAAATTAAGGAAATAAATTTAGAGTACTAAGGCAACTCCCCCTCCCTCACACACACACACATACACACACACACAGTAAAACACATTTTTCAAATGTTTTTATCTTGAAAATAGTTTTCTAAGCCAAGCCAAGTGATCAAGAAGTTGTCCAAACTCTTACTAGATAATCTTTTAACTAACTAATCAATTGGTAACTTATGGCAGTTGATTGGCAAAAAAAATTTGAGCCATCCAATTGATTGGAGCATTAAGCCAATTGATTGGAAATAGAATAAAAATTTACCAAACAACTAGGACAACAACTTAACAACTTGAAATGAATTTATACCCATTATTTCCTTTTTGGGCGTGGTAATCAATTAAAAATGGCTTGGCCAATCGATTTAAGAATTATGTCAATCGATTCGCTCATCAATTTTGCCCATGGATTAATTTCTTTTATAAGTTTTCCAACTCTTATATAAAGGAGGCTCATCTCCACTTCATTTTACGTCAGTTTCCAAAGCTTTACATTTTCTTTGGAATTAATCTCTCTATTTTCTATTTTTCTCTCTCTAGAAACATTTTTATTTCACTTAAAGTTGTCATTGTGCTTTTGAGTGAAATTTTGCTTGTTAGTAAGATTTTGTAAATGATCGTGATTTTTCTTTATTTCGTGAGAGTGTAATTCTCTTGAGAAGATTGATTTAAGTTCATGAGATAAATCTGTAATAAAATCTCTACTTTTGGGTTATTGAGCTTTTTCGGAAAAAGTTGCGTTATTGGATTTTGAGATCAGCCTGAAAAATCTCTAAGAAAGTTTGTTACCTTAGTCTGTGGTAAAAGCTACCTTTGGTTTGGGATAAGCCTATAAAAATCTTAAAATCAGCTTATATAAAGGTTCGTGGGTATAACCTTCAAAAACTAAAATTTTATAGTCAAATTCTCAAGAAGACCTTGGGGACAAAACTAGGTCAATGTTTGGTCAAACTAGTATAAATCTCTACTGAAATGTCTCTAACATTATCCTTTTAATTTTTGCTATTAACTCTTTCAATTTTTATTTTTGTTGTGATTCACTTTTAAGAAACTACTAACATGATCTTAATCGAGATAAGTATAAAATTAATCCCAAATTTTAAATACCACAATTCACCCCTATGTGCATGAAGTTACTTTTCCAACACTTAGAGTTTCATCAAATAACCTTTATATAATCTCCTCACTTGAGGGACTCAGCTAATAGTCTGATCAGACAGGCTCATCTAGATGTCTCGCCTAAGGGACTAAGAGTCTCATCATATAATGTCATATAAACACCTCACCGGAGAGACTCGACTATGAGTCTCATCACACAGGCTCATCTAAATGCTCCGCATGAGGGACTAAGACTCTCATCAAACATGCTCATCTAAAGATATCGCTTGAGGGACCCGACTAAGATTCTCATTTGATAGGATCATCCATATACCCCGCCTGAGGGACTAAGAGTCTCATCAGACAGGCTTATCTAAACGCCTCGCTAAAGGGACTAATAGTCTCATCAGACAAGCTCATCTAAACGTCTTGCCTGAGGGACTCGACCAAGAGTCTCATTAGACATGCTCACATAAATACATCTATCGAGTGAATTAAAGTTTCATCATAAAGACTCGTCTAAATTCCTCACATGAAGGACTAAGAGTCTCATCAACCAGACTCAATTAAACACTTCGCCATAGGGACTCAACTAAGAATCTCATCAAATAGGTTCATCTGAGCACATCCCCCACATGCCTGGCCCCCTGATGCAAAGTCTATTAAGCATTTCACCCTTTACTAAGCCCTTGTGCTTGAGAGATTGTGTAGTGATATATTTGTAAGGAATCACAAGAGGTGATGTGATCATATCTCGCACGATTCAATGACATCTTCCATAATACATTTCACTCACCCATAGTAGAAAAACTTAGGAGGTTACATGTCTTGGTCAAAGACATTGCACAGAATGAGTCAGAGGAATAACCCATGTCCCTCTAGGAAATAGAAACTCAATCATCCACTACCAATTTTAGGCTGGACAGTTTCTATTTTCGAGAAACCCTAAATCCAAGCCCATATGCCTTTATATACACTTTAACCAGAAGATTGGAGGGAGAATCTAATATTCACGCAAAGAAACGTCACAATAACATAGCTTCTCATCCTCCCGGGCTTTCTTTAACCTAATAGAAACAATAAATATCTAGCACCTCTACTAACCTCGAGTTGACACACAGACAAACGGACGTAAGAGTGCGCACACACACCAAAATTGCTAATTTTTGTTTATTCAATATTTTTGGTATATTGTTATTAAATTGTAATATGTATAATAAATAATGGGAAAAGCTAACATGTGCCCCAAGGGCACAAGTTAATGAGATATTTATAGAAATTTTTTCTTGGAACTTGTGCATTCAATGTATCGAAACTTTAAATATGACTTTATTGCATTTAATTATATTTAACTTTTTCTAATTATAGTATCTTTAACATGTGCCCTTAGGGCACATGTTAGCATGACCCATAAATAATTACTAGTGACATTTAAACATGGATTCTTTTAGCTAATTAATATAAAAGTTTCTGATTCATTAGTATACATTATTATATTGGCGCACAGGTTTAAAGTCATGTCATCTCGCCCATTCATTTTTAAAAGGTGAAATTTTAGTCAATAGACTATTTGACAAATAAATTGTGACTTTTAATATATATATATATATATATATATATATATATTGATTTTTGATTTTTTTTATTAAAAAAACTAAAAGTCTCTAAATCAACCATGCGAATGTCATTTATAGGATCAAACCATTGATTTAAAGTTTTTTGAGATTAAAATTCAACAGAAGAATTTATTGTTAGACGCTGGCCTTAGGATCTAGAGGGGGGGGGGTGAATAGATCGTTCACAGTTTTGCGGATTTAAACGACTTTTCAGCGGAAGTGAATTCTGAATCGACTCGCGTCTATTCCGAACCACTATTGAAACGATTATATATGTGTTTAAAAAACCAGTCAAAGACTTGAAGTAAATGATAAGAGTATATGTCGCAGAATCAAGATGTTTCTCTTATGAAAATCAGATTAACTTTTTGTATGATGGACAATGTTTGCAATGCAGTAAGAGTGATAGAAACAAATATACAAACACTTGGTGATAATGATCAAATTGAAGGTAATTCAATGTGTGATGGATTGTGATGTTTATGAACGAACTTAATTCACAATCTTAACACTCGAATCGTTGATCAATTTGCTATTATAACCAAATATGAACAGAATGTAAATGAAAAAGTAAAAGCGACAAGAACACGATATTTCTTTAGGCAGTTCGTCGATCGTCCTCGCTACGACTACGTCTGCCCCCAATTCCAAATTGAAATTGGGTAATCTTTCATTAATGTTGAAAGTAGTATATACAAAGAAGATAACAAAGCGATAAACGATAAACCAATTATGTCGATCCTTTGAATCTTCTTCCCCCTTAATCTTGAGCCAGATCAAGGTTATCCAAGAGCTTCACTTTGATTCCCTTCTGCAGTGTCTTGATTCTTTGAACTCCCCGTTCCTCAATCGTTACACTCAGCCGAATCCTCAATGAACGCCTCTTGATAAAAACCCCCAAGAACCACCCGTCGTGGAGGACAAAACCCGCAGATTTTATTCACCAACAAACCCCACAAACCTTCACCCACTAGGAATCTTCAATTCCGTTCCATGGACGTTATCGAACTCATCACTAACCCGCAACGCAAGAATGATTATGTGTAATTGTGTTGGAGATGACGAAGAACGAAGATGAGAAGCGTTTGTGTATCTTTCAGTCGTTGGTGTTCCTTGAATAATTACCCTTGCACAATATATATGATTGCATAACAGTTAGAACCAGGAAAAACTGATTTTTGAACTTTCTTGATCAGTTAGGTCGACCACTTGTAGTGCTTAGGTCGACCTAACAGAGCTTGCAGAATTTTGCTCCCAGTTAGGTCGACCTGTTGAAGGAGTAGGTCGACCAGAATCCTCTTCTGATGCATTCTGGGGACATTTTCACAGATTAGGTCGACCTAGTTGATGTGTAGGTCGACCTAACAGACTGGTATGTAAAATTCATCAATTTAGGTCGACCTAAATGATGTGTGGGTCGACCTAGCAGGAGTATATGAATTTTTCTCCATTTTAGGTCGACCTGGGTTGATGGTAGGTCGACCTAACTGCTGCTTTTCTGCATTCTTCTTGTTTTGCTTGTGTTGAGTCAACCTTTAAACATATAAACATAATGGGTTGACCTATGAGTGATCAATGCTTGCTTTTCTTTAAGTTTTCTGCTTCCGTCTTGTTGTTTGAATGCTTATTTGAGTTTGCCATGAATCAAAAAAATCTTTGAGTGTAATCTTGTACTCACATACTCCCCCTTTTTGATGATGGAAAACCATTCGTCTAAGCTTTGGTAGTAAATGATAAAGACTCAACAGAGCTCCCCCGTACATCCAGCATCTATCTCTCAACAGGGCAATCTCTCAACAAAGCTCCCCCGTACATCCAGCATCTATCTCCCCCTTTGTCAACATCAAAAAGAGAAAACAAGAGAATAGAAGAGTAACAAGAGAACCATAGATAACAATGCTAGCATGTACAGTATAGTAGATAAAAGGTAGTTAATGATAGCATGAGACACATATGTGAGCAAGAGCAGTTTTTATGCATGAAGTCACTATAAGCATGTTAATTGATAGCATATTATAGTATCAATATTATTTTTGGAAGTGAACAACAATTACGTTACCGCTTTTTCAATATGACGCCTGGCTTGATGATGAACTACCTTTATGCTAAGAAAAATGTTAGCAAGAAAGATATATATATACATAAGGTAAAGAAATAATATTAAGAGAAAACAAACGTAATTAGCCCAAATTAGAGATATCGAGTATCCCTAATTCCCTACGAATGTTGAAGTATTGCTCCGTTGCTAGAGGTTTGGTGAAGATGTCAGCTAGTTGCTTCTTGCTTTCTACATGTTCAAAAGTAACGTCCCCTTTCTCTACATGATCTCGTAGAAAGTGATGCCTTATTTCAATATGTTTGGTACGTGAGTGTAAGACAGGATTTTTACTCAAGTTTATGGCGCTTGTGTTGTCGCACATGATAGGTATGCGATCAAGCTTAATACCAAAGTCAAGAAGTTGTTGCTTGAGCCATAATATTTGTGCACAGCAGCTTCCAGCAGCTACATATTCTGCCTCAGCAGTGGATAATGCAACCGATACTTGTTTCTTACTATGCCAACTTATCAATGAGTTTGAGAATAGATGACACGTTCCACTAGTGCTTTTTCTATCGGATTTGCAGCCGGCAAAATCTGAATCGGAGAATCCTACCAAATGACACTCATTTCCTTTTGGATACCATAGGCCATATGTAGTAGTTCCACGTAAGTATCGCAGAATTCTTTTGACAGCTTTCAAGTGAGATTCTTTTGGACAAGATTGATATCTTGCACACATACACACACTAAACATAATGTCTGGTCTTGAGGCAGTAAGATACAATAGTGAACCTATCATTCCTCGGTATAATTTCACATCAACCTCTTTACATTTCTCATCTTTGTCTAGATTTGTATTTGTTGCCATAGGTGTGTCAATTTCCTTTGCTTCACTCATTCCAAATCTTTTGAGCAGCTCCGTACAATATTTAGTTTGATTCACAAACGTTCCATGACTGAGTTGCTTGATTTGTAGGCCAAGGAAGAAATTTAGCTCACCCATGAGACTCATCTCAAATTCACTCTGCATAAGCTTAGAAAAGTCTTTGACAAGTTTTGCATTAGTCGACCCAAATATAATATCATCTACATAAATTTGGACTAAGAGAATATCCTCATCTTTTCTTTTAATGAAGAGAGTAGTGTCAACTTTACCTCTAGAGTACCCTTGACTAAGGAGAAATTTGCTCAAACGTTCGTACCAAGCCCGAGGGGCTTGTTTAAGACCGTATAGAGCACGTTTCAGCTTATAGACATGAGTTGGATACATGTAATTCTCAAAGCCGGGTGGCTGAGCAACATAGACTTCTTCATTAATATAGCCATTTAGAAAGGCACTCTTAACATCCATTTGGAATAGTTTGAAGTCTTTAGAACAAGCATAAGCAAGTAAGAGGCGAATAGCTTCGAGACGTGCTACAGGAGCGTATGTCTCTTCATAATCAATACCTTCCTCTTGATTATAACCTTGGGCAACTAATCTAGCTTTGTTTCTAGTAATAACACCGTTTTCATCAAGTTTGTTACGAAAAACCCATCTAGTGCCTATTACTTGATGATCTCCCGGATGAGGGACTAAGTCCCAAACATCATTCCGTTTAAATTGGTTTAGTTCTTCTTGCATGGCCATTAGCCAATGCTCATCAAGTAATGCATCCTTAGCGTTTTTCGGCTCAACTTGTGAAACAGAAGCAAAATGATGACAGAAGTTACTTATCTTTGAGCGTGTTGTAACGCCCCTTGAGATGTCTCCTATTATATTGTCAATTGGATGGTCTTTCACATTTGTCCAGGCCTTGGGAAGTTCTTCATTGTTTGAGATGCTTTCTCTTTCATTTTCATTGTGAGACTCATCTTTCTCTCTCTCAGCATCTTTCTTTACAATACTTTCATTCTCATCTTCCTTATCCTTGACAATGTCTTCAGTGGATGGACCTACACTTCCTTTACCAAGTATGGCTCCCCGATTGTTATCTCCGTAGGTGACATACCCCTTTTTCTTTGCTTGAAACTCAACGAAAAGAGATAGGTCTCCAGTCATGTGTCTTGAACATCCACTATCAAGGAACCACAACCTTTCGGCAATGTCAAGACACTTTTCCTGCAAGATTAATTTAAAGAGGGAGGTCCCCAATTTTCATTGGGTCCTTGGTAGTGAGTACACAAATTGTTGCACTTAGGCAACCATTGAAATACTCCTTTAGGAACTAAAATTCTCCTAAATTTGCATTTTTCAATGGTATGTCGCTTTTTGCAACAATAATGACAGGTAATATGATGAGAATATGGAGTTTTGCTAGTTGATACTTTTGGTACAAAAGTGTATTTACTATATAAAGGAGTATACGATCTTTTGAACTTGTTTGGATCAACCGCAAAAGTCACTTTTGGTTGTAGAGCCTTGTCTAACTTGGCTTTTAGATCTCGCACTTCTCTTTGCCAAATGTGACATGTCTCACAACCAAACCATGATGTAGGATCTATTTCAACTTTGTCCTTTTGAATGTCTAGCATAGATTGTTTTAAAGCTTCCATATCCTTTTCGGTTTTCTCAACTTTTGATTCAAGATATGAAAATATTTTCTTATTTGAGGCCAAAAGTTTGAAAGCTTTAATTGCATCTCTATGTAATTCTTCAAAAGCAAGTTTTAGTTGAGAATGAGATACCTTATCTACGAGTTCAGGTTTAAGATGACTTACAGCTTTCTTTTTCTTGTTTTGATGAGCCATGAAACATAGGTTTGCTGATTCTTCTTCATCGCTTGATGAGCTTTCACTAGATGAATCACTTTCCCATGCTATGTAAGCTCTTTTAGATTTGTTATGACCTTTGCTTTCGTTCTTCTCCTTTTCTTTCTTAAGGTATGGACAATCCGGTTTGTAGTGACCGGCTTTCCCACAATTGAAGCAAAGACCTTTGATCTTTCCTTTGTTGTCGTCATCTTGTTTGAACATGTTTGATTGCTTTCTATAGTTGATCAAGCCTTTGTCGGAATGTTTTGCTCCATTTTTCTTTAGATATTTGTTGTATCTTCGCACAAACAGTCCCATTTCCTCATCATCGGAGTCTTCATCATCACTTGTGTCACTATCCTTTGGCTCTCGTTTTGAGGTCTTGGAGCTCGAAGCTTTTAGAGCTATTGACTTCTTCTCTACCTCTTTCTCCATGTTCTTTTCTTTCTTTGTCCTCTTCTCATGCATGTCAAGGCATTTAAGATGCTGTTCATGTTCCTCTAGTTTACCAAAAAGAGTGGTAATGTCTAAAGTGTTGAGATCATTTGCTTCCTTAATTGCTGTAACTTTAGGTTGCCATTCCCTGTTCAAACATCTTAAGATTTTGTTAGTAGCAACTGCATTGGAAACAGGTCTATCAAGAGAATTTAATCGATTTTTCAGATGAACGAATCTCTTCTGCATGTTTTCGATGGATTCACCATCTTCCATGTGGAAGAGTTCGAACTCTTGAGTTAACGTATTGATCCTAGCTAGTTTGACATCATCCGTTCCCTCGTGGGCAACTTGCAATGTGTCCCACATAGCTTTAGCTGATCTACAATGGGAAACGCGATAGTATTCATCAACTCCTAGAGCTGAGATTAGAATGTTTCTCGCTTTCCAATCGTATGCATATCTCTTTTCATCTTCAGCATTCCAAGTATCTTCTGGTTTTGGAACGACTGCACCAGCTGCATTTGTCATGGTGATCTGAAATGGACCATTGACAATAGCTGTCCAGATGTTCCTATCAATTGCATTGATATGGACACACATACAATCCTTCCAATAGCCGTAGTTTTCGCCGTTGAAAACTGGAGCTCTATTATGAGCCCCTTTAGGTCCGGAAGCCATCTTTCCAATAAGTGTTTCACGTAGCACGGAATAAACCAGAGCTCTTGATGCCACTTGTTAGACGCTGGCCTTAGGATCTAGAGGGGGGGTGAATAGATCGTTCACAGTTTTGCGGATTTAAACGACTTTTCAGCGGAAGTGAATTCTGAATCGACTCGCGTCTATTCCGAACCACTATTGAAACGATTATATATGTGTTTAAAAAACCAGTCAAAGACTTGAAGTAAATGATAAGAGTATATGTCGCAGAATCAAGATGTTTCTCTTATGAAAATCAGATTAACTTTTTGTATGATGGACAATGTTTGCAATGCAGTAAGAGTGATAGAAACAAATATACAAACACTTGGTGATAATGATCAAATTGAAGGTAATTCAATGTGTGATGGATTGTGATGTTTATGAACGAACTTAATTCACAATCTTAACACTCGAATCGTTGATCAATTTGCTATTATAACCAAATATGAACAGAATGTAAATGAAAAAGTAAAAGCGACAAGAACACGATATTTGTTTAGGCAGTTCGTCGATCGTCCTCGCTACGACTACGTCTGCCCCCAATTCCAAATTGAAATTGGGTAATCTTTCATTAATGTTGAAAGTAGTATATACAAAGAAGATAACAAAGCGATAAACGATAAACCAATTATGTCGATCCTTTGAATCTTCTTCCCCCTTAATCTTGAGCCAGATCAAGGTTATCCAAGAGCTTCACTTTGATTCCCTTCTGCAGTGTCTTGATTCTTTGAACTCCCCGTTCCTCAATCGTTACACTCAGCCAAATCCTCAATGAACGCCTCTTGATAAAAACCCCCAAGAACCACCCGTCGTGGAGGACAAAACCCGCAAATTTTATTCACCAACAAACCCCACAAACCTTCACCCACTAGGAATCTTCAATTCCGTTCTATGGACGTTATCGAACTCATCACTAACCCGCAACGCAAGAATGATTATGTGTAATTGTGTTGGAGATGATGAAGAACGAAGATGAGAAGCGTTTGTGTATCTTTCAGTCGTTGGTGTTCCTTGAATAATTACCCTTGCACAATATATATGATTGCATAACAGTTAGAACCAGGAAAAACTGATTTTTGAACTTTCTTGATCAGTTAGGTCGACCACTTGTAGTGCTTAGGTCGACCTAACAGAGCTTGCAGAATTTTACTCCCAGTTAGGTCGACCTGTTGAAGGAGTAGGTCGACCAGAATCCTCTTCTGATGCATTCTGGGGACATTTTCACAGATTAGGTCGACCTAACAGGCTGGTATGTAAAATTCATCAATTTAGGTCGACCTAAATGATGTGTGGGTCGACCTAGCAGGAGTATATGAATTTTTCTCCATTTTAGGTCGACCTGGGTTGATGGTAGGTCGACCTAACTGCTGCTTTTCTGCATTCTTCTTGTTTTGCTTGTGTTGAGTCAACCTTTAAACATATAAACATAATGGGTTGACCTATGAGTGATCAATGCTTGCTTTTCTTTAAGTTTTCTGCTTCCGTCTTGTTGTTTGAATGCTTATTTGAGTTTGCCATGAATCAAAAACATCTTTGAGTGTAATCTTGTATTCACATTTATAAAGATATAAAGGTATAAAAACATATTTAAATTTTATTATTACGAGTTAAATGCTAATAAACTAAAAATATTTAAGAAATGATATTAAACTAGAGAAGAAAAAAAAATTATATTTGACCATTCATTGAGTTTTTGTTTTTATTTTATATTTTAATAGTCTTTGAAGGAAAGGAAGAAGTCAAACCATTTCATTTTTAATAATTGATTACTAGATTGAACACATGTATGAGTTTTTTTCTTCTGATATTTCACATGTATGAATACCTGATATAATGTGGAAGCTAGCTAATTACAGATATATCCACTTTGGTTAAATCATGGAATTTTTATTAGAAAAGAAACCAGCTATAAGGTCAACAAATAATTGATTACTTCAAAACCATATTTTTTCCACACTTATAATAATAACTTTAGAACAGAAATAATATTTTCAATTCAATATAAACTAATGAGAATAAGAAATTAGTTATAACTATCTCACCATAACATTTTTTTACAAGTTTATATTGTTGCAATGAATTCTGCCTTTGTAGTAGACAATGCAATACAATTTTGTAGATTTAAATATCACCATACAACTCCCTTGAAAATATAATAAAGAATCGAAAAGTTGATTTCCTTGACCACATATGTTATTGTTGTGAATTCAATGTCAAGAACAAAGTATAAAACAAGGGATGAATAAAGAACAAGGAAGAAGAAGAACACAAGAATTGGTTATAACTGCTATTCTTTTACTTTCTCTTAGAAAACAAGATTACAAGTTTACAAGAATAAGAAATTAGTTACTCTCTCTCACCCTAAATTAGGATTTGTTGTGTACAATGATGAGAGACTGGTATGCTGTTTATAATAAAACCTAACATACTAACTAATGAGCTTTTTCTACAAGGCCCATTACACAAGCCAACTTAATAAACAAGCTAACTTAACAAATTAGGGTTTAAACACTAAAACCTAATTTAACATGCTAACAACCCTAGCATCTTCGACACAAGCATGTGAACAACCTTCGACTTCATGCTTAATCCTGTCGAACCAAGAAGCTACCCTTCGAACATACTAGAGTTCGATCCAATATCTCACAAATCTCCACCTTGGACCTAACTCTACAACGTCAAGGGAACAAACTAGCTTTCTTCATGCAACTTTATCAACTGCATACAGTGGAAAAACTTGCAACTTGGCAATGTCTTTGTGATCATATCAGCAACATTGTCCTCAGTCGAAACCTTCAGCACTTGGACTTCTCCACGCTTGATTACTCCTCTGAAGAAATGCAGCCTCACATCAATGTGCTTAGTTCGCTCATGATAGGTTGAGTTTTTCGACGGGTGTATTGCACTTTGACTATCACATTTAACAGTGATACCTTTACCTTGAAGTTTCAGCTCCTTAGCAAAACCTTCAAGCCACAATGCTTCTTTCACAGCTTCAGTTAGGGCAATATACTCCTCTTCAGTGGTTGATAGAGCAACAACCTTCTGAAGTGTTGCTTTCCAACTAATTGTTGTGCCAAACATGGTGAAAACATATCCAGAAATAGACTTTCTAGAATCCATACAACCTGCATAATTAGAGTCGACATATCCTTTGATTACTGCTTTACTATCTTCACCCAAGGCTCCACCATAAATTAGGACCCTGATTAGAGACCCGTTTATGTACCTTAAAATCCACTTCAATGCTTGCAAGTGAGCATTTCCAGGATTCGCCATGTACCTGCTTACAAGACTTACTGCATATGCTATGTCGGGTCTAGTACAGACCATAGCATATGTGATTGCAAGCTTCTCCAAATATTATGTGTTTTGATGAAGACAACATGTGTGCACTCATAACTATCAAGAAAGGATGTATCAAAGATTGTACTACTCAAATTATTAAAGTCAAAGAAGATTGTCAACATACAAGATCACTTGAAGACTTTATGAAGCTCATCTTTCAAATAGGTACAAACATGTTCTTATAAGAAAAAATTTAGTGCTCAAAATCATCCTCAAATCATGTGCATTTTGGCTTGTTAAAAATTCTGTTTTTCTAACTTTTTCAAACTGGAAATCGCTTTCCTATAAGTGGAAATCGATTTCCTATGCGTGCCCAGCCAAATCCATTTCTGGAAATTTGTTTTTTGCTTGTGGAAATCGATTTCCTGTGGTGGTAAATTGATTTCCAGTATCAGTTTTTGAATTTTAAGGCACAACGTTTCAGGGAAATCGATTTCCCATAATGGTAAATCGATTTCCATCGTTCCAGAATCAAAAAAACAGTATGTTTACAATTTGAACGTGAACCTTTTCTATACAATCAAACTTTGCACCTTTTCATTGTATCATACTCATTCCTAGGGGTGTTAAGACACTATATATATCCTATATTTTCAGAATTCAAATTACCTCTTCCTATTGCAATTTAACATCATTCTATATCATAAAATTTTCATTCAAGTGTTGTGATTACCAAACTTTCAAAAGAATTTTCTGCATTGTCTCATAAACCATAAACAGAAAATTCATATCATATCCATCAACTTTTGAGCACTTGTTATTCTTATAAATTGCATGATTGGTAGAGAAGATCAATCAAGTGATTGATACATTGTTCTACTATTCAAACTCTTATACAAAATCAAATACTTGTTGTATTCTTGTTATCCAGGATTGTTGGAAACAAGTTAGACACTTTGAGAGGATTGTTCTCATAAGTGGTCTTAGTAAAAAATCCAAGAGGATTGTTCTTGGTCCAAGAGGATTGTTCTTGGTGTTTGGTTAGGCTTGTACAAGATACCAACTATATTAAAATCTCTTACTGCGTAAGGGGACTGGAGTACTCTCGGTTTGTGAGGGGAACCAGGATATATCCTTGTGTCATTTATTTTTCTGCACTTTACATCTTTTAGTAACATCACCATAAACCAGAAAAATAATCACCTTTACACCATAAAACCGAAAAAAATTATAAAGTGCCTAATTCACCCCCCCTCTTAGGCATATCTGATACTTACAGCATACATCAAAGAACCAACTATATTAGCATATGGGATGTTGTTCATATAGGCTCTTTCGACATCAGTACTGGGACACTGATCAATACTCAGCTTGAATTGAGGGTTTGTCGGAGTCACAACTAGCTTCAAATTCTACATACTAAACCTTTCGAGAATCTTTCGTAGATATGCCTCTTGAGATAAGCATAACTTCGACTTCTTTCTATCTTTTCGAATGTCAATTCCAAGAATCCTGGAAGCAGCTCCCAAATCCTTCATATTGAACTCTTTATTGAGTTCAGCCTTCACCCTATCTACATCTTCGATGTATTGAGTCCAGCCTTCACCCTCTCTACATCTTCGACGTTGTTGCTTGCTATGAGAATATCATCCACATAAAGCAACAAAATAACAAATGAATTACCAGGTCGCAATCTGAAGTAAACACAGTGGTCGAACTGACTTCTAATGAAACTTATGCGTGCCATGAACTTATCGAATCTCCTGTTCCACTGTCGAGGATATTGTTTCAGCCCATATAAAAATCTCTTTAGCTTGCACACATAATCTTCCTTCCCCTTTTCGACATACCCTTCAGGTTGTCTCATCAAGATTATTTCATCTAGATCACCATACAAGAACGCAGTCTTCACATCCATTTGTTCCAGTTCAAGGTTGAACTGTGCCACCATGGCAAGCAACATTTGAATGGACCTATGCTTAACAACAGGTGAAAACACATCATTGAAGTCAACACCTTCTTTCTGAGTGAATCTTTTCGATACCACTCCTTCGATTCCTTCCTTAACTTTGAAATTCCATTTACAGTTGACTAACCTGGCTCCAGCAGGTTTCTTGATCAATTTCGAAGTGTGGTTATCATGAAGAGATTTCATCTCATCATCCATGGCCTTCTGCCATTCAGTCTTATTTCGACTCCTCATAACTTCCTTATAATCTCTAGGTTCATCATCAAGAACCTAACTGGCAGAGATTAATGCATAAGCTTTAAGATTTGCATACCCAAGTCTCTGAGGTGGCTTGATGACTCTTCTCGACCTATCTCTCGACAATAGGTAGTCATCGGTAGTTACCTCAACTTCCTTAGCATCTTCTGCTTCTTCTTGAATTCATCTGGAATATGCAATTCAGCATCAACTTGCTCCACCTCAACAGGAATCTCTACCTGTTCCAGCTCTTCTGCATTTCGACCATCATCATCATCATTTTTATTGAAAGCCATCTCAGCTTCATTGAAAACTACATCTCGAGTGGTGATACACCTCTTGTGACCTGGCTTTAGGCACCATATCCTATAAGCTTTGACTCCTTCAGGGTATCTCATGAACATGCATTTCAGAGCTCTAGGTTCGACCTTGTCTTGCCTAATATGAGCATAGGCTACGCAGCCAAATACTCTCAGTTTGTCGAGATCTAGTGGATGTCCCGACCAAACTTTTTCGGGTGTCTTCATATCTAACGCTGTCGAAGGACATCTGTTTATCAGATATCTTGCTGTCGAAATGGCCTCAGCCCAAAACACTTTCTTTAGTCCAGCACTAGTCAACATGCATCTGACTCTCTCCAAAATAGTTCGATTAAACCTTTCAGCCAAACCATTTTGCTGTGGAGTACCTGCAGTAGTTCTATGTCTTGCAATACCAGAGACAACACAAAAATTGTCGAATGCCTCATTGCAAAATTCAAGGCCATTATCGATTCTCAACCTCTTGACCTTCATGCCAGTTTGATTTTCGACCAAAGTCTTCCAACTTTTGAAATTCGCAAAAGTTTCATCCTTAGTCTTCTGGATGAATACCCATAACTTCTTGGAATAATCATCAACTATGGATAGAAAATACCTTGCTCCTGAATGTGATGGACACCTTGCAGGCCCCTAAAGATCAGCATGGATATAATCAAGGGATCCATGTGTTCTTTATTTATCTTTGTTGAACTTCACTCTGCAAGATTTTCCAAGTACACAGGGTTCACAAAACTTCAGCTTTTCGACTTTATCTCCACCAAGCAGATTTTTTTCCCTAATTCGACCAGACCCCTTTCACTTATATGGCCTAATCTCATGTTCCAAATTTCTGTCTTCGACAAAGGTTTCGTGGATGCAACATTTTTCGAACCACTTACAACTTCAGCCTCAAGGGTATACAAGCCTTGTTTCTTCACGCCTCTCAAGACTTCCTTCGACCCCTTCATGACTCTTAGGATACTTTTCTCTCCTTAGAAAACATATCCTTTCTTGTTGAATTCACCAAGAGAAAGCAAATTTCTCTTCATATCAGGAACATACCTGACTTCAGTCAACAACCTTATTGACTCATCATGGAGCTTGAATCTCACAGATCCAACACCTGAAATCTTGCAAGCTTTGTTGTTTCCCAACAATACTGATCCACCAACTTGATCATAGAATTCCTCGAACAAGTCTTTGTTTGGAGTCATGTGCCAAGTGCAACCTGAATCCATAATCCACTCTCTTCTCGAGTCACTGCTTGAAACCACAAGAACATTAGATGATTCGAAATCATCTTAAACAATGGTTGCATTGCCATTATCCTTACCTCCATGATCTTTCAGGCGTTCAGGGCACACCTTTCTTGTGTGACCCTCCTTCTTACAATGATAACATCGAATGCCAGATGCTTCGCCACTGTAAGACTTCGACTGGCTTTTGCCCTTCTTCTTGTCGAACTTACCTTCTTTTCGTAAGAATTTTCCCTTAACGGCCAAACCTTCACCAACAGTCGAAGGTTTATGCTCCTTTCGTTCGTTCAAGTTCTTAAAATACAGGGTTGATTGAACTTCTTCAAAGGTCAGGGACTCCCTTCCATACATGAGAGTTTCTTTGAAGTGAGCATGTGATCGAGACAAAGCGCACAATAGTAACAGCGCTTGATCTTCATCATCGATCTTCACATCAATATTTTCAAGATCAAGAATCAGCTTGTTGAACATATCCAACTGCTCAACCAACACTTTGTCTTCAATCATCTTGAATGAATACAAAGCTTGCTTCAGGTAGAGTCGATTTACCAGCGATTTGGTCATGTACAAACTTTCAAGTTTCACCCATAACCCTGATGTCGTCGTCTCCTTTGATACCTGTCGGAGAACCTTATCACCAAGGCTCAACAAAATTGCGATGCGTGCTTTCTCGATCATAGTCGTCTTCTCCGCTGTCGTTAATTCAGCATTCATGGCTGCCTCTCCCTTCAACGCTTCCAAGCAGCCCTGTTGAACCAGTAGGGCTTTTATCTTCAAGCGCCATAGATCGAAATCATTCACTCCGGTGAAATTTTCAATCTCATACTTTGTTGAAGGCATCTTCTCCACGCTCATCGCACCAATTTGTTGTGAATTCAATGCCAAGAACAAATTATAAAACAAGGGATGAATAAAGAACAAGGAAGAAGAAGAACACAAGAATTGGTTATAACTGCTATTCTTTTACTTTCTCTTAGAAAACAAGATTACAATTTTACAAGAATAACAAATAACCTCTCTCACCCTAAATTAGGATTTGCAGCTTAGCAATGATGAGAGACTAGTATGCTATTTATAATAAAACCTAACATACTAACTAATGAGCTTTTTCCACAAGGCCCATTACACAAGCCAACTTAATAAACAAGCTAACTTAACAAATTAGAGTTTAAACACTAAAACCTAATTTAACATGCTAACAACCCTAGCATCTTCGACACAAGCATGTGAACAACCTTCGACTTCATGCTTAATGCTGTCGAACCAAGAAGCTACCCTTCGACCATACTAGAGTTCGATCAAATATCTCTTAGTTATATCTGCTCGTGTGCATTCCACTACATACATCAAACTTCCAGCTGTTGAGGAATATGGCACCTTGATCATCTTTTCCTTTTCAATTTCATTTGTAGGACTATGCTTTGAGCTAAGACTGAAATGACTAGAGAGTGGAGTAGCAACTGGCTTTTCCATTTCCATGTGAAACCGTTCCAACACTTTCTGGGTATATTTTTCTTGTAATAGCCAGAACTTGCATTCCTTTCGATCACGACAAATGGACATGTTAAGAATGTGATTTGCGGATCCCAAGTCTTTCATAGCAATACTTCTTCATTTCATTCTTCAAATTGTTGATCTTCTGACTATTTTATCCTAAAATCAACACATCATTAGCATACAAGATTATTATGATGAACTCACCATCTTTAAATCTCTTCACAAACACGCATTGAACATAATTAGAGGACTCCTGCCTAACAATTGATCAGTTTAGGAAGAATCCAAATGATCCATTATGATCCATCCATATAGTGTGCCACATATGGAAGCTAAATGATTGAAAGTCCTTGTTGAGTCCATAAATGTAGCTGGTCAATAACCTCCCTAACAATGGGGAATATTTAGGCCTACATCCGAGGGGCATTGAAACCCAGCCCTCGGGAATCCTTATAATTACATTATCCATCAAGGGGATAGGGGACTCAAGTCATATTCACCAAATACCACCCAATACTACTAAGAGAGCATTTTGCTCCTAATAGCCCTAACACCGTCAATCTAATCGCCAGCCTGCTACCTAGTAGCGTTGACCGCCAACATGGCCTCTCACGTGAGATGATTCCTTAAACAACCTCAAAATATAAGAGAAAAAAATAAAAATCACAATTATTAAAAAAAAACATAATAATTTAATTTATAATTTTTTTTAAAATAAATTGCTTAGGAAAATTTAAAAACTATTCTAATTGATTGTTGGTAATAGAAAATATGAGAGAAAGGGTAAATTAAACGCACATTGTATTTAATTTTATTTTGAAACAAATAAAATTTATATTTTTTCTCTTATATTTTTATATTTTGTGACAGATTGAGTAAATCATATTGCATGATGACTTAAGTAGCAAAAGGCCTTCTCCCAACTCAAGTGAAGTGGTGTTTTGCAAATTGCTATACTATTTGAAGGCTCAAATGCATGTAAATTAGTTAGAATATTTAAGTACATATCTTAAATTTTAAGCACAGATAACGATATCTTGAAAGTAGAACAAGACAATAGAAACTAATATGAATACCACCAAAGCAAACTTGAGTTTAATATTCAGAATTTCTGATGAAGAACCACATTACTTGATCAATCTATCTATGGTCATGGTGAAGAATAACACATATACCAACTAGCATCCAATGTATTACATAATTGAATTTTAATGTCCAAACAATATCTTTAGAGAAATAAGTTAACATGGCTAAACTTCAGTAAGAACACTGCATTTTTTTTTTGGATATCAAATTAAAAACATGTCATTGCAAGTCTAGGTTGTCAACATCGCACTATAGCGGTAGAGAATCTTGATGCGACGCTTTTGCGCTGTTAACCGCTATCTGAAATAGCAGAAATAGCAACCGCAATTTATGGATGCGTAGCGGTGGAATAACGCTGCAATAATGGTTCTGTAGCGCTTTACAGACAACTATTGTGAAGATAAGGTTAATACTAAAATTGAATTTTTTAAGTTCAAATCAACAGTCGTTCTCCTTCTCCTATGTTTTCACATCACACTTCTACTTTTTCTCTTCACCTTCTCCTATGTTTTCACATCACACTTCTACTTTTTCTCTTCACTGCAAGTTCAACATTTTCTCTTCTCTTCACAACAAACACCAATCTCTCAACCATGGCATCATCATCTCCTGCAAGTTTAAGTTTAATATCTTACTAATGTCTAATGGAGATGAGGAGTTAAAAGTGGAAGAAGAAGTATTTGAAACTCAATCAAGTGATGAGCAAATGATATTAATGTGGTGGAACTTAGACATGAAGATGAGACGTAATTTAATCATTTTGTTTACGATTAGAATTTGATTTAGTTATTTTGAATGTAATTTAATCATTTTGTTTACGATTAGAATTTGATTTAGTTATTTTGAATATATTCCTAATTTGAGTCAATATGTTTGGTTTATGTATGTTGCAACTTTTGGTTTTAAGTCATTATGTATGTTGTTGGAACTTATTTTTACTATTTTTGTACGTTGTTGGAACCTATTTTAATATGTATATTTTCATATTAAATACTTACCTTGATTTTTAAAGCTCACAATAGCGGTCATCCCACTATCCGCTATAACATTTAGGAGGTCTGGTCCGCTATAACATTTAGGAGGTCTGGCCCTGCGCGCCGCTATATGATATTAACAACCTAGTTGCAAGCCAATAATCTAGTCTCACTTTCTATAATAATAATAATAAGCATGATATGATGCACCAAGATAGCTAACATATCAAGTGACTGGATTCCTCATAAAAATTAAGAACTTTGAACCGCCACAAAGTCACAAACTGAGAAATGCAATCAACAACTCACAAACTGAGAACTGCAATCAACAACTCTTAGTGACACAATATCCACAATCAACACTATTCATATCAGATCAATAAATCCATGCCTTAAACTAAACAAGTCAATTTCAACGGTTCAAATTTCATCAACAGTCAAAATTGCAACAAAAGAATCTATTACCCAAACAAAACAAAATATTGTTGAAGCCTCAAGGAGAAGTTTTTTGAGATATAAGAAAATATTGTTTCCTTTCAGGTGGAACATTAAGGAGCCTGCTTGTAAGGAAATATAAGAAAATATTGTTTCCTTAGAAAGTGGATTTTGTAGAATCATTGTGGTAAACAAGCCAAAAATTCAGCACAAGCTCCGGGTCAAACTACTCTGCACCGCTATCCCGCTATTTATTATATAACGGCCACAATAGTGTTTTGCACCGCTAAGGCTCTTCCCATAGTGGCCAGCCCCCAGTCCCCGCTCCATTCTGCTAAAGCTATTGGCCGAATACTCTTGTATAAATATTGCATTGCAAGCACAAAAATATATGAGGGGAATCATTTTGCTTTGCACAAAAATATAAGAGGGTCGCAAAGAAAAAGACAGACCTCAGTTCACTACATGACTACAGCAAGGACAAACAAAAACTCATGTGATCACATGATCTCTTTGCCCAGTCTTAAACAGACTACTTGTATTTCTATTTAGCAAAGTCAATTAAAATACCGTTAGAATAAAACTTGTCCTGTATGATGGTCCATATCTGCAACAACAAGAATATACAAATGCAGGCAATTCATTTTCCATAGAGAAAGGTGTTTTCTGCTTGATATAACACTCTAGCTGCCCATTTTCCACTTATATGATTAAAAAGCCTTATATAAACCAAGCAACTTAGTTCCTCATGAAAATTAAGCAAGACCGAACCAAATACATTCCACAAATTTGTAATATCTAAAATCAACACCATTCATGTCAGATAAAACAATTTGTATCACAAACTACACAAATCAATTATCAAACATTCAAATTATATCGACTTTTAAGATTGCAACAAATGAATCCATTTAGAAACAACCATATCATATCTAAAATCAAATTGTAATCAACAATTCATTCAGTCACAAGGTATCAAAAAATCAACACCATTCATATCAGATCAAACAATTCATTATATCATAAACTACACAATTCAATTTTCAAACGTTCAAATTCTATCGTGGTTCAAGATAGCAAGCAACAAATGAACTCATTAAGAAACAATCCTATCATATCTAACATCAAAATGCAATCAACAATTCATTCGGTCACAAGGTCTCAAAAATTCAACACCATTCATATCAGATCAAACAACTCATTATATCATATACTACAGAAACAAATTTTTAAGGGTTCAAATTAAATCAGTAATCAAAATTGCAACGATATCGAATCCATTTCTAAAACTCAACTACTAGAAACAACCACATCCTCCAACCCCTTCCTCCTAACATACTCATTCAAAATAGCAATCCTAGCCGTTTCAAATGCAAAATAACCCAAAGCCGAAAAACAGGCACTATGAAGAACCCTAGGACCCATTCCCCTTGTAAAACCAACCCAACCCTCTTCCATCAAAATCTCCCTAATCGTAGACGAAACCCCTCCATACATAACCGCCGCAACCTTCCCAACCGCCTCATTACGCGCCTGCGTCATCAACCTCGTCTTCACCACATCCAACGGCGTCGTAATCGACGCCGATATCGCACCCGCCAACGCCCCACAAATCACACTCTGAATCGGCTCCAAATGATTCTTTTTCGTCTCTCTCATAACCGCTAGTTTCAAATACTCAAACGAAGAATAACTCAACACACCAGCAGGTAAATTCCTCAACAATGTAGCAGAATAGCCTGCATATAAACCCATCACACCGTCGTTCTGAAGAATCTTAATCAAAACTTCATACGATCTACCTTTCGCACCGGCCTGCATTCTTTGTGTTATCAACTCTTTCGGCACCATTATCGCAGACGAAAGTACATTTCCTAAAGCACCGGCAGTAGGAGGAATCAAAATCTTCGGGAAATTTTCCTGTTTAGAGAGAAACGACTTACCGAACTCGCACGTTCCGAAATACACCGCGGAGGAAGCGGTGGACCCGACGACGACAGCGGAGAAGCCGCGGTAAAACCCTAGGATTCCGCTTGTGGAGAAGGTTTGGGAAACTGCATCGAGGGCATTTTTGTAAATCTGCGAGGCGCCTTTGGTTTGCATCTTGGTTTTGATGGTGTCGAGAGGGTGGAGACAGGCGTAAGTGAATGCGCCGGCGATTCCGCCGCCGGCTGCGCCGATGAAAGCGCGTTCGATGACGGTTAGGTTTTTTAGGAGGGTTTGGGGTTTTGGACCGGGTTTGGACCGGGGTTGGGTTGGGTTGGAGATTGAGGCGAAGGGGTTGGGGGTTTGGGTGAGAGTGAGGGTTGTGAAGTGGTTGATGAGGCCATTGAAATTGGGGAGTGAGGCTGGGAAGTCGGTGGGGTTTGGAGAGGGGAGACCGAGGGAAGATGAGATGTTAGCTTCCATTGAAGACATGGAAGTTTAGGTGGGGAAGTGGAGACACGCGAGTGCGCGAGAAGTTAACTAACATGATCTTTTCGTTTTTTGTCCCGTTATTACTCAAAAATAATAATAATAATAATAATAATAATAATAATAATAATAATAATAATAATAATAATAATAATAATAATAATAATAATAATAATAATAATAATAATAATAATAATAATAATAATAATAATAATAATAATAATAATAATAATAATAATAATTGTTAATTTGTAATTCCTTGTGTCGAAGCTGTTACTCGAACACAAGGTGTGTCGAAGTGTGTAACAGTTTGTTACACAAATAGTGTGTAACAGTTTGTTACACATAAGTTTGTTTTTAAATCTAGACTAGATAGATTTGATTTAGATTTAAAATAGATTAGATTTGATTTAGTTCCAAAATAGGTATTTTGGGCTTTTATAGTTTTGGGCTTTGGCTTAGGGAGAAGGCTAACCTAAATCTATAAATAGGGAGTAACCCTCATTATTTGTAATCAAGTCATTAATCTTGTATTCACAGAAGTTGCAGTTGCAAGTGAATAACAGAATTTCCACAGTTTGTGGGCAGAGAGAAACTCTGCAGAAAATACTTTCTTCTTCTCTTTTAATATTTCCGCAAACCCTAATCCTATTTTTCTTCATTGTCATCTTTAACGATAAGGAATTACTCAAAGGTTTGAGAGTCTAATTCCAACATCTGGTATCTAGAGCTCCGGTTAATCGATTCGAGGCAAGAAGAATGGCGATGGCAATGAATCATCCGAATGGGCATTTTCCAGCAACACTACCAATTTTGAAAGGAGATAACTATGAGAATTGGTGCAAGCAGATGAAGGTTGTATTCTGTTGTCAAGATCTTTGGGATCTTGTAAATGAAAGGATAGAACCGCTTGCAGAAGGTGCGAAGGAGGAAGAAAAGGCCGCACATAAAGAATTGAAGAAGAAAGATTATAAAGCCCTCTTTATAATCCATCAATGTCTGAGTCCAGATAATTTTGAAAAGGTTAGTGATATAGAATCTTCAAAAGAAGCTTGGGAGATTCTTGAAAAATCTTTTGGAGGTGCAGAAAAAGTGAAAGAGGTGAGGTTACAAACTCACAAGAGAACATATGAATTGCTTCAGATGGAAGATAGCGAAAGCATAACTGATTTCTTCACTAGGGTTACGAAACTAGTGAATCAAATCAAGATATGTGGAGAAGTGTTAACAACAAAAGCTGTTGTTTCGAAGATATTGAGGTCTTTGGCCCCTAAGTTCGACCACATCGTGGTAGCCATAGAAGAGTCGAAGGACTTGTCGAAATTGACAAAAGAAGAGCTTCAAGGGACGCTTGAATCTCATGAACAAAGAATGGCTGAAAGAGCTGCGGGCAAGTCGAAGAGCGATGTGGCTTTGCAGGCTCAGTCAACAAACGAAAAGAAAGGTAAAGGAAGCTGGACTGGAAATAAAGGTAGAGGTGGCTACAACAATTCGACTAGTCGAAATCAGCAAGAAGGAAATTGGTTGAATCAGAGAAAACCCTCATATCAAGGCAACCAGAGAGGTGGTGCTGCAGGTAGAGGAAGAGGTGGTGGTCGAAAGCCTGACAAGAGTCACATTCAATGTTTCAACTGTCAGAAGTATGGTCACTATTCGACAGTTTGTCCAGAAAAGAATAAAAGTCAAGAAAGTGATGCAAAGCTTGCAAAACAAGAAGAAGAAGAGATGTTGTTGATGGTCACAACAAAAGATGAAGATAAATTCAAGGACCAATGGTACTTGGATTCAGGATGCTCATCACACATGTCTGGAAGAAAAGATTGGTTTGTCAACATAAGACCCTCGATGAAAAATATGGTGAAATTTGCAAATGACAATACTCTAGCAACTGAAGGTATTGGTGATGTAATGATTACGAGGAAAGATGGAAAGAGGTCAGTAATTTCCAATGTGTTGTACACACCAGGCATGAAGAGCAACTTACTCAGCATTGGGCAGTTGGTCGAAAAGAACTACAAGGTTTCGATCGAAGATAAGATGATGAGAGTTGTTGATGCAAGTGGGAGGTTAATCTTGAAGGCTCCTATGTCACAAAATAGAACCTTCAAGATCGAACTCAATGTGATGGAGCACGAGTGCCTTACAACTGCAGCTAGCAGAGATGAATGGATATGGCACTATCGACTAGGCCATCTCAACTTCAATGACATCAGAGAGTTGAAAAGAAAGAATATGGTTTCAGGACTGCCAGAAATCGACATTCCAAACGAGGTATGTGAGGAATGTGTGCAGGCGAAGCAGCACAAGAATAGCTTCAGCAAGGATGCAGGAAGCAAGTCGAAGGCAATCCTTGATGTCATATACTCTGATGTATGTGGTCCTATCCAGGTGGATTCGAATGGAGGTAACAAATACTTTGTTACATTCATAGATGATTTTAGTCGAAAACTATGGACTTACCTGATCAAGAAGAAAAGTGAAGTGATCGAGGTATTTGCCAAGTTCAAATCTATGGTCGAAAGACAAAGTGGTCGAAAGCTCAAGGTTTTGAGAACTGATGGTGGTGGAGAATATGTGTCGAAAGACTTCGACATGTTATGTGAAAAAGAAGGGATTGTGCATGAGGTGGTGCCACCCTACACTCCACAGCAGAATGGAACTGCAGAAAGGAAGAATCGAACCGTCATGAATATGGTAAGAAGTATGTTAAAAGGCAAGCATTTACCTAAAGAATTTTGGGGAGAAGCAGTGTCGACTGCAACATACATTCTAAACAGATGTCCGACAAAGAAGCTAGAAGGAATTACTCCAGAAGAATGTTGGTCTGGTGTGAAGCCTAACTTGAGCCATCTGAAGGTATTTGGATCTATAGCACATAGACATGTGCCAGATCAATTGAGAAGAAAACTTGATGACAAGTCGAGGCAAATGATACTTATAGGATATCATTCGACTGGAGGATACAAGTTGTTCGACCCAGTGAACAAGCAAGTAGTGATCAGCAGGGACGTGATCATAGATGAGCTTAAAGAATGGGATTGGACTGAAAATGTCAAGAAGGATTCAGTGAGAATTCTTTATGACGAACCAGCTACTGAAGTCGAAAGAGAAGAAGTTCGACAAGAAGAAGTTAGAGGTGATGCAGGCTCAGGCAGACCTCAGAGAACAAGACACATGCCTGCAAGGTTGCAAGAATGTGTGATTACATCAGATGATGTAGTCAATGATGAAGGTGAGCTGGTACATTACGCTTTCTACGCAGATGTCGAACCTGTCAATGCAACTGAGGCATTGAAGGATTCGAAGTGGGTGAAAGCTATGAATGAAGAATTGAAGTCCATCGAAGACAACAATACTTGGTCACTTGTCGAATTGCCTCAAGGCAAGAAGGCAATTGATGTGAAGTGGGCATACAAGGTGAAGTGTAATCCCAAAGGTGAAGTGACTCGATACAAGGCAATGCTTGTGGCAAAAGGATTTCTTCAGAAGGAAGGAATTGACTTCGATGAGGTCTTTGCACCTGTTGCCAGGATCGGAACGATCAGGTTGGTTGTTGGTCTGGCGAACATGAACAATTGGCACATGTGTCAGATGGACGTTAAATGTGCATTCCTGAATGGACCCTTAGACGAAGAAGTCTATGTTGCACAACCAGTTGGGTTTGTGAAACATGGCGAAGATAGAAAAGTGTACAAGCTGCATAAAGCCCTGTATGGGCTGAAGCAAGCTCCAAGAGCTTGGAATAAGAAGATCGACAGTTTCCTAAGGGAGAAAGAATTTGTGAAGTGCACAACTGAACATGGGGTATATGTAAGAAGAAGCAAGAGTGAATTGCTTATACTATGTCTCTATGTCGATGACTTGTTGATAACAGATAGCTGCAAGAAAGAAATCGAAGGCTTTAAAGGTGATCTCTGCAAGGAATTCGAAATGTCGGATTTGGGCGAAATTTCATACTTCCTTGGCATCGAATTCTACAAGAGTAGTAGAGGCTTGATGATGCATCAAAGAAGATATGCAAGTGAAATTCTCAAGAGATTTGAGATGGAAGAATGCAATTCGACTTCGACACCTGCTGAAACAAGATTGCAACTGTCGAAGAACCCAGATGAAGAGGATGTCGACCCAACCCAATACAGAAGACTTATTGGGTCATTGAGATACCTTTGTCACACAAGGCCTGACTTAGCATACAGTGTAGGTATGATAAGTAGATTCATGCAGAAGCCAAAGGTATCACACCTAGCAACGACGAAGAGGATACTGAGGTATCTGAAAGGAACTCTCGACTATGGCATTCTATTTCCTGCAGCTGATGAGGGAAAAGAATGCAAATTAGTGGGTTACACCGACTCGAGTTGGTGTAGTGATGCTGAGGATCGAAAATCCACAGCTGGTTATGTGTTTATGCTAGGTGGTGCACCAGTTGCTTGGAGTTCGAGAAAGGAACCAGTAGTGGCACTATCATCATGCGAAGCAGAGTACATAGCTGCTTCTCTTTGTGCATGTCAAGCAACGTGGATGGTGAACTTGGTCGAAGAAATAACAGGTAAAGATCATGGAGCAATTACCATGAAGATCGACAGCATGTCAGCTATCAATCTGGCGAAGAACCCGATAGCACATGGTCGAAGCAAGCATATTGAAATGAGGTTCCACTATCTTCGAGAGCAGGTAGCTAAAGGGAAGATGAATTTGGAACACTGCAGAACTGAGAATCAGATTGTAGATATAATGACAAAGGGAGTGCTGGTTGAAATATTCAGAAGACTAAGAGCTATGATGAATGTAGATAGCTTAGACACAATGAATTAGGTGGTGTGTTAATTTGTAATTCCTTGTGTCGAAGCTGTTACTCGAACACAAGGTGTGTCGAAGTGTGTAACAGTTTGTTACACAAATAGTGTGTAACAGTTTGTTACACATAAGTTTGTTTTTAAATCTAGACTAGATAGATTTGATTTAGATTTAAAATAGATTAGATTTGATTTAGTTCCAAAATAGGTATTTTGAGCTTTTATAGTTTTGGGCTTTGGCTTAGGGAGAAGGCTAACCTAAATCTATAAATAGGGAGTAACCCTCATTATTTGTAATCAAGTCATTAATCTTGTATTCACAGAAGTTGCAGTTGCAAGTGAATAACAGAATTTCCACAGTTTGTGGGCAGAGAGAAACTCTGCAGAAAATACTTTCTTCTTCTCTTTTAATATTTCCGCAAACCCTAATCCTATTTTTCTTCATTGTCATCTTTAACGATAAGGAATTACTCAAAGGTTTGAGAGTCTAATTCCAACAATAATAATAATAATAATAATAATAATAATAATAATAATAATAAATATTTGATTATTTAATTTTATTTTAAAATTCACCTTGTGTTTTACAAATTTTAAGTTGGTCTTTGAGTAGAAAGGAGTGAGTGACGGATTAAGGTGAAAGTTTAATTTGTTTATTTAGGAGATGCTTCATTCATCTAAATCCATCACCTAAAAGACTTTTTTATTTATTTTGAAAAAAGTGAGTGACAGATTTAGGTGAAACCCTCTCCTAAATTACTTATATAACAATTTGATCCCTATATTTGAACTTTTGTAAGTTGGCATCCATATCATTTAAAAATTTAAAAATTAAATAAAAAATCACAAGAAATGTCACCTCTTTTTTTATTTTGTTGTTTAATGAGGGTCAAAATAGAAGAATTTTTATAACATAAGAAGCGAATACAAATTTTTATCAGAGGATTTTTTAAATTTCACGTAAATACTAAAGAGAAATTAAAGGCAAAATTATACGCAGGGTCCTTTATCTTATTTTTTTGTAACAAGGTGGTCCTTTAAGTTTATTTCGCTACAAAGTGGTCCTTTATCTTAACAAACGTTTGCACCGTTTACCTTTTCCACAAACTCCGTTCCAAAAACGCTTATGTGGCAGTAACCATTGCTGATGTGTCATTTAACTCTGGTGAATAGATATTTGTCACATGCAAAAATAGGATTATCCCTAATTTCAGATTAAACCTAATTTCAACTTGGTGACTGAACCCAGAGCTTGAAGACGAAGACGACAAAGCGACTGGAGACGAACACGAAGCGGCTGGAGACGAACACGAAGCGACTGGAGAATCATAACTCGTGTGAGCAAACGAAGCTGACCTAGGTAAGAAAGCTGCATTTTAAGTTTTTATTTTGTGTGTTTGATTGTATGTTTAGGTGTAATGTTACGTTGATAGTAGCTTTGATGTGTTGATGTTAGGGTTTGTTGTTTATTTGATTGTTGGGTCTGGAATTTCGTACTGTTAACAGGTAATGGATCGGTTCAAGAAAGGGGCTGCCAAACAAGTGCTCAGTATGTGGTATGTCTGGACACAACAAAGCATCTTGTCCAGCTGCTCCAAGGCAATCCCAAACTGCCACCAATGTGGAATCCCAAACTGCCACCGATGTTGAATCACAAACTGCCACCAATGTGGAATCATAGACTGTCCAATCTCAACCAACCCAAAGAATGCAAACAAGACAGTCATCTTTAATCCAGCCCCAAGTTGGTGAAACCCCAACAACAAGAGTTCAGAAACGACAAAACATCACAGTTGCTCATTTGCTTGCAATGAGAAGGGCAAGACAAGGACCAACTGCTGCATTTCAGCCACCAACAAGCCAGAAACCAAAGCTGGCCATAAAGAGAAAGGGAAAATAGAATCTTGTTGGATTGGTGTTACTGCATTCTGTTGGATTGGTGTTACTGCATTCTGTTTATTTTGTGTTTTTTGGTGAAAATTGGTGTTGCATGATATCTTTTGAGCTGGTGTGTTTGAGGTGTAATTTGTAATAGAAATGCTGTACTGATGTAATCTTGTTGGATTGTTACTTTGTATTTTGGATCTAATCTTGCTGTACTGATGTAATCTTGTTGTACTCATGCTAGAGCTTTAATTTTGAATATATGGTTCTTATTTTGGAGTTTGGTCCTAATATGGATCTAAAACATATATGATTCTTATTTTGTATTTTGAGTACTGTATCAATGTATTATGGATCTACAACATTGTGGATGTGTTTCAATCTATTAAGTTCTTCTTTAGGTTATTTTTGAGGTACCAAATATATGAAAAAAACCTGGAAATTATATTTAAGATTGTAACAAATCAGGACTATTTGTTTTAAATTTGTAACAACCAGGTCCTTCTACTTATATTGTAGTAACATAATTCGTACATTGGTCAATGCAGAATGTTATACAAATACAACACAAAATATGCAGAATTGATATAATCATTAGCTTCATGTTTTACACTGCAGTACAATTTGGTTATTCATTCACCATTGCTTGATCAAAATAAACATCAACCCTACAACAAGCATAACTAAAAACATAATGACATAGACTTGTAGCTTCATCATTTTTATCATATTCTTCAGCATCTCATTGTCATCCTTTGCAGAGGCCCTTCTAAGCATCTTTATTTCTACATCTTTTTCTTCACATTTGGAACATTTGGAAATTACTGAAGCATGAATCCCTGGATTGGTTTCATCATTGTAATAGTTCTCATACCACTCAAAAAAGTTGCACCCAACATTATCAGGTTCACTCTGTTAAAAAAACATGAACAAGTCAAGAAAATAAGTTAAATATGACTCAAGAAAATAAGTTAAACTTACCACAAAGTATCTACATCCCCAAAATAGCTTCCCAAGGTTCCTTCCTTTCTTCTTAACTGTTCTAATAACTGCTTTGGCTCCACACGAACAAGTGGGTGCAATTTCATATTGAGAAGCACCTGAAATGAATGTATTAGAGCTCTGACTTCTTCGATTTGGACCGCTGCTACCATATGAGGCCATTGATTGAATTTGGGGAAGTTAGGGTTCTAAGCAATTTGAAATTGGGGATGTTAATGCTACGTATTTCAGTCCTAATATAGAATAAATATTATAATTTATGCTTATTCAGCACAGTTAAGTGACACATCAGCGACGTTACTGCCAAATAAGCGTTTTTGGAACGGAGTTTGTGGAAAAGGTCAAACGTGCAAACGTTTGTTAAGATAAAGGACCACTTTGTAGCGAAATAAACTTAAAGGACCACCTTGTTACAAAAAAATAAGATAAAGGACCCTGCGTATAATTTTGCCGAAATTAAATGTCAACCTTAATTATAATAATAAAAATTTTAATATAATATATTAATTAATAAATTTTAAATATAATTTTATGGTATCTAAAAATAAATGAAGTGACAACCACCAAAAAGTTAACTAAGATTAGGGCTGTTTTTGGACCATTGGAATCGAGATCCACCCGAGAGCCGGTCCATTGGACCGACCGAAACGTGATGTGGTCCGAGAATGGATAGTTTTTAAATCTGATAACCGAATTAAGAATCGGCCCAATTATCTAATAAGTAACCGAATGCATCAATATAAATTCTATTTTTCTTTCATTTCCTCACTTTTTCTCTCTCCTTCAATCACTCTCTCCATGTCTCTTCCTTCCCCGCCTCCGACGAACTCCTCTTCCCTTCCCTCTTTTCGATCAAGCCAAAATATTTAGATTATCGTAAATGTGTGATTTTATCTGTTCTTGAATCTTGGTTGTGTGATATTATTTGATAGAGACTTAGAGTGAATCATTCAAGCCAGAATCTTGTAATGTTTTCAACCTTTATTTTTTATTTATTTTTGTTATAGTAATATTTACCATGTTTGCATGTTTGAGTTGTTGAATCGTTATATATTTTGTTTCAATTTTGACCTAACTTTTGACCTAAAATGTTATTTTACATGTTGTGAACTAAATATATTTTGATTGTTGTGATGCATGTTACAAATTTGACTTGAGTTTTGCGTTTTGACATTTGATTAACAATAATAAAGAGGTTGTCTTATGTTGCTGAGTTTTGATTTTAATAAGGATTCGACTTGGGTTTTTAATTGGGGGTATTATATAATAATTGCCAAGTATTATGTTCATAATAAAGAGTAGAGCTTGTGTTGCTGAGTTTTGTTCTTATTTCATATTACATTATTGTTTGATTGATATTGGATTTTCTTTCATGTCTTTTCAAGATTCCTCACTGACTCTAACCATGGATGATCTTATTGATATTAATATGTTGCTTGATGGGATTGGGGAAGATGAGACAATGGATGGAGGAAACATAGAGGTTGGCGAGATGATTGATTTGGAGCTTCCAGTTCCAACTAAGAACACTACTCAAAATACTACTACTACTCAAAATACTACTACTACTATTACTAATGGGTCAACCCCTCCAGGTGACCAAAAGATCAGAGTTCTCAAAGTCAGAGAAATGCATTTGGTAAACCTCCTGGTCCCAAAAAATTTGTTGTTCATAATGAAATGCTACTTATTAAACAACCTGGTGGCATTAAGAAGTGGAAGTATAAATTGTGTGGGGTAAGCTTTATACTTATGATGTGAACCGGAAAAGTACAATGGAGGTGTTGAAAAAATTATTCAATAGTTGAATAGTTGCAATGGAGTGTTGAATGAAGTGTTGAAAATGATATGAATTAATTTGTGTTGAAAACATTCAACATGTTGAATGAGGAGGGAGTGGGGGCCACTATAATACTATGCAAAATCTTATTGGTTGTTGTAATTGTTTAGATTTTTATCTCACTTTAATTATTTGAAATTAATTATTTTCTTTTTAGTCAATTTTTTATTTATTTTTATTTTCATCAAAATTTATTATTTTTTCCTCTATAAATAGAGACTTGGTTTATTAGATTTGGACACGGAAAAAATTGAGATTTTTCTCTCTAATTTTTCTGTTTAGCCTAAAGTAAAATCTTGTTTGTAGCACTAACAATCTTTTTAGTAAAATAGATCCCCATAATAACCTTTTAACACCTAAAATTCTACTAAAATATAAAATTAGAAAAATAAAATTCAAATAAGTTATTAAATTAGAAAAAAAATTATTTAACTCTTAATTATTTTAATTTAATTTCAATTGATAATTGTTATTAATATATAATTACAAAAATAAAAAACATAAAAGAAAATATGAATATGAAATAAAAGTGGTGGGGTAGGGTGTTGAATTTTATTAAACAAAAATCATTGTAGTGAGTAAAAGTTGAATGGATGTTGAATTATTAGGTGAAAGAGAGAGAAGATGATGTGGAGTGTAAAAAGTGAAAAATTAGGGTGTTGAATCCATAAACCATTGTACATAGTCTAAGAAACATTTAGAAGCTTGTATTCAGAGAAAGTTAAGGTTGAAAGGTAATAATAACAAAGAGGTTGCACAGTCTAGGTTAAATATGGGTGGTAGTGATAATACTCCTATTTTGGCAACTTGGACATATAACCATGCTAGGGTTAGAGAAGTTGCAGCACATATGATTCTTGGTCATAAATTTCCTTTTTTTGTTAGGGAAGGTGTTATCTTTAATGAGTTTTTAAGAGAGATTTATCCCTGAGATAAAAAGATTACTAGGCAACAGGTTAAATTTGATTGTGAGACATTTTATGAGGCTGAGATACTTAAGATGAAAAGTCTATGTCTTTGATTAATAAGACCAGTCTTACAACTGACTTGTGGTGATTTGGTGAACGTAAAAATAGGTTATATGACTGTGACTGATCATATCATTGATTCAAAATGGCAACTTCGAATTTTTACATATATGCCATGTTTTGAAATATAATGTTTCAATATGCCACATTCTGAAAATGAATTTCCAATATGCCACGCTATGATGTTTTCGTTCGGCCATTGCATGGACGAGCTCGTGATGAAGAAAACGTGTCGTGTAGGCTCGGCCAATGGATGGTCGAGCGCATGAAGAAGCAATTTTTTTATTTTTTATGAATTTAAACATTTTAATTATTATATATTTTATTTTAATTAATATTAATATTTATAAAAATGGTTTTTAATATTTAAAAACTTTAATATTATTTAATAATTATAATAAATAATATTTTAATATAATATAATAATATTTTAATTAATATTTTTAATTGTCTTCTTGTTTGAATATTTTAATAAATATAATATTAAAAAATTAATAATATTTTTTACTTGCACCTAGATGTTCGGTCATTGTTTGGCCGCATGGTTGTCAAACTCGCGAGTAGACTCGTACAAGTTTACGAGTCTAGGAAGAATAAACGAGTAGACTCGCACATAGAATCATTTTTTGATAGACTCGAGTAGACTCGGGTAGACTCGCCTATGTAACACCCTTCTAATACCCCGCATAAATAATAAACAATAATCAGAGTAAACATGAAAAAGGGCATTACAACTTCCAAATAATTAAACAATAATACTCATGTCATGCCATAAAAGAGAACGTCAACCAAATTTATTCAGATCATCATGTTTATCACAGCGGAATTATCTTTAACATCTGAATAACAAACAGCCAAGTCACAGACTTAAAGCATCAACATAAAAATCCATCCGAAATAAAAAGAGTTTAACAAGTAACTCTAAACGATGCCCCCAGTGTTACACGACCAGAGCATGACACGGACCCAACTGACTCTAACGAACTACTTGACGAGCTAATCCTCACCAAGTACGAGAGCTACTCCTCAATCTGAAAAATAACAACAGTAAGGGTGAGTCTCATTCACATTTAACTAATGTTATAAGATATAGATAATAAAATATCATTTCACATGCCATTCACCCAATCACAGTTATGATCAGATTCAAACCATACAATCAGCAAGCAACAACCAAATTAACACATATTATAACATTGGACAATCTTCCATTCGTGTTATAATAGCAAAACAGCCTAATGCAATGCAACTACATGCATGTGGTACCAAAAATCTGGGATAACCCAACTCACCGACCCACCATCGTCAAGGATACGGTAACACCCACTCACTAATTCCACACAATGGGAATTAGCTACCACTGATCCACCATCGTCAAGGATCAGCCACAAAATGATTATGAATGCATGCATCAACCATAACATGCTCATCACCCACATACATCGATCAATGTCATAATCATCAATAAAACACATATTTCATACCAACAATACATGTATAATAAACACCAGTTATAACCACATCATCATACAGGTAAGACATTCATTAGTGTACCTATAAGCATATCCCACCACAACAAATAAGATCGAGTGTTTTAAAAATAATTCAAGCCACAACTCAAAACACCATTTGATTATATAAATTATTTGATTAGCTTCACTGTACTCGAAACGGCACCAAAATCCGGCTTACGGTTTAAAAGTTACACATTTTTAAACTTTTCAAAACGGCCTGTCGCAACAACTAACAGCACGCGGCGCCACACACATTCGCGGCGCGGAACGAATCGGAACAACGCCTTCGCGGCGCAAACAAGGTTTCGCGGCGCGGAACGAGAAGAAACTACGCCTTCGCGGCGCGGCCATACTCTCGCGGCGCGTACTGAGCACAACAAGAATTCATGGCCTTCTGCCAAGCAGTTCGCGGCGCCAACTCCTGGACGCGGCGCGAACTGGCGATTTCCAGCGCTCCGAATAGCAGAAAACAGCCTGCGATTTCGTCCCTCTTTCACCGAATCACTACCAAACCAAACTCACTCCAACCAGATTTCGCATACAGTGAAATAACACATATTATAACACATTTATAATACATTCAACCATCCAATTATCACCATACATGATCAATACAATTCATTATAAATCAATTCTCCCAAAAACCTAACATTTCCACAATCTAAGCATAACCCAATTGATCCGAATAACACGATCAAATTCTATCATACCACCTATAATCCCATAATAGAAGATAAACGGAAGAGTCCCCCCTTACCTGAAGGTTGATTATTCGCTCTTCCTCGCGTCGCACTTCTTCGCTCTTCTCCTCTTTTCACGTTCAGACTTCTTTTCCCCAAAATGCTGCAACCTTCTCTATTCCACAACTCCTCCTATTTTATTAAAATTGGAATAAAATTGTTTTAATTAGTAATAGGGCCTACCAATGCACCCCCTTCCTTACTAACCACAACTCAAGCCCAATTGCTCAATTCCTCATAATCTTCCATGATTCCAAATAATTCTCCATAATTCAATTAAATTAATTAAATTAAATAAAGAATTTTATGGGGTGTTACAGCCTAAACTCGTATAGACTCGCGAGTCTATCATGAGTTTACGAGTCTATAAGTTTTTATTTATTTATTTTTAAACCAATAAAGGTCCAAATTCCCCTAAAAATTTTATTTTTTTATTTTTCTAAAAAATTCTTATTTTGTTTTGGTTGTACAAGAATTAGAAAGTCTCTCTCCCTCTCTCTCTCTCTCTCTCTCTCTCTCTCTCTCTCTCTCTCTCTCTCTCTCTCTCTCTCTCTCTCTCTCTCTCTCTCTCTCTCTCTCTCTCTAGTATGAGATTTTTATGGGAATATGACTCCAGATTAAAGAGGTTTGCAATTCGTGTCCAAAGCTTAACTTCTAGCTCCTCTGGTTTTGAATGGAATTGGAGTAATTGTTATTTGTTTGTTTCTAGACTTATTTTTTATTTTTTAGAAACGTTGAGTTGAATTAATATTTACTTTGCAATTTCATTCAAAGAGAAGAAATATGTTGCATGAAAAGATATTCATTCAGATGATGAGTGGATAATTGAAGATCCTGATGAAGAAAATGTGCAAACTGCAATTATTGTTGAGCAAGATGATGTTATTGTTAACAATGTTGTGTATGATGGTGTTGTTATTATTAATGTTATGCAGTGGTGGGGTGACAATGTTGAGTTAGGTGAAAGTGGAACTTGAAGCAATCCAACAATGGTTAATGATGAAGTTGATTCATCTGAGGTAGAGTTTGATAATGATACTCAAGATACCGATGAAGAAGATGGTGATAATATCCGTGATGATGATTTCACTAGAACTTTCGATGATTGAAATTATTAGCATATCTGTTTTGTGATTTTTTATTGCTTTATGTAGTAGCCAATTAAAAAGATATTAGTACTTTAAGTCTTTAACTACATACTCTACTATTTTATTTGTTTTATTTTTGAGTTTTTTGCTAAGAAATTTGTTATAGAGTATGAAATTTAAATTTTAATGTTAATTGGTGTTCTATTTTATATATATATATATATATATATATATATATATATATATATATATATATATATATATATATATATATATATTTGTGTCATATATGAGGTATTTACAAGTGTAAAAATTTAGGAGTGTGTCATATATGTGTCACCTATAGGTTTTTGAAAGTCATTTTATATTTTTCATAGACTCGTACGATTTTGCGAGTCGAGTCTACGAGTCGAGTCTATGGACCCTTTACGAGTCTGAGTAGACTCGCGAGTTTGACAACCTTGTTTGGCCAGCAGTTGTAACCAAAATGCCACACTTTGAAAAAATGTTCAGAGCATGCTAGACCATTCATTGGACGAGCAGATTAATATTTCATTAATTTTTTGTTGTCTATAAATAAGAATGTTTTGCTCATTTGGTAATCACATAAGTTACATCCAAAATCTTCTTTTAACTCTTGAAGAAATGTGCAGGCACCTTTCCAACGTTTCCAGTTATGAAAAGAGATGCAAGACTATTTTTCCGACAACAAAGTCTCTATTTATGATCAAACTCTAGAACCCACAGGCATTCGATCATTTTCAAAAGCACTTAACTGTTGGCTAGACAGAAACATTCTTGATTGTGAAAAAGATAACTAGAATTGACAGGCAAGTTACGATGTCCAACCCAAATGAAGTAACTCGTCCCTGGAAACTCGTGACAAATGACGTTGGTGTCCTTAAGATGATGCTTGTACCAAATGATATTGTATTGATGGTTGTAATCTCCTAGATATGTTGATGTGTTTAGTCGTTTTATTAGTCTATCGTGTTGTTGTTTTATGAGTGGTTGGCTTTATTTCGATCTACTCAAATATTGTATTATATTTTAAAATTGAAAACAAAGATGACTTAAAAAGACATGATATGGCCTATTTCACGATGAATTAAAAAGACATGATGTAGCAACCGGCTTAAAATATGAGAGTCGCCACCATTACTTTTTATCCTAAGAGGAAGGGAAGGTAACAGATAACCCTAATGGTTAGAGATTATAAGTCCTTAAGTCTATTAAATAAAGGGAAGGTGTTAGTCACCATTTATTTTCCTTGTACTCAAGGGGACCCCTCTAGGTTTAGGTTTTAATGAGTTTTAATTTAAGTAATCTGACGATAGACGCTAAGTCGACCAATCAATTATTCAAGGATACGGTGAATGTAAATCCACCTATATCTAAATATTTTGAAAAAAGGGTATTGGGTTATTAATGTTTTGATTTTTATTATGTTAATTCCATGTATATGTAAATGGTTTAATTTTCTGATTATGGGATGAGGACTATGCTAGACGTTAGTTTTTTGTTAGGTGACTCGTCTTTGATTTTGCAACCGTGTGCCTACGTATCTTCATCGAGAGATGAGAGAAATCAGAGCCTCGTAGTTCTACTCAAGGTTTGTTGGTTGATTTTAGTTTATGAAAATATTATTGACTTTATTAAGTTAGTAAAAAATAGTTCTTATTAGTTAGGCGAATTTTAAATGTTTGACTTGATTGTGAAAAAAATTGATTGTGAAAAGAATTTTGATTTATATACAAGATTTTGTTTTTGTTCCATATAGATTATTGACTTATTTACAAGTGGTGGGAATAATTTAATTTACAAATATGATGAATGCTTAGATTTAACTAAGACAAATCTACAATTATGTACAAAAGGAATTAAGAGCATATTTTGGTGTTTTTGATATTTAGATAAAAGATTCACATATATAAATAAAATGAAATAGCTAAATTAAATAAAATCAATTAAGCAACAAGGAGAATTAACTAAAATAATCTAAGTGAATTAGAGGGGAATTTAAAAATTATGTACAAAAAGGCTAGTCCTTAAAAGATCACAAAAAGAGACGAGTTGGCTAAGCGAGGTGTTATTACAAGTGTGCATAGTCTTGTTTGTCTACTTTATTTTGGTCTAGAGGAATCTCACTCTCATCCATTTCTTTAATGCTCTATTGTAATAGATGTTTAATACTGTATACTAGACTGAGCTGGTTTGCATAGATTGAGTCGTTAGATTGATATTTCTGATCATCTGCTACTTTTTGACTCTCCCATGCATGGATAATCGAAGAAGAACCTATGAATTCTCATCTAACTTGGTTGTTGTTAGGGTGGCTTAACCTAAGACTTTAGCTTGAGACTAGTTCAGAGCTAGATATAACAATCATTTTCTTTGCACTAAGGACAATTTGTCGAAAAAATCCCTAGGTAGTTTGTACTAACACATTATATTCCTTCCTTTTGTATTACGGTTGGGTATCCGTTGTACTCACTTTAATATAATCTTTGCTTATAAAAAAATATTAACAATCCTAAGCCCTCTAACAATGAGATTAAAACGAAAAATATGGTAGAAATTCTAAAAAAATAAAAATTTCATAAGACTATTAAGTTCTAAGAATCCTCTCCATTTATTAAAAAAAAAATTTGAAGATGTTCATTACTAATATTTTGAATGTATAAAATTTTAAAAAAATATGTGCACTGATTTATTAAAAATATTAGTAAAGAATCTTTTAAGAAACGGAGAGGGTGCTAACATCTAAACATTAATACTCCCTCCAATCATAATTATAAGAAAAAATAATTATTTTTACATTGATTAAGAAAATTAATTAAATATACGTAATTTTTTATTTCATTTACAATTAAAGTAAAATTTATTATATTATTATTAGTTATATTTGATGAAGAAAATTTCTTCACCCACCTCCTAACCTTCTTGCTCACTCCTGGTGAATTTACAACATTACCCTTTGTTTCGGAAGTTCATTTCCGAAACGGTACTTTTTTTTGGAAAAAAGGTGTTTTCGGAAATGAACTTCCGAAAACGTGTTTTTTTTAATATAAAATATTGGTTTCGGAGATGCATCTCCGAAATAAAGTTACATTATCAGAAAATGTGGTGTTTCGGAAGTTCATCTCCGAACGCACCCCCATGATGGAATTCGGAAATGAACCTCCGAATTTATGTCTGGACAGAAGAAAAATGAAAAACAACAACGATTCGCTTTATTTAATCGGGTGAAGATTACAACGATAATATTACTGAAAATTAAAGTTACATATTGTTGAACACGGGTAGGTGGGGATGAGTCAACATTTTGATAACGTCGTCCGCCGATCTTTGAAGTTTGGCGTCCAACTCGATCGGGCCTTTCGAAGAAAATCGGTCGAACGTTGTCCACATAACCGCTAAATCTTCGTCGTTCTTGATCTCAAAAGGTGTGAACTTAATGCCTCCCTCGTCGTTAAGCGATGGCGAGCGGTACTCGAGCTTGACAACCTTTCGATTCTCGGGATAGCGCAAAAGCGTGTTGAGCGACGGTATCAATTCCGCAAACGGCGTGTCGCGCGAGAAGCGAAATTGGAACGACATCGAGTAGCCGGTTTCAAAGTAGACGAATGCTAGGTGGGGGTAGGTTTGTGTCATTTGTGTTTTGTGATGTGAAGAGGATGAAGAAGAGTGTGTAGTATTTATAGACTTATTGGAGCATTGATGGCCCAACAAACCTTATCCTGCCTCAGGGGACATTTCGGAAATGAACTTCCGAAAATAGGCTCCAGACATGTATATTTCGGAAGTTCATTTCCGAATTATGCAGAAACAGAGGTGAATTTTGCATTTTGTGCATTGCATTCTGTTTTGTGTAAACAATACCAAAAGCATACAAAATAGGCATAAAATAGGCAATGACAACATAAAACATACTTATATTATATATGTATTGAATCGGTCCGATTTTACATGATAAACAACAATACATACAAAAAATGATCGTTACAAACAAAAACGATCCGGAACGAACTAAAATTCACCGAACCAATCGGTGGATCCTAAGTCCAAAATAGGCACGTTCTTCGACCGCTCTCTATTTTGCTCGCGCTCTTTGCTCATCATTTCTTCAAACTCCGCCATCCTCGAAACGAACGGATCCGGCCAAGTCTCCGCCTCATTTGAACGATGTGCCGTCCATTGATAAGAAGTAGCCGGTATAGGACAACCCGGTTTCAAAAACACTTGAACGAAGTGCCGCGATCGTAGATACCCGATGCATATGATGCGGCCCGACGCGTCCAACGGCGGTCGACTATGAAGTGGAAAGAAAGTCTCACTTAGTCCAAACCTCGTCAAATCGATACACACCATATCATACGCACTTGCTATTAGATGACCCATATCGGGGAATGACATCCACTTCGAAACCGGAGCGATACCGGTAAGTGATGGAACAAGTGCATCATGAATTTTTGCAAACTTTTCTTGATTTTCATATAGTCGGCCGTAGATGTCCCGATACGAAGTCAACTCCGCAATGAGTTCCCGTCGGACTAAAGTGTGATTATTTTCCCCTTTACCGAGCAAACCCGCAACGGCCCGATATCCACAATTGCCGTCGCCTCCAACATCAACGATGTTATCGATATATTTGTGCATAAAAAGTGGCATCTCATCAATGTAGACAATTGGTGATTTTTTGATCGGCGGTGTACGAGGTGGCTTCGAAATACGGGCTCCTTTGTTACCACTACACTTAGACTTCGGTGTCTCATGAATTTCCGGGAACGATGCATCAACATGTTCAAAGTAGGAAGGAGATCGTTTTGTTGACGTGTCATCTTGTGTAATTTTGGACTTTTTCGGTGCACCTTTCATTTTAACCGGTTGAGATGGCGGTTTCAAATCGGTGGTCTCCGGAAATGCGATCTTTCGCAATTGTTCTTTTATGTGCATTTTTGTTGTGTCGTCCGCTTTAGCAAACTTCTCCATTATACTTCCAACTCGTCGGAGATGGTGATTTTGGAGTCATTTTCTTTCGGCGGGTCAAAATTATCAAAACGAAGCTTCTTCCAATGGTCGGCTACCTCATCCATGCGTATTGGTGAATTCAACTTCTTCTTTTTTGCAAGTATACAAGCACATGGAAGGCCGTATGTCTTTCTAATGGTGCACCCACATAATGAACTATCGGGCCCCGTGGTCTCCGACCGCTTAGCTTCATGAAACAAAAAATTCAAACCCGTTCGAGATATGTTGTAAATCAATTGGGAGAATAGAATTTGGCCCTTATACCGGTGTTCCATAACCGTCTTGCTCCGACCGAACGATGTTTGAATTTCATTGTGTTGATTTTCAAGCATTTGGTTCACGGTGTCCCATCCCCGACACAAATCTCCCTTGCTATCACCCAACCACCTCTTGAAGACCGCATGTGCGGATTCAACACGGTTAGTCGTGGTGCAACCAAGATGTCTAACTCGATTTGTCCAAGCGCACACGACTTTTTCTCTAACTTTGTCAAGAATGGTGGATTCGACGTAATGACAAAATGTCCTAATGGAACCACACAAAGACCTAAAGTGTACCAATTTCTCGGTATACATCTCTTCGGAGTGTGCATCCAAAATTTCCTTCCATGCCGACATTATCCTTTCAACCACAACACCGGCTTTGACAACTTTACCGTTTTCATCCGGCCTATCTTTTGTCCCAACCGCGGGTTTCAACTTGCTTCTCACGTTGCAAGTTATGTGATACCGGCAAAGTAACGCGGTCGATGTCGGGAAGACGGTATCGACCGCATTCATCAAAGCATTGTCTCGATCGGTGACAATGACGTTTGGCATAACCTCTTGATCAACTAACAAAGACTTGCAAATTCCCAAGGCCCACGTAAAGTTTTCTTCTTTTTCACACTCCAAAAAAGCAAACCCCACCGAATAAGTCTTGTCCGTCGAGGTCACACCGACGATCTCTAGAAGAGGAAGCCTATACTTGTTTGTCTTGTACGTCGAATCCATGACTAGAACGGTTGGAAATGTGTTGAACAATTTGATACTTTCGGGATGAGTCCAAAAAATATCACGCACGGTAACTTTGTCCTCGGAGGTTCGGAAGCTTGAAACATAATTGTTATCGCCTAGAAGTTTCAAAAGTTGTTGCATTTCCGACCGAGGGCCCATATTCAAAACCTTGAGATTGTGCCGTTCATTGTAAACTTGCTTGATATTTTAAACGCTATCCGGTTTCTTACGCTTCAAATCGGCAAGTATGTTGCGAGGCGCCACTTTGACTATCGTTAGGTCCGATATCACATTTCTCTCTTCGCGGGACAAACGAAACGCCATTGGATGCCCGTGTAACTTGACATCCAAGGCATGATTATGCATTCCACAAATTACGGTTAACCGCCACAAATCATCAACCCTCCGAGTGGCACGCAACTTAAACGGACACCCGCACTTTCTCGATCCCGTGTCCTCGTGTTTTAGCACCCGGTTTGATTGTACATATCTACCACCCCGTTCGCAATTCAAAACAACGAAAGCTTTCCGCCTACTATTTCCGTTGTCCGACCTTAAAATAACAATTCCAAATCCATGTTTGTTAGCTTCCTTCCGAACCCAATCAATCAATTGTTCTCGACTACCGAAACTCTGATCATTTGTAAAATGTTGCCGAACATTGACCGCATTGATCATGGGAGTAGCGTCAATAACCGGATCGTTATTAACGTTGACAATTTCCGGATTTAATACTCCATCGTCTTGCACAATGTTGTCCGGATGCACCATACCTAACAAATGCAAAAATTAGCAAAATTGGCCAAAACTGTTTTTTTTTAACTGCCAGGGCATACTTCGGAAGTTCATTTCCGAAATTTATTAGGTGATATACTTCGGAAATGAACTTCCGAACCATATCAGTTTTCAGCATAAATTTGTTGAATCAATGTAGTGAAATAGGGGATGAAATGAGAGATGTTTACCTGAAATTGTAGCTTTCTATGCTCCCTTTAACGTGATCAACGGTTTGAAACTTGATTTTAGGGCGAAAAATTGATGGAGATTGATTGGGTTTTAGAGAGGGTTTTGAGAAGTTTTGGAGAAAAATGATGAAATAGTGAAGGAGGGAAATTTGTATATGCAGAAATATTTTCGGAAATGAACTTCCGAAAATATTCACGGTTTTGAATTTTTTATGACTTCGGAGATGCATCTCCAAAAATACCAAAAAAGTGGTGTTTTCGGAGATGCATTTCCGAAGTCAAAAAAAATCAAAAAAAAAAATAACTTCGGAAGTTCATTTCCGAAGCAGGGGCAGTTTTGGGTTTTCGCTAGGGGTGACCCCCCATAGGGAGGTGTGTAAAGAAATTTTCTTGATGAATCAACTACCACCATTAAATATTTTTGAATTAAATTAAGTGTATAATAGTAATACAAACATTAATTAGTTTATAAATTATTGACTTTTGGTTATAATAGTGATTAAAATTTAAAGTCATATTTTAAACTTATAATGTGATTTGAAGGAATATCAATTAAAGTAATTAAATCTAAGTATTCTAAAACTTTTAATTTATATTTTATTTAAAAAATAAATATTATATTATTATAAATATAATATTTAATTTATAATATAAAATAATTGGTCGACCCAACACACAATCTTACCAATAAACTTTGGGTTGTAAAGTGTCAAAATAACTTTCAATGTAAGACAAATGTAAGAAATATTCAAAATAGGTAGAATTCCTTTCTTTCCTTTTTTGAGAAATAATTTAAAATATTTTTATTTTCTCTTATTTAAATATAAGACAAATGTAAGAAATATTTTTGTTTTAGTTTAATGAATTATCTATATAAACAACAATTAGGATTCTTCAATGTATTAAAAATCACTTGTCTTTCATCTTCCTTGCTCCCTTTCACATTCTAATTGCACTATTCTCTTCGAGGTAATATGCAAATCTCTCTTCCTCGTATCTATTTCTTTCGTATGACTCTCACATTTTCATATTCTCTTATCAAAATATTATTTTCTTTTCTTTTTTGGATTTTTTTTTTTGTCTTAGGGTGCTCCTTTGAAGAAAGTTATAAGAAAGGTATCATCTTTTCATAAATCTACAATAATATTATCAAAATAAGTCATTACATGAAATAATGATAGTTGGTTTTTGAAAATAATGGAAATTCTTCTATGTTGGCTACGTTCAATTTTCATGAAACATATTGAAAATTTTATGTGATATTTGTGTGTAGTTCTTTTTTCATTTCTTTTATGGTATTTATTTTTAAGAAAAATGTTTTTCTTTTTAAAACTAGACATTTTGAAATTACTTTTGATTACAAAGTTCTTTTGAAAACATTAAGACTTATTATCTTAAAATAGGTTGACAATTAACCTTTACATTTATATCAAAGTAAATATTTTAAGATTTATTTTTGTTTCAAATTAAAATTATAAAAGAGATTAATTTTAATGCACTTTAAGTGCTTTTTCTTTCTTATACAACCACTAAAGAAAAATAATATCTTTAAGACGGTTTTAATTAAAGTTTAATTGGTCAAACATCTCT
Organism: Vicia villosa; assembly: GCF_029867415.1. Lineage (NCBI taxonomy): Eukaryota > Viridiplantae > Streptophyta > Magnoliopsida > Fabales > Fabaceae > Vicia > Vicia villosa. The sequence continues at coordinate 914,119 of NW_026704980.1, read as the reverse complement.
TTTTAATAATATATCATAATAAAATATACACAATGGCATAAGTACATTTTATAAATAAAAATGATGGGTCAATAAAAATGTTATATCAACATCAATAAAAATATATTACATCTTCATTTTTTAGTGAAAATTTGAGAAATAAATTAAATTGAAGTGATTTTAAATGTGAGATTGTAGAGGTCTCTTCCAGTTTAACCAGTAGTTTTGAGATTGAGATTGAATTTAACTTTAGACATGTTGTAGTGTTAAATCTCTTGAGAAAAAGCTTTATCGTTTATTATAGTCCTCCTAACTGAAGGGTTAGTCTCTACAGTTGCCCGGAAATCTTAATTATATACAAGTAGGGGATTGAAATGATAATTCAACTTATTAATTAAGATATTTATATTATTATTATAATATTTAAAATTAAGTTAACATTTTAAGTTTTAAATTATATTTTATAATTTAAAATAAAACTAATTATAATATTACTTTATGAAAAAGTCTATTTTTTCTAATAAATAAAAAGAAATCCATAAATATAATTGATTTTTGTTTAATATTACTTTCTACTTTAATATTTATTTTTTAAAATATTTTATGTATAAAGATATTTTATTTTTAATTATTAAAATAATAAAATGTATCTATCTATCTATCTATCTATCTATTTATCTATATTATTATTATTATTATTATTATTTTATTACTATTATATTATTATTATTATTGGCGATTTTATATAACACACACACACACACACACATATATATATATATATATATATATATATATATATATATATATATATATATATATATATATATATATATAAAAGAACTCTGTAAAAAATTAGTTTTAGTTAGTGTAAATATAAATATTTTATGTCGCTAGTTTTGGTTTGTGTATATTATTTTCTTTAAATTTTATATATATTAAAGTTAGTCTTTGTAATATTTAATTTATTAATTATTTTAAACAATTAAAGTTAAATATTTTACATATTATCATGATCAATTATTCCAATACAAATAAATTTCATAGTAATTGAAACAAAAACACCAGATACCAAAACAAAAATGTGGTAGTACATTCGTAAGAATTACAAACAAAAATATTTGAGGTATACCAAAAAAACTACATACATGTGAAAAAAAAATTAACTTCTTTACTTGAATATTTTTCCATACTTAAAGATATAGTTGGAATTGCTTTATCTTTTAATATAGAAAACTTTTGGATTATTTTATAGAGTTTATGGTATATCTTGCAAACAATTTTAATTAAAGTTGACCAATGCAGCCCTAGTAATTACAACTTGTAAGGTGTGTCCTATCATGTCCAACGATGCTAAGGAAAGTGAGGAATCTAAGGTATGTATTCTATGTTATTAAATTTATCCAGTTAGGTTTATTAAATTTATCTAGTTAGAACTCTATTCAATCAGATAAATGTAGTAATATTATTACATGATCATACAAATGAAGAAATATATGCTTTTTCTTTCTAAAACCATATGCATTTAATTGATTTTGATTCTCTTTTTGAATGTTTAGAAGAAAGCATACCTAGTGTTTGAACTTGAAGATGGTTCTGTTGAAGAGATAGAGGAGGAGACTCTGTTCAAAGAAGTGAGTCGTCGTATATTAGAAGAACAAACTCCTGAGGAGATTTCTAAGATAATTGATATGTGTAAAAATATCAAAAAGGTATGTGGTGATATTATTTTCCAATTTTAATTTTATTATTTTTTTAAAAGCTTGTGTAAGGTAGTTGGAAATCAATTGTGAAAAAATAAATGAAATTCTATTTAGTTACTGTTTAACGATGTCAAATATATTATTTAGTTATGATTTAGCAGTAATAAATTTTAGACTCTATGTTGTATACTTTTAAAGACGGTCATAATATTTTAATATGTAAATGGAAATGAGTGTTTTTTATTGATTTTAAGGAGGAAGACTCTTCTGACTGATTTGTGGATGGTATTTATAGGAAACTCGGTTAGAGTTACAAACCTTTTTTTAGATTGATCATTGCGTCGGCAATATTCTCCTCATTTAAGCGTATGTTTGGTTCTGCGGTGCAAAAAATTGATTTTGAGTGAATTAAATATATAAAATTGATTCTGGATAAAAGTGAATTAAAAGTAAACTGATTTACATTTGGAGAAATTTTTACAAAAGAGAGTTGAACAATAAATTTCAGTGTAAAATCCACGTTTAAAAATCACGTTTGATCAAAAGCTATAAATCCTAGCTTCAAGTAAAATCAATTCTGAAAAGCATAATCAATTCTGCTCGAGATCAACCAAACACGTCAAAATCAATTCTAGACATCCAGAATCAATTCTAGATGCTTCAAACGTGAAACCAAACGTAGATTAAGACTTTTGGTGGATGATGCATTTCTTTGTTCACGAAAAACCTATTGTTGTTGATTTCTTTTCGGTCATTCGAGGTCATATTTTTTTGTGGAGAAAGATAAGTGGATTTAGAAGTTTTTTAGGATGAAACTTTCTCAGTATTCTCTGCTTATCACTATCCTTTGAACTCTTTAAATACTCTAAATCTCTCATCTTCTACTGGATTTACATCTCTTCCTCTTATTTGGGGCAGCTAGGCTCCTTCCAAGGTGATTGTTTTTTCCTAGTAGATTCTATTGGATAGTTTTTCTTGTAGAGAGAACTTATTCAAGGTAAAATTAATTCTCAACCCTGTTCTTATTGTTTATCCTTTATGTGGCGATTTTCCCTTACTTGTGATTTAGTCAGTAATATTTGATATATGATTTTTAAATAGTTTGGGTTATAGACCGTCCTTCCTAGGAATCCTAGTTTTCTCTTCGAGAGTTATTTTTTTACGAGGTAGGGCAAAGTCTAGAGTGAAAGGGGAGGAGGGAGAGTTTCTATGATCTAACATGCAGTGATCTAGGCCATTTGGAAGGCTAACAAAGAGATTAAGTGTTCGGATACTATGAACGTGAACAAAGTGGAGGATAAACATACTTTTTTGATTTGAAAATAGTTCTTTCAATGATTAATTGAGAATTCGTATTGGTTTCATAATCTTATCATTTAGATTAATCAACAAATAGATAAAAATTTTGACCTTGTTTAGAATGACTATAACCCTTTCTTCTTTCTTTAATTTGGTGGTTTCTGATCATGCGGTGGTAGTCATGTTGGCTTGTGATCTAGTGCTCCTCTTCTTTGGTATAGTCCTCTATGGGGTGGTGATAGAATATGTATTACAAGTGGTGCTTATTTTAGAGTTTCTTTTTATTTTATTTTTTTTGTAAGCAAGACTTGTTAGTCTTTGGTAGTGTAGTCTTTGATATAGTCAATTGTATTTTCATTGAATACTTTTTATTATTATTATTATTTTTATTATTATTATTATTATTATTATTATTATTATTATTATTATTTTGTCTTAAAAAAATAGTTATTGGTTGACTTAATTTTTGTGAGTTTTTCACAGGAGGAAAAATTGGAACCGGACGTAAACAAAGTTACTGATGATCCACGTATGAGACTTCTCAATAAGTTACATGCTAAGAAAGAGAAAGAACTGAGGAAGAAATTTAAGGTATACTATATTGCAATAGTATTTCACCTATTAATAAATAAGTAGTAATTTTCTTAATTTTTGTATATATAAAATTAGCTTAATGCGTCTAAGGATGATGAAGTAGTAAAAGAATCAAAGGAAGAACCTTCAGTTGATGAGTTGCTTTCATTTATTAATGGCAATGACGGAGAAGGTACGTCTTTTGCTCTAACTATTTTTCCAAATTTTATTAACAACTTTTTTAACTTTATTTTTAATATATGAATTTATTTAATTTTTTAATAATGAGGTACACGATTTTTGTAGTAAATAATTGTGATTTGGGAAGAGGAAATGTTAACTTTGAATAATTAATTATTGTAAAATGATAAAATTATTTTGATATTATTATTGTTTCAAAAAAATTCACACAATTTTTCATTTCAAAAATTTATTATATCCTGTTAACAATTTGAATTAATATAAGATTTATAAAATAAGTAATTTTAATTATAAATATTGCATTTGTGATGAAAGATTCAATCAATTTGTGATGTGATTTGGTAGATACAAAAGGGGCTAGAAGAAACAAGAAAAAGAAGAACAAAGGAAGGAAAGACAATACCAAATGTCATTCTTCAAAGAATGCAAATGAAGATTATAATGAGGTTAGACTCTACAAGTATATATTTTTTAAAAGATTTATTGAAAATGTTTGCATGAAATGTATATTTTCATTCTCATGCCTTAATTAAATGACCATTATTTATTAGTTTTGATATTAAGATTTGTTTTTATGATGTTATATTTTTTCAGAATATTTTAATTTCATGATGATATTTTTTTATTATGCCTTATAGATCTCTACTTCTCAAGATCATGCTACTACTCTTGAGGAACTTATTGAAGATGATTTTGATCCTGTATTGAAGGAAAATCTTGATAGGTTAGAAACATTTACTTTCTTTAACTACTTGAAAATTTGATTAAACCTATGAATATTTCTAATATGAACCTCTAAAAAAAATTATGAATGAATGTTCATATGTCTACTAAAATTATGATAAGGATAGAGTTGTCCATTTAATTGTTGAACATATTTTTCTCTTTAATTTTCCTTGATTAATTATGTTTGTTTTTATACAGGGAGGTGGAAGAATTTGCAAGAATATTAAATTTAGATTGGTCTGAAAGGGTAAAAATGTTTACCTAATTTGGGACAAAATAAAAGACTTGTACCAGTATCAATGAATAACATGTTGTAAGTTTCTACAACATGACAATGGTTCAATATGTAAATTAAAAGAAGGGATAGCTACTTAGAGTTTGGTATTTTCTGAATATCTCTCGAGTGTGATAGCTTCCTTGTAACTTGCAATTAAATTGTCAAACTTATTTCTATATGTATTTTTTTCAATTAAAATTGAATATAAGAGATTCCAGTAAATTATTCAACCTTTTGAAATATTCTGCAAGAAAATCAAGGCATTTTTTATTTCAAAACAAAGGCTTGATAAAATATTATATAAATGATGTCATTTCCAAACCAAAAACCATGTTCTTGTCCTTCAAATACTTCACATTATCTGAAGTATCCGAAAAAATCAAATTGTTTAAGAACTTTCAAATAGACTAAGAAAATTTCTTTACCCACCTCCCTATGGGGGTCACCCCCAGCGAAATTCCCAAACTACCCCTGCTTCGGAAATGAACTTCCGAAGCGCTTTTTTTTTAAAAAAATTTCCTTGATTCGGAAGTTCATCTCCGAAAACACCTCATGGGGGGTGAATTCGGAAGTTCATTTCCGAATTATGCAGAAACTGTGTTTTTTTTATGTTTTTTCTTAAACGCAACCGCATTTTAATTAAACGTTACCGGCAAATAAAATAAACAATAGATAGACTGAAAACACTAATATGATAAATAAACAAAAAAAAATACTAATATGAAAATATTATATACAAACCGAAATAAATAAAAATAGTGTGCTAAATATACAATCCAAAATCAAAAAATGAATAAACCCCACCACTACTGGGTGTGCCTAACCCGCTCACCCTCCTCTGCCGCCTGTACCCCGCCGCACGGCCCGCATCAGTGACGATGATCTCCATCACGGCGACTGCCTCTGGTCCGCCCTGATGAATGACACCTCGATCCAACGCGTCCCGCCCAAGCATCTCTATCCGCTGGCAGATCGGCATGAGATCAATGGCGTGGTCATCCTCGGCCTGCCGGTTCTCCAGGATCTCCTTGTGTGCTGGCCTAGGAGCGCCGGGAACGTCGGGTCTCAGCAGAGGATGGGACACCCGGTAGAACCATGTGACGTACCCCTCCACACTGTGCCAGTCCTGGGTGACCCGCATGCGACGGTACTCCTCCGGTACCACATGATGCTGCCACTCCTCCCATATGGCAGTGAGCTGCACTCTGGTCACTGTGTCAGGAGCAGCCTCGAAGGGTGACCTGGGTATGATCTGCACGAACCCAAACTGCCGCATGCACCGCTCCGGGAGATACCGGACCATGATGCCGGTCCCGCATGCCAACCAGCCTGAATATAGAGCAACCCCGTCGAAGGGGACAACCTGAGCATAGTCGGCGAACGGCCTCCAGGTGACGTCGTCGTGCATCGTGCGGTCCAGGTACAGGCGGTATGGTCCCACCGCATCGTTCCCCCTCTGGAGGGCGTATCTGGCGGCCCTGGGCATGGCGTCAACGTACGCAGGATCGATGTGGAAGCCGTGGATGCAGGAGAAGTAGGAGATGATCCAGCTCTGAAACACAAATACGATAATGTATTAAAAATAAATACGAAACATAAATAAATAAATACGAGAATGTGTTAAAATCAAACGTACCGTAAGCAGAGTGCAGGATCCGACCAGCTGCCTCGTCCTCCAGTTGGAGGCCTCATTCAGCTTCTGGTAGAGATATGCCAGAGTAGCTGCCCCCCAGTTCCACTGGTGAACGGTATCCAGGTCCATGAAATAGCGGAGGTAGGTCACGTCGACGTACCTGGCGCTCTTGTCCACAAAGCATGCAACGCCTACCACATGCATGTACCAGCACCGAAGAGCGCAGCCGCGGTGATACTGTGTGAACAGCTCGTCACCCGCAGCCTCGGCCTCGGCAGCCGCATCCAGATGGTGGTCAAAATAAGTGCTTAGTGTGGTGAACCGGACATGAGGCCCAGAAGTCGTGACGCACTCAAAGTGAGCAACCTCGTGCTCCATGCCTAAGTAGAGCGTCATCCACTCAATGGCCTCCACCCTCTGGATCTTGGAGTGGGTCAACAGCGGCCCCCTAATCGGCAGGTGGAGAAGACACTGCACGTCATGCAAAGTGATCGTCATCTCCCCAACCGGCAAGTGGAAAGAGGACGTCTCCTTGTGCCAGCGCTCCACAAATGCCCCTTGCATGCCGGTGCTGATGGTGGTGTACCCCGTCATGCAGAGCCCGCTGAGCCCTGAACCTCGCACATGGTCGTTAAACCACTCAGCTGCTGGTTTAAACAGACTGAAAATCTTGCGGGCGTGGTTCACCATTTTCAGCGGCTCTCTCTCCTGTTACAAAAAAAAACAAATAAGCGAGAAATAAACGGTAAAATTATAAAAAATGGTGACAAATAAACGGCTAAGTTAAAAAAAATACCTCTCCCTCCCAGATCCGCCGAGCGACGTGATCCTGGTAGTGAATCAGCAGGGAAGTGTCAAAAGGCCCTCCCGGAAAGCTATCCACCTCCTGCTCCTCCTGCTCCTCCTCCTCCCCGACTGGAGGGTCAACATCCGGTATGACCTCCTCCTCCTCCTCATCCTCATCCTCCTCCTCTCGCTGGCGGGAAGAAGATACTCGAGCCAGCCTACTCCTAGAGCCTGAAGCAGATGAACTCTCCACCAAGTCTTGTGGAACGCGGACACGGCGTCCCCGTCCCTGCCCCCGTCCCTGGGTCGACGCCAGATGCGCCGCCGCCCGCTCGCGTCTAGCCGACGCAGTCTGGGACTCTCTCCCCTGTCTGATGCGTGCTGGCTGGTCTGACATGATCCTGTAAACAATCGAAATCGATTAATATGCGAGACAAATGAAAAAACAAAAAAAAAATGAACTTCTGGTACAGTTCGGAAGTTCATTTCCGAAAACTGGGATGGAGGTGTTTTCGGAAATGAACTTCCGAAACACCCCCACGCAGAGCTTCTCTGCAACCTCCAATGGCAGACCCAAAAACCTAAACCAAATCCATTTTTTTGCCTACTAAACATCCTAATATCAGTACTAAGCTATCTTAATGTCATTTTTTCAGATTCTAAACACCCTAATATAGTTTAATCAAATAGATCTAAAACTTGAAAAAACAATGATAAACTTACCAATTAGTGTTTAATGATGAGTTTGGTTGAGTTTGGAAGAAGAGTTTGGCTACTTCACACTTGCTTCTGCAGAAATTTCGCCTATGGAAGTGTTTGATGATGATTAGGGTAAATGATTTGGGGGAGGGGAAGAGTTCTGCTTAATCTGCAGAACGCGTTTTATTTCGGAAGTTCATTTCCGAAATTGTAGTTTCGGAAATGAACTTCCGAAATAAGACATTTTTTTCAAAAAAAAAGGCGCTTTCGGAGATGAACTTCCGAAAACACCTTTTTCATGCATTTCGGAAGTTCATTTCCGAAGTCAGGGGTATAATGGAGTTTTCACCAGAGGTGGACTAGAATATAGGGAGGTGGCCAAAGAGCGGCAAACCATCACTAAACCTCCTCTAATCTTATGCGATCCAACTAAACTAAAAAAAGCCTCAAAAAGCGACATGATACCCTTAGGAAAAACAAAAGACCATCATAATCACCTAAAATTCATATACCACAAAACTAATACTATCTCACAGGTGACAAACAAATGAGGAACTGACTCTGCAATACTCCCACATAAACAACAAGACATCTTATTCGGGTCCAAGAAGACCCCATACTTAAACATGTTCTCTCTCGAAGTGAACTTACCAAGTAGAAGTTTCCAAGAAAAGAAAATAACTTAGGATTGAGCCCAACAAACCCAAATGTAAGACAAAACTCGATCGACTCTATTCTAAGGGAGAAAGATCTAGCTTAGCCCTCAAATAGGGAGCTATAAGCCAAATTAATAGAGTAAGCCCAACTTTCCCACCCCTCAACCACAAACACTAGTCTCTGGAAAAAAGGTTACCCCTATGCAGGACTAGAAGAAATCTATCCACAAACTATTACTCATAAACAAAACAAAATCGCTCCAACTAAAAATTCTACCCAACCAAACCCTAATCAAACACCATTATAAGTGCCAAAATATCGTTATTTTGTGTATGTAATTTGGGCCGCTTATCGGTTCTTTATGTTAATATTGTTTGAACAATCTCCTCTTTGTTTGTAAATACATTTACTTTTTGAATAATTGTATTTTCATGTAATTATGTACCGTTTGATAGTTTTAATGTCTTTTTGTAGGTATTGTTGCGTATTTGGAGCATGAGCAATAAAGGTGTCGAAGACACAACTGCAAATGCACAAGTTTTGAAAGAAGAATAAAGTTCTGGTATAGCGCGCTTAGCGCGGTCTGGGAGAAAATCAGAAATGTTTGGCAGAGTGGAGCACCCGGCGTGGGGTCTGGAGAGCGGTTTGATCTTTTAATGAAGGTGTGCTCAGCGCACTAGTTGCGCTTAGCGCGGTCTGCGATTTCACATTTGTATATATGTTATAAAATCAGATTTTGTTAGTTTTTATCATCTCTTCTTTGACAAAATTGAGCTTTGATCCATTCTCTGTAGTTTAGAAGTTTAAGCAACATCATTGGGTGGTCATCTTGTCGTTTGGTTGCGGGTTGTCTCCGATCGCACCGACAACACGAGAAGTTTCCACTTGCTCTCATTCTTTCTTGTGACACATTCCAATGGTGGGTGTTGTATGGATATTTTTCTCTCATTGTATGTACATTTGTCGATCTTGGGATCATATTTATATTTTCTTTACAAATCATTATCGATGTTGTTCTCGATCTTTTTGCTTTCAGATTTGTGTTGTCATAGACATATGCTTCATAGATCTTGATTAAGATGATATCTATTATTTTCTAAAGTCTAAACATAGATTCAGGGATGATAATCTTCGTGGGTATCAGAGCTTAATGCCGCTTCAACACTACCCTAATGGAAACCTATAAGATAAAGCCTTTGAAAACTATCTCTTAGGAGAATACGCTCCACCCAAGGATTATCCAAAAAGAAGTAAGGAGAACAAACCAAACTTTCCTCTGAAGACCCTCCACAAGTCAGTCATAAGGATTTCCTACATTACACATCAAGAGAGAGAGAGAGACCCCTTTCAACAAGATGAGGCAGAGAAAAAGTTGCAGGATCTTCATGTTGGACAATTGACTTCAAACACAAGAGGGGAGGGGTGAATTATGGAATTCAAAATTCGTGATTAATTTGAAGGTTTTGTTACTTAAGAAACGAATTGTGTTAGTAATATTTAAGATCGAAGTAAATTGAACACAAAAAAAAACAGTTAAGTAAATTATAGAAATTAAAAGATAAGAGTTTAGAGAGATAACACCAGTGATTTATTCAAGTTCAGCAGAACGTTGACCCACTCTTATCCCCAAGAGATCTTCTTAAGAATTAGATTATAAGCTTGAGATTTTATAAGTTATGCCCACAAACCTTGATACAATCTAATTTTGAGATTTTACAATGGTTTACCCAAAACAAAAATTAAATTTTTTACCCAGGTTGAGCAAACAAACCAATTTAGAGATTTCCAAGTTTATCTCAATAACCAAACAAATCTTTTTTCGGCAAAGTTCTAGAACCAAAACAGAGATTTCATGGCTGGTTTATCTCAAGAACCAAATCCAATTTCCCAAGAATATTGCACTCTTGAGAATTTTAACAACAAACAAATATAATTTCTTCCTCACAAGAAGTTTATCACTCAAAAGAACTAAGAAAACTTAAGTGAAGAAAATATTTCTAGAGAGAGGGGAGGAAAATAGGGAAATAAATTCCCAAGAAACATGAAACTTCGGAGATTTGGTGAGAAATGAGAAGGAGAGACACCTTATATATATGGTGGAAATCTAAAAAAGGAAATGATCCATGAGCATTTTTAATGACCCAATCGATTGGCTCATCAACTCAATCAGTTGGATGAGCAAAATAATCGATTATTCTAGCCTATTTTAGATATCTTTTGTTAGTAAAAAGAGAAAAAGAGAAAAGAATAAACAAGAAAAAGAGAAGAAAAGAAAAAGATAAGAGAAAAAAAAGGAAAATTTGGAAGAAGAAGAAGAAGAAAGCTTGCATCAACAAGGATTTCAACTCAATTTCATCATCAATTTTCTTCCTAGAGATTGATTCCTAGTTAGACATAGCTTTGGTGGGGAAAAATTCATGATTTGGGAACTAAGATTTTTGTGTGAAACTTGATATAGTGTGAATTAAATGACGATGCATGTTTTACATGTTGTTTTGTATGATTCACATCATATGTTATGTTTTTTGGTTGATTATTGATGTTGTGGTGATGTCATGAAACTATGTTTTTATTGTTGCTTCTTGATGATTGAGAGATGTTGATTACATGAATTGTGTAGTATATCTTTGTGTGTATATTATGATTCTTAATTCTACAAGTTATTCTCGTCATTTCACACTTATATGTTTGTTATATTGTGATTTAATGCTAAAATGTATTAAAATTATTATGTGTATGTGCTTTGAATAAACTTATTATATGTATGTGTGACTAGTGTTCGTGCAGAGTTGTGATAAAGTGTGTAGCATTCATTGTATCATGCCATCTGTGCGTTTGTTTTTTTATTATTATTATTATTATTATTATTATTATTATTATTATTATTATTATTATTATTATTATTATTATTATTATTATTATTATTATTATTATTATTATTATTATTATTATTATTATTATTATTATTATTATTATTATTATTATTACTATTATTATTATGTGAGTTTTGTAAAAATAAGTGTGTGAAGCTGTTATAGTAATAAGTTTTGCATTTTATGTGCTATGTTCTTTTTGTAATCTGAAAAGTTCGTTGTGCGTGTTTGAAAATTGATACTAATATCCATTTACTATGTATGTATTACAACTTGACCTTAAACATGTATTGTTAAATAATGTGTTATATTATAGTATCATGTTATTTAGCAATACTCATGTTGCGAATAATGTTAATTTCTTGATATGAAATGCTTTAGTATGTTATGAAATGATTGAATATAGTTTGGATGGTTAAAGGTCGAAGAAGAAGGATTTAAATGTGAGACTTAGGGGATTCTGTCCTATCAATCTCGCTGAGTGACTGAGATCCTCGCCTAGCGAGATTTGTTGATATGAGAAATTCAACAATATTAAAAATAACGTATCTTAAGTTTCGTAACTCGAAATGAGATGTGGTCAGATGCGTTGAAAATCTCATTGATCCACTGTCGCGCGCGGATCAAAAACGAGGAACCTATGGCCTAAACGCACAAACACTTAACCTAAGACTCTAAAATTAGTTAATAACGATAAGAATCCCCGGCAACGGCGCCAATTTGATCCGCTGTCGCGCACGGATCAAAAACGAGTATTTTGTAAACGTAATATAGCGACAATGACTCGAGTCGTATCACAAGGATTCTTGTTTTGTTATTAACTAATATAAATAAAATTGGGATTTATGGTTTTAGATCGAGTTATGAACAATAGAGAAAATAAGTGATTAAAATAAGTGATTAATGAAATAAGTTGTTTTGAAAAAGTGATTATAAAATTAAGCCAATCTACTGTTTTCGGTTCCGGCTTATCATGGGTTTCTACCTTACCAATTCCCTAAGCGGCTTCGATCTCTATTCGATTTCAATATCAATTGACAAGCGCAAAAGATATTAAACAGATTGGATTCCTATTCCGAATTAAGCAAACGGATTAATACAATCGCGAATTAAGCAAACACGATATAGAAACGCAATTTAACGACGAAGCGACGTAAACAACGATTAACAGTTAGGAATACAATCATACGAAATTAATCAAAATATTCTACAAAATAACAGATTAAGCAAATGCAAATTTATAGAATATAATTGAAAGAGAAACGAAATTGAATTGATAAAATAAAAACCTCAAAGCTTTTGGAATTCGATTACAGTAGATCGACTCTGGATGTTTAGTTCTCCATTCAAGCGTACAGAGCAAAAGAGTGGAAACAAAATTGTGAATAGTAAAACGTGATAAACAGTAACACGGCTGCTAGACCTATTAGGAATCAGCCAAAAAACGTTTATGACCCAACTGGGTCGAATGACAAAACCAGGCCCACTACTAAACGACCCAAAAACTGAAAATAAAATAGTGCTGCAGCTTCAAACGCAATTCTGGGAAATATAGGTTCCGATTCTGACTTTGACTCCAACATAAAAGTTGTAGCTCTTTCTCTTAGCTTTCCGGCGATTATTAGAACGCCTCAATCGGACTTCCGGAACTCCAGTTATGATCGTTTCCGTGCAGACTGCTAAAGCTGAAAAATAAATACGAAAATCAAATAACAATAAAAATAATTTAAAATATAAAAACATTATAAAATACAAAAATAAGACAAGCAAACCATGGAAATGTATAAATACAACCGTAGAGGAATGTGCATCAAAATGCACTGATCACTCATCGAGAGATCTATCCCATAGTGTAATAAGATAATACTTGTGTACACGTTTTGTGCTTATGATTATCTTATTCCATGCTTATGTTTCAATTATTGGTTGAATATTAATGAGGAACCTTTATTCTGAAAGTCCTATTTGATGAAGAACCTTTGTTTCAAAAGTCCTATATGGCGAGGAACCTTTATTCCAAAAGTCTCATTGGTGATGAACTATTATATGTGTTTCATGTATCATGTTGTGATGTTGTGATGTGTATGCGTGTGAATTAACATGTGTGTATCATGAAACATATTATGGATTGCTTACTTTTGTTGAACATATAAATAATTGAATTAATCCTATGATGTTAATTGAAACTAAACCTAGGTTTTTAACTAGGTGAATAAATTAGAAAAATAGCTTAGGTTAATGGTAAATAACTTAAGTTGCAATGCTCTAATAAAAGAGGTGTTTCAGTGTGCATCCATGAATGATTAGTTGATAGAGATGGATCGTTTCACTTACGAAAAGTGTCAGATGGCATGGATGGTTAACGATGATCCAATTTTGATTTGAACCAACTTGTATAGAAAATTTTATGTATGATTATTATGAACTAATCACATATTGATGATGAGAACGAATCACATATTCAGAAATAAGCCCTACGCATGTTCGTCCCGGTTACGATGCTTATGTAAAGCAGGATTGGGATATACATACTATTATTTCACATTTCTCATAAGTGGGTTCGAGTCCCATAGAGAAGAGATTGCCTCATAAGTGAGTTCAAGTCCCATAGAGGAATATACATCATAAGTGGGTTAGAGTCCCATAGAGGAGTGAATGCTCATAAGTGGGTTTGAGTCCCATACGAGCGATGGTTCTTAAAGTGGGTTCAAGTTCCATGGAGAATCTAAGTTCGCAATGAAAGTCGAATCATGGTACAAAGATCTATGACACGTGTCCATAGTCTTAGACGTAGGATCAGCGGGGGAAAGATGCTTTGGTACTTTTCCGAATAATGATTTATTGAGTTGATGAACCCATGTTTACATTTTTCCATACAAAACTTAAATTTCCTTAGATGCTTAAGTACTTGTTCTATTGTGTAAGTATACACTAGTATGACGAAGTTGAATGGCTTAAGTTAAGAATCAATAGTAGATCCCTTTAGCATCGAGGGGGGCCATAGGATAGGTGAGCTCACTAAGAATATCATCTCACCCCACTATTATTGTTGTTTTTAGGTGATTCTTTACGTGTAATTAAGGGGAATGACAAGCTTGTCTGATGATGTTTCGAAGATTTTTGTTATCGTGATCTTCTGTTGTGGACTATGTGCAAATATGGATATTGTACTTAGATCTTAGATTTTGTTTTGGTACTCTTGTATATCATGTGCCATGGCTGTATATTTTCTTTTTGACATGGATATATAGTGATGTCGTAAGGCACTTGTGTTGTATTAGTACTAGGGGTGGAAAACGGGCCGCCCGCCCGCAAAAAAATAGTAGGGCGGGCAAGCCCGCCAAGTGAAAAAGGGCATAAAAATCTAGCCCGCCCCACATACTTGGTGGGTGGCAGTCTTGCCCGCCTATTTTCTTATTTATTTATTTTAATTTTGTAAATAGATTAATAGGCTTTTTTTACCTTTAAATTGTAATTTTTACTTATTTTTTAAAATAATTTTTGATAAAGCATCTTTTTAACAAATTTTTACTTAAAAAAGTATTACATATATTCACAAAAAATGTATAAAATAAAACCATCAAGAATTTGAATTACTAGAATTAACTAAAAAATGGCGGGCTTAAGGCGGGACAAACTGAACGAATAGGCGAGATGGACTTTGGCGGACGGCGGGTTTTGGTGAGGCGAGGTTTGGCGGTCAGAGGATTTTGGCAGAGCGGGCTTTGGTGGGTGACGGGCCCAAAATCTCAACTCAACTCTCCATTATTTGGCAGGTGCGCGGGCCGACCCGACAAATCACAATTTTTTTATCACCCCTAATAAGTACCAATTAACACTACATATAATGTATTTTCTTGATGTATATTATACGGGATATTAGAGGAGGCTATCCATCGTAAATCTTCATCCACATACCGCCTAAACCATTTGAATAAATATTGATTTCCCACCTCAAGTGTTGCGAGTTGCGAGGGGTAACCCCTTCTATACTTGTTTTTTTATATGCTCTATTCTGAGGGATAATCCCTTGTAATAGTGTTTTTTTAAACTTATTTTCTATTTTTCTAAGGTTTCAGCAAAACACATTTTTTTTAGTGAGGAGTTAATCCCACATAAATAACTCTTAAAAATAGACAAACTTTCTAGTAGTGATAATAATTTCGAGGAAACATAGTTTAGATCCCTTTGAGATTGGTGTGTTGAAATAATAATTCTGATAGCTTTTATTTCCTTCTCTTTGTAACTGATTTGCCTTTAGCTTTAGAAGTTGCAAAGTTAGTTAGGAAGTTGGTTATTTTCTGTTAGTTAGTTACAATTTGTTTGTGGCTCTTTCATTGATTCTCAAGCAACTATATAAGCCTAACTGTACTGAAACTTTCACCAAGCTGATTAATTCATATCAAAAGCTTCAGCCTTTCTTCCATCTTCTTCTCTTTTCCTTCGTTTATCCATGGCTGCCATAATGCATTCATGGTGTTTGTGATTTCTAACATGGTATCTTGAGCCTGTGCGATCTACCTGAGATCATGCCTCCACGTCTAGCTCCTATTGATCCGCAATTGGATTCAACCAGTCCCTATTATGTTCATCCTAGCGATGGGCCCTCCACTGTTAAAGTTACACCGATTCTTGAAGGATTCAACTATCATTCTTGGGCCTGATCGATGCGTCGCGCTCTAGGCGGGAAGATGAAGCTTGAATTTGTGGATGGATCCATACCAATTCCCGATGATGACTTTGATCCTTCTTTTCGCGCGTGGAATCGATGCAATATGCTAGTTCATTCATGGCTCCTCAACTCAGTTTCAGAATCGATTGCTCAATCCATCGTGTTCATGGAAAATGCGCTCGATGTTTGGAATGATTTGAGGGAACGATTTTCACAAGGAGATCTGGTACGCGTTTCTGAGTTACAACAAGAAATCTATGTCCTCAAACAAGAATCCAAATCTGTCACTGAATTCTACTCAACCCTGAAGATTCTTTGGGAAGAATTAGAGATTTACATGCCTATTCCCAATTGTGTGTGCAGGGTTCGATGTTCGTGTGATGCTATGAGGCAGGCTAGGAAGAATCACAGCCTGCTGTATGCTATCAGGTTCTTGACAGGTCTGAATGAGAATTTCTTTGTAGTTAGGTCACAAATCCTTCTTATGGATCCACTACCTCCTATGAACAAGATCTTCTCAATGGTGCTCCAACATGAGAGACAAGGCAAATTCGCACCAGTTGATGAATCTCAAGCTCTAATCAATGCTGTTGGATATAAGAGGTTCAATCCTAAGCAAGGTAATCATACTTCTCAGCCCAATACCTCTAAATCTAAGGTTTGCACTCATTGTGGTAGGACTGGCCACACTATAGAAGTGTGCTATAGAAAGCACGGTTTTCCACCTCGTTTTGGCAAAAATTCCACTGCCAATAATGTTGCTGCAAGTGAGAATGATGACGGTGAAGAAGTTGGTACTCAGCAAGCTGCTTCTACCAGTAGTGCTTCTCATATCACTCAAGATCAGTTTGAAAAATTGGTGCACCTAATTCAGAATTCTTCTCTTCATCAAGCTTCCACCCGTGCCACTTCCAACCAAGTTGGTTCTACATCATTTACAGGTCATTCTTCTGTAAATCACAATGGTAATTCCTACTCTTTTGCTTATAAATGTTACATTTCCAATTCCTGGATCATAGACTCTGGTGCAAGTGACCACATATATTCTTCTCTGTCTTGGTTTCATTCCTATAATGCCATCACTCCTATTAGTGTTAAATTACCTAATGGACAATTCGCTTCAGCTAAATATGTTGGTACAATTGTGTTCTCTCCCACCTTTTTCATCACAAATGTGCTTTATATTCCTGAATTCTCTGTCAATTTGATATTTGTTTCCAAACTGTGTCATAATTCCAGTTACCAAGTGAATTTTAATGACACTCAATGTTTTATTCAGGATCAGCAATCAAAGAAGATGATTGGTTTGGCTGAGAAGCATGAGGGATTGTACCACCCAGTTCTTAAAAGGGAGAATGAAGCTAGCTCCAACATCAACAATACCTCTACATGTTCAATACCTAAGAGTGCCCTATGGCACTTCAGATTAGGACATTTGTCACATAGTAGATTGCAATCTTTAAGTCAAACTTTTACTTTCATTGTTGTAGATCAAGGAGCTGCTTGTGATGTTTGCCATTTTGCCAAACACAAAAAGCTCCCTTATCATTCTAGTTTCAATAAAGCATAAAATCTTTTTGATCTTGTACATTTTGATGTTTGGGGCCCTTTGGCCATAAAATCTTACTATGGTCATTCATACTTCCTTACAGCTGTAGATGACTACAGTAGGTATACATGGATTATCTTAATGAAATCCAAAGCTGAAACTAGACAGAATGTCCTCAACTTTGTTAAAATGGTTGAAGTCCAACATAAATCTCAAATTAAGGTCATAAGAAGTGATAATGGACATGAATTTATAATGCCAACCTTCTATGCTTCTAAGGGCATTCTACATCAAACTAGCTGTGTTGAGTCCCCCCAACAAAATGGGAGGGTGGAAAGAAAACATCAGCACATTTTGAACATAGCTAGAGCTCTCCTTTTTCAGTCCAATACTCCTAAAAAATTTTGGAGCTTTGCTGTCAATCATGCAGTTTACCTCATGAATAGAGTCACTAGCCGTATTTTGAACAATAAATCACCTTACTACCTTCTTTTTAATGAACTACCTGATCTGCAAGCTTTAAGGGTTTTTGGAACCTTAGCTTATGCCTCAACCATCCAATCTCATAGGACAAAGCTTGACCATAGAGGTAGAACGTGTGTTTTCTTAGGTTTTAGACAAGGTGTTAAAGGAGCTATTCTCCTTGACATGAATAGCAGTGAAATCTTCTTGTCTCGAAATGTGGTTCATCATGAACACGTTTTTCCATATCAACCTAATTGGCAGTATCACACTAATTCACCTGACAAGTCCCTTCCTGCCATTACTGAACCAATTTCACTAGACCCTACTATTTCACAAAATTCACCAGCTACCCACGAATCACCATCATCTCCTAACTCTGTACCTGAACCACTGTTACCTGCTATCCATCATGACCAAAATCATCGACCAATTAGAAACAGACATGCTCCTCACCACCTTAAGGACTATGTGTGCAATTCTTCACATTCTTCAGCTCAATCATCATCTTCAGGTACTATTTATCCAATTTCCTCGTTTCATTCCTTCAATTCTTTATCTTCTTCTCATAGAGCTTTCAGTTCTTCTGTCACAAGTGATTTAGAGCCAAAATCCTATGAAGAAGCTTGTAAGAATGACCATTGGGTGCAGGCTATGAACTCTGAGTTAGAAGCCCTTGCTATCAATGGAACTTGGAAATTAGTCAATCTGCCAGAGAATGTTAAACCTATTGGCAGTCGATGGGTTTACAAAATTAAGCATAGAGCTGATGGCTCTATAGAAAGGTATAAGGCAAGGTTAGTTGCCAAGGGTTACAGCCAAGTTGAAGGTCTCGATTTCTTCGATACTTTCTCTCCCGTTGCTAAACTCTCTACTGTCCGTGTTCTACTGGCTGTAGCATCCATCAGGCACTGGTATTTACATCAGCTGGATGTGAACAATGCTTTTCTGCATGGAGACTTAGAAGAAGATGTATATATGAGTGTGCCTCAAGGGATTCAATGTGCTACACCAAATCAGGTTTGCAAGCTTGTTAAGAGCCTTTATGGTTTAAAGCAAGCCAGCAGGAAATGGTATGAAAAACTCACCCCTCTTCTTTTACAACTTGGCTATCATCAATCCAACTCAGATTATTCTATGTTCACTCTTTCTAAGAATGATCAGATCACAGTTCTGCTGGTTTATGTTGATGATGTGATTTTGGTTGGCACTTCCTTGACTGAGTTTGACAGGATCAAAGGCATAATGCATAGCAAGTTTAAAATCAAGGACCTAGGGATTTTGAAATACTTCCTTGGTCTTGAGGTGGCACATTCGAGAGAAGGCATTGTCATTTCTCAAAGGAAATACTGCCTAGATTTGCTACACGACACTGGATTGCTTGCTTCTAAACCAGCTACCACACCTTTGAATCCCTCAACAAAATTATATCAAGATGATAGCAAACCTTTCGAAGATATCACAACATATAGAAGGCTTATTGGAAGGTTCTTGTATCTGAATAATACAAGACCTGACATCACCCTTGCAACACAACAGCTGAGTCAGTTTATGCAGAATCCTACACAGATGCACTATAACACAACATGTCGTGTAATCAGATATTTGAAGCAGCATCCTGGAAAGGGCTTGTTGTTTCCTAGATCCTCAAATTTGCAGATTCTAGGATATTCTAATGCTGACTGGGCAGGATGTGTCGATTCTAGAAAATCCACATCAGGCTATTGCTTCTTCATCGGGTCTTCTCTTGTATCGTGGAAAGCCAAGAAGCAAACAACTATTTCTAGGTCATCCTCTGAGGCGGAGTATAGGGCTTTAGGATCAGCCACGTGTGAATTAATTTGGCTTCTGTATATCTTGAGAGATTTGAACATCACATGTTGCAGACCACCGACTCTATATTGTGACAATCAAAACGCCTTACACATAGCTTCTAATCCTGTTTTTCACGAAAGAACAAAGCACCTTGAGATTGACTGTCACCTTGTGAGAGAAAAGGTTCAAAAAGGTGTCATGAAGCTGCTCACTATATCCTTCCAAGAGCAACTGGCAGATTTCCTAACAAAGCCTTTAAATCCTAGCAAGTTCAATGACTTCATATCCAAGCTTGGCATGATAGAAATCTATCATGCTTAAGCTTGAGGGAGGCTGTTGAAATAATAATTCTGATAGCTTTTATTTCCTTCTCTTTGTAACTGATTTGCCTTTAGCTTTAGAAGTTGCAAAGTTAGTTAGGAAGTTGGTTATTTTTTGTTAGTTAGTTACAGTTTGTTTGTGGCTCTTTCATTGATTCTCAAGCAACTATATAAGCCTAACTGTACTGAAACTTTCACCAAGCTAATTAATTCATATCAAAAGCTTCGGCCTTTCTTTCATCTTCTTCTCTTTTCCTTCGTTTATCCATGGCTGCCATAATGCATTCATGGTGTTTGTGATTTCTAACAAGGTGTAAAATAAACTTTAAATATACTTTACAAAAGGTTTTAAAAAAATCATTATATTTAATGTTATTTTTTATTTAAAAAAAAGTTTAAAAAAACCATGTTTGTGATTATATTTAATGTGAAATGTGTTTGGTTAGCATGATTATATGTTGAAACTTCAATTTAAATATTATTTTATCTTTACACCAATTTTATTTCATAACAATATCACTATTTTTATATGTTTCATAACTATTATTCAATAATTTGTTTTTTCTTGTTCATGAATACTACCTCAGTTTCTTATAATTTATTTTTCTAAATTCAATGAATAATTAAGTAAACTTGTTATGTATAATTAATGTTGTCATAAGTTTACTATGACCTTTAATAAATATAATAAGATAATTAGATCAATGTTTAAAAATCGGATCGGAGATCGAATCTGTGAAACATTTAATTTAGAATTTAATTGGTTCAACCGATTAAATTTATGGTCAAACCGTTTATTAAATAAACTAATAATATGAAACTAAACTTTATAGATATGTCACACGCAGTCATATGTTCACAACTTAATAAAATAGATATTTCAAAAATCCATTACAAATTTAATACAACAATATCAATAGTACATATAATAACACAATATAGTTATACAGTTAATTTCAACATTCATTTAAGAATAATTTGAACAAATTAAAGAATTACAATAAAATAAGTTAAACTAATTCAAACCAAAATTAAATTAATAGAATATAATAACTAAAATAAAATTCAAATAATTTAGAATACCTAAATTAAATAGGATATAATTATTAAAAAAAATAAAACTTATTTAATTGAACAACAATAATCAAATTGGAGTTGAACGACGACAAACAAGTCCTAATTAACAACGACAAACAATATAGATTTGAACGTCAATCAATATTAAGTTGAACATCGTGACTATGTTTGAAAGAGACGATATGATGATGATGATGGAGTGTGGTTGAAAGAAAAGATATAACGGATTAATAGAATTTAGAAGTTTGTATGGTGGTAGAAAAAACAAGAAATTATTTTTTGTGATTGAAATGTTTTAAGTTTTGAAATTAACATATAAAACTTTTTTTTTATTTTTTTTATTTTAAAAAGGACCAATTTGATACAACTTTTGAACCGAGCGCTTTAAAACAACCAGCTCTGGTTCTTTGGTTTAAACGGTTCAATCTATTTTTTTAATTTTACTTCAGTTTTAACCCACTAACGGTTTTGAAAGGTTAACCAGACCGAATTCACTCTGGATCTTGATTCAACCGGTTAAATTGTACCGTTTGATCTGATTTTTAAAACATTGATTTAGATGCTTATTAATTTTTTATTTTAATAACAAAAAACTCTATTTATTTAGTTTTTATAATTTAATTTAATATTAACCTAGTCAACAGTACATATACAAATATACATTTATGGTTAAAGAGAAATATGTTGACCACATAAAATGTACACAGTCACACCACTAGGCTACGATACAAAATATGTTTTCTTAATAAATATAATTAATAAAATAAAGAAATTTTCAAATAATTTATTTAAATTTTTATTTAATTAAATATTAATTAACTTTTTGTCTAATACTTGTGATAGTTATTTATTTCATAATTTTATTTTTATATAGTGTTATTATTTATAGTATTTATTATTATAAATTTTTATTTACTTAATATTTTTTTATATTTTATAAAGTTATCATAAAATAATAAATTTTACAACTTTTTAACCCAAGTAATAAATTTCTAATAATATTATTAGTATTATCTTTGAAAAAAAATATAAATTTCTTCATATAATTAATAAGAATTAATATAAATTTATAGCTATAATAAATTATATCTAGGCCATAATCGATTATAGACGGGTCTTAAGATTTTTCCGTTGTTTTCTTTTTGCAAAATCTTATGACAACTCAGCTATATAGAAAGCACTGATAATCATTTAAAAATCACAGCAATCACAAAATCTTTATAAAAAAGCCTTCTCCTCTTTCTCCGTTTTTACATCAATACTTATATCATATACACTGTTTACTGTATTTACACGGTAAATATTATTTTTTAATAAAATAATATTATTTTAAAAATATATATATTTTTGAAAAAAATATTTGCTTTTAAAATTTATTTTATAACACAAATATAAAATTGTGTCATTAATCAATTTTATAATTGTATTAACTATAAAAATATAAGTCATTAACCAATTATTTTACTAACTCATTAGCCACTTTCACTATTTCATTAATCAATAAAATATGTACTATTAATCATGTTTAGACAATAAATTATAAATGTATGAACCAATATTTACACTTCATTAACCAACTTTATTTTACTATTAATTTTGTTTTACGTTTGAGAATTCATTAACCAAGTTATAAATTGTATTAACCAACTTTATAAATACGATTAACCAAAATATGTACTGTATATATTAATTTTTTTATGTCAAAATATATATTAACCAAACTTTGAATTGTATTAATCAAGTTTTAACATTTTATTAACCAAAGTAGTTTTAAAAAAAAATGTATTAAAAATGTCAAAATAAAATGAAAAACATTATTCACGTATTTGTGAACAGTATCTACAGTGTACTTTAAAAATTTGATGTAAGAATATCATTTTTCATTTTTTTTATTGTCATATTCTTCACTTATATATTTTTGTACTGCAAAAGAAACCACTATGTAGAAATTTGTGTAGCAAGTGATGTTACTCTTATCTAAAACTATAAAATAAGAGAGTTTTGTTCTCTTCAACTTATAAGATAAAAGTTGTTGTAAGTTGAATATGTGATGCTTCCTCTGCTCTTATTTATAAGAAAGAGTTCATCTTTTAAATACATTGAATGATTAATATATTTAGACAAAATATTGTCAAGATACATTAGTTATTAAAAATATTCAATATTTTTAAATAATAGATTTTTTTTATAAATAAGATTAGAGAGAGATAATAAAAGTTTGGTGTAAAAGTTGCATGTTGAAGATGTGATGAAATATATTTATAAAGTTTGTTTTGATATTGGAAAATCTCAATATGCTATCCTTAAAAACTAAACATAGGTCTTGTAGTTTTGAACCAAATTAAGATAAATTCTATGTGATTTTGGTATCCCTTATATCTTTTATTTATTATGTTCATTGTTAGTATTATTCTCTTTCTTCTTTCTTCATGTATTATTTCTTACTATTTCAATAAACTTTTTTAAACCACAATTCATCTCCTCCCCATAATTGTCATAATTTGTTCAACAGTTACCTCAAAGTACACTACTAGAAATACACGTATTACCTGCGGAATATATTCCGCAGGTATACCTGCGGATTTTCCTGGGACTTTCTTAAATAAAATAAATTTTCCTACGGTTCAAGAATTGGCAGAAAATTCCGCAGGAATACCTGCGGATTTTGCTGCGGTTTATATATTTCAAACATAAAACGAAAATATAATGCAAAATTCGCAGGTAAATCCGCAGGAAAGTTTCCTGCGAATTTTGCTGCGGATATCAATTTTATTAAAACCAAACAATTATACAAAATCCGCAGGTAATTCCGCAGGAAAGTTTCCTGCGGATTTTGCTGCAAATTTAACTATTTTCTAAAAGTAATAGCAATTTTTGTCATTTTTTTTTTAAATTAATCATTATATTTAATTGTTAATTATTTAATATATTAATTAATATTTTATTGTGAATTGTGTTATTTTTAAATTTTCACCTTAATTTTTTAATGAAATTAAAGTTATAAAAAATTTGAAAAATAAAATTAATAAAAGGTATTAAAATTTTTGAGAATGGGTATCGAAGATTTTTTTATAATAATCAATTTTTTTAAAAAATTTATAAGTAACTCATATTTCAAAAATATTACCTCAATAACCATGTTTGACCATTCTATATTGCGCCTCCTTTTTTTTTTTTAATTCAATAACCCGTAGATTTACTGTTACCTACGGATTTGCCTGTGAATTTACTTGCAGATCAGATATTAAAATATTAACTATTTTTTTAAAAAGTAGGTGGCGCCATATGGAATGGCGACTACATGAAAAATACCTCCAAACATGGTGGACAATTTCTCAATGCATCCCATAGATTTTTTAGACACCACGCAAAATTTCATTTATACACCCAACTTCCGCAGATGCATCTCCGGAAGTACCTTTTTAAAAAAAATCTTCGTGGGTATCAATTAAATATGGTTGAATAATACTCAAGTAAATTCTATTTGAAAAATAAATATTAGTTATGTAATAATACTATTAACCATTAAGCTAATGGTGATTATGTGTCAAAAATTAAAAGCTAATTGCGATTCCAGTTAAACAATACTAAAAATAATTTCTCAAATGCTTCAAGTTGAAACGATAGAACAAAAACGCCTACATACTTCAACTCAGCCTTACCCTTACAAACGTATGGAGTTCGCTGAAAACAAAACCTTCGTAAAAGAGAAATCTCGAAATCGCTCAAACATCGTTCACGTTTGGAGTTGACAAAGCCATTACTCATTCCACCACGACCATTCTTCTTCACAACTAAGTATACTTTTAAATCTCTTGTTAGTTGTAATTGTAAATTGTAAATATATATTAAAAGTTAAGATGGTGTATTTCTTATTGTTTTTAATTTTATTGATTTATTAAAAATAATTATATATTTAATTGTTTATTTTGAATTAAAATAAATGATATAAATTATTTAATTACCGATTAAACCTAGTTATCCTCTTTTTGTTCTTCTTCACCCGATAAACCCCAATTAGTTTAGGGTTTTCATCTTCATCGTTACCTCAGAAAAACTTCTCCAAATTCTAGCAATCCGATTCGAATTTCGCATACAATATCACGAAAACAGCACCGTTTTGGATCCATGTGTTGATTTGCAGATTCGAAAATGACACGGGCTTATACTATGAAGGGGAAGAAGCGAAAGAACAAGGAAGTGCCAGGGAAGTACAATCGTGAAGAAGATGAAGAAGAACAAGTCCAATCAAAGAAACCAGCGATTCAGAGAAGAACCAACGTCGGTAGTTACAACAACTGAGGAAAGTAGTGAACTTGCAGGTATTTCAATTGCTCCTTCATTTGAAAAACCAATGATAAAGTGGGTGTTATTTTCATTCTAATCTTTTCATATTGTTAAATGTGTTTAAGAATTACTTCTAGGGTTAGATATATGATTGATTGTGAACTATGAAGCACAGACACAAATTAAACATAATCACAAGTGTGTTGTGCGGTTTCGGTCCGCGACACTGACACATTTTTTCAGAGGTGTCGGTGCTAGATAGGTTTACATCAATGGATATTTTTCTCTAGCTAAGTTATTATACTTTTTGATTTAAGTTCTGATATATTTAGCAGATGCTGCAGTATAACTACTGCAAGGAGGTTAATTTCTAAATTGTACTTCAATGCTAATTTTTCCAGCATTTTGTATATTTTGATAGTCCTAGTTGTATTTGTTAACAAAATCCAACTACACAATCTTCGGGTCCTCGTCGTCGGCCGAAACAGGTAAGTCAATTCATCTCTACACAACTGCCTCTAACACTGTCAGTTATAATAACTCTAATCACGTGCGTGTGTGTGTGTGCGTGTAACAGAGAAAAGGTGAAGCTCTCGTTGTTTTTTTGGATGACCGGGTTTAAGATTGGTGATATTCGTTAAGTGTTGAATTGAAAAAGTCAGCTTTGGAGTTTTGTGTTTTTGATAATATTCCAGGAGAGGACTCTTCTAAAATTCTGCAATGTCCTTGTCTTAGGTGCAGTGCAGGGCAGACTCACTTTCAATTGTCTTCAACACTAACCTCTTCATCCTCTAAACCACTCATGTTCCCAGGTAAGTCATCTTCAGGTGTGTGCATTACATCATTAACTGGAGCCATCTGCATATATCAAATACAATTTCCTTAAATATTTTCTAACATCTTTTTAGCATATACAAAGTTTCAATTTCAAATCACTTTAATGATATTACCTTCACATTGGAAAGCTGCTGAAAAAAACTAGAATGTTGAAATGAACCTTTCTTCTTTTATAGTATGAAGAAATTTTCATAATTGTTTATAGAATAACTTTCTATAATGGGTAGGTTGTTAATAGATATTGTCATACCTATTCTTATCCTATGTCTATTATGAATATCTCATTCACACCAAGACAGTGTTGTCCTCACCCTTGTGTATATGAATCTTAATTATTATTGCCTCTCTAAGATTAAATGGTTCTATTCAAACATTTCACATGAATAACTGTCGAGATCCAATAAAAAAATGCATGGACAAAACTTGTGGGGTGCCTTGTATCTAATAAAAACATGCGGATCTTGAGTGCATGAGTTTAAAATAAATATAATGATTGAGGGTATGATTAACTAGCATATGACCTTAGACTTAAAATAAATATTCTACAATTATGCCTGTGATGCTTGCGTGATGCTGCTCGGTTTCAGTTATTGCATTACGTTTGATTTACTCAGTGCGTCGATGTGAAGCTGCGAACGAAAACTTAATGCGTTGATATTGAACCATGGCTTGTTGCTGAATCTGATGTTGTTCGAATCTCGTTTTGCAGGTCTGAAGCTTGAATGGATGTGGTTGAAAGTTGTTATGATGCTGATCTGAGTTGTTGTGAATTTGTGATGATGAAGGTTCTAATTTGTGAATTGTTTTGTGTGTGTTGGTTTGATGTTAAATTTCGGGCGGTGTTGCTTACAGCTTTATTCTGTTGTAGGAAATGGAAGCTACCGTTGTTGACAGCGGCAATGGAACCGAGACTGGACATATCATTGTGACTACTATTGGTGGTAGAAATGGTCAGCCAAAGCAGGTATACCCCCTTAATTTGGAAGCTATCAATGGTTTTGAATTAGGAATAGCTGCATTTCTCCTTGAAGTTAAGTATTGAAAAAATGAAACAAATCTTAAACATTTTGGTATTATGCCTGTTCAACTTCCTGCTGACTAGAATCTATTTACATTGATTAGCATATGACCGATTTCATATGTCTAGTGATTGGCAAGTATCTTACTAATTGTTAATAAGTGATGATGAGATACCTATTGAAAAGGGTGACAATTTCATATGGTGTGGTTTTATCCTTTTATCCTTAATTGTCGATATTCTTTCTCAATTTTGTTGAATTTTTACATTGAATAGTTTTGTATATTTCTTAATGTTTCAGACTATAAGCTATATGGCAGAGCGTGTTGTAGGACATGGATCATTTGGAGTTGTCTTCCAGGTATCAACATGGATCCTGTTGATTCAATCATGACATGTGTTACTTTTGTCACTTCAACATAGTAGCATTTCATGGCTTACACGGTACTATGTTTTATGCAGTTGTTTTCTAGGTCAATGAAATGAGAGATAGACCTTCATGCAAAGTTTCTCAATGTTGAGAATGTACTTGGCTTACACGGTACTATGTTTTATTACAAATACAAACGTGATAGATATACTTGTTGTTTCACTCCATCAATTGTTCAATTTCTAATACAAGATTCTTTCTTCGGCTTTGTTGTTGCAGAGGCTCTTCGGAGATAAA
Source organism: Vicia villosa (assembly GCF_029867415.1). NCBI lineage: Eukaryota > Viridiplantae > Streptophyta > Magnoliopsida > Fabales > Fabaceae > Vicia > Vicia villosa. The sequence goes on along the minus strand of NW_026704980.1, from coordinate 886,009 downwards.
TAGTAGCTTTGATGAATGTAGAAGGAATCAATAGGGAACTTGTTGCAAGCCATATCCACATTACATTTTCTTTAATATTGTTATTTACAAATCTGTTGTTGCTAAAGCAGCTGGTATAATCCACTTCTAACCCTTTTTTAAAATTATTTTTTTCTTTGAATTTTTTTCTGAAAATTATAATTCTTTCAAATAATTTACCCAAATTTTGTATTATTTCAAGTTGCTAAGTTATATGAGTGAATAAAACAGTGCATCTGACAAACTGGCCTTAAAGTGTGTATACCAACCTTGTTTAGTTGATTAACTTGAAATTTTGTATAGCTTTTGATTTGGCTGAATATGAGTATTTGTTTTTGGCAGTATGTTTGGATGGACCATTGCCTGCTTATCATTTCAACCGTGGATTCGGATCGGGAGCAAACAGCTGGCTTGTTAATTTAGAGGTATCTCATGATCTTTCATATTATTATATAATAGTATGGTGTTTCTTATAGGTTTCCTCTATATGTTTGTATTGTATACCCAGATAAGATCTCATATAGAAAAGTTTAAAAGTGTTTTTGGGAACACATGTTTGATGATATTTATGTGAAATTCGGTGGCAGGGAGGTGCGTGGATCATCAAATTTCATGGAGAAGGCGATTCCTTTTATGGGAATAATGAGCAATAATGCTCAAGAGAATCCAGATTTTTCATCATATAAGTTTCCTACAAAATGGCTGGCCATCAATCTCACTCAGAATTATGATTATTGTTGTGGTGGTTTGGAGGCCAGATACCCGGTGGTACCGTATCTTACTGTTTTAATCTGAATGTGAATCAAGCTAGCTCTGAGGTGAAAAATTCTGTCTGTTGGGGATTTCTCATAATCCAACTATTCCGGGAGAGGACGAAGCTAGTAGTCCAGTAATGAAAGTGATCAAACAAATGAAGTTGGCGTCGATGAATTAGATGAAGAAGACCTTAGTAATATAATAAATTCTGATTTGTACTGTTTTTCTTGTTGACTTGGTGTATCTTTTTAACTTAGGTGGACAAATGATCATTAGTAGCTTGGTTCTTTGAGTCATTTTTAGTAATGTGACTATCTAAATTCTTGTTACTAACTTTGTAGCAATTTTTATAGTAATAAGTTGTATATGAATTTGTCTTATTTAAATTCAAAGTATTTTAAATTAAATTTTAATTTTTATATTATGGTTATTTTAGTATACAATTAATAACATTTTAAATGAAAAATAACATTTTTAGGTTTAAATTTTCATGCTGATTTCCTGCGGATTTAGCTGCGGAAATTTCCTGCGGATTTAGCTGCGGAATTACCTGCGGAATTTCCTGCGGAAATTATTACCCACGAAGGTTTTAGCTGGGGACGAAAAGTCGCAGGAAAATCCGCAGGTAACGTGTTTCCTGCGGAAATTGAGCTAAAATCCGCAGGTAAATCCGCAGGAAATTCGAGTTTTTTTAGTAGTGGTATAACGTACTGTTCTTGGGTGACAAAAGAGGGCCACACTAGATTAAGAGTTGAAAGCTTTAAAAGGAGACAATAATGAGGAAACAAAAAAAAAACTATTATTTCTATTTACAAACACTAATTTATTACCTTGTAGTATTCTTAGAGTCTACATTGATCCCCTTGAAATTTTCTTAGAATCAACCATATTGTATCTTGTGTTTATATAAGTGAACACCATACAAAGTATATATTGAGAAGACTACAATATAGCTACCTTAATAGTACTATAATCAGGTGGTTTAATTTTTGTAAATTTAGTGAAAAAACCTCCAGATTGAAGGGACTGAAGTCGTTATCAGAATAATCTTTCACATTTCTTTGGTTTTATATCCTCTGCTTTGTATAGGATATGAAAAGTCTTAATGCTGAAGCAAACCATTTTTTCTCCGCCGTCTAAATCTCCGTCTCCGATCATTATGAAATCATCCATCAACATCCCCTGGTCCTGTATGAGCTCTAGCGACGATGCAATTCCTTCTGATCAACATCCAATCCCTAAACCTACAAATAAAACCTTCGCCCAAATGGTCAACAACATTTGTGATATTCCCACAAGTCAGTTACCAAAGCCTTTGATTAAGGGTGATATAGACTTGCAATTACTATCCCCAAAGATGAATATCTGGCTGCATTGGAAACCACTAAATCTTCATGGTAGAATCATTTATCCCAAAGGTGATACTCCGCTCAAAGTCGATGACTTGTGTCTCAAGCTTTCCAATTCCTGGAAATCTCTAGGCAAATGGGGTCTTATCTCTCTGGGTAAAGGCTACTTCAAATTCACCTTCTTCACTATTGAAGACCTCAAAACGGTTAGAGCTTCACCCTCTTGGAACCTCTCCCCTGGTATTTTGAAACTGTTTGCTTGGACTAGGGATTTTAGCCCTATGACATAACATCAATCAACTGCTCAGGTTTGGATTCGAATATCTGGTCTAACCCAAGAATATTGGAGACCTCGTATTTTGTTTGCAATTGCTAGTAGTATAGGAACTCTATTTTGTATGGATGAAGCCACTAACAAGTATATGTTTGAGAGGTCTTATGGTCACTTTGCTCGAATTCTAGTTGACTTAGACCTTACAGGTAAAATTAGAGAAAACATTCTGGTGGAAAGAACAAACTTCGCCTTCTTTGTTAATGTTGTTTATGAAAACCTGCTGGATTGTTGTGATCACTACAAAATCATTGGCCACAATGTTGGAAATTGTCGTAGAATCAATGGTAACTAGCAACTTCAAAGCAAGAAGGAAAAAATTCTACTTAGTTAAACCAATTACTGAGAACATAATGGATGAACCGGTTCCTGTCCTTACAACTCCAATTATTGACCCCAGCTCTTCCCAAGCCTCTGGCCAAAGGAATGCTAGCAAATTAGTATCTCCAAACCCTTCCCAAGAAATAGAACAAGTTGAGAACAATCAAGACATTGGAACCATTAATACTGCACCTCCATCCCAGAAATAAAATCTGCTTGATCAGGGCTGAGCTTTGGTTTTAGGTAAACCCAGGCAGTCTGACAGTGACTCAAGTGAATCTGATTTTGTTGATGCTTCTCAGCAGCATAACTTAGAGGATGAGCTCTTAGGAGATCAGGATCCTTCATTGAACAAGGCATTGGTGAGGATTGATTCTCCAACACATGGAATTCCTTCTAACCCAAAGGTGAATGATGTGGAATTCCTCAAACAATCTTGGGCTAACATGGCTGAGATGGAGCAGGACAGAGATAATGAGGTGCACATAGAAGATGATATTGAGGAATTTGATGCTCCATTTCAACAAGTAGTACCGAAGCATAAAAAGAAGAAAATCAAAAAATTGGCTAAACCAAGTGGAAATCACAAAACCAGGGCAAAGGTGGAGTCTACTAGTACCACCCCATGATTTGTCTATCTTGGAACATTAGAGGTATTGCCAATGCCTCTTCCAAATTGGCACTGAAAAAGTTATGTTCTCCACACTCTCTAGACTTTGTCCTAATTGTTGAGCCTTGGATGGATAATTCTAGTTTCTCTAGGCCTTGACTGGCTAAATTAAACTATAAAATTCTAGCAGTCAATAATAGAGACCTACTACTACCCAATTTATGGTTCTTATGTAAATCTCACTTGAACCCTCAAGTAATCTCCTGCAATGATCAATCAATCAGTATGTTAGTAGAAGAAGGAGAGAAGAAATTTAGGATATGTGCAATCTATGCTTCAACAAATTATATTTCCAGAAGAAATCTTTGGAACTTCCTTGATTAGTTAGAAGCATATCATCCCATTCCTTGGTTCTATTTGGGGGATTTCAATTCTATCATTGACTTTCCCCAGCTAGAGTTCCTATGTAAGAGTTTCAAGCTTGGACAGATAGGAATTCTTTGGTTCATTTACCCACCAGAGGAGCTCTCTTCACTTGGAGCAATAGGAGACATGGTCCTTACCTTGTGGAAAGAAGACTGGATAGGGTAGTTTGTAACCAAGCCTGGCTTAACTGTTGGTCCTCTAATATTTGCTGTACCTTAACTAAAACAACCTCTGATCACTTTCCCATTTTGTTTGATTTTCACAACCATACCCCTTCCTTTAGCTCTTAGTTCAAATTTCTTAAGATGTGGGCTTTGCACCCGGACTGCAGCAATGTTATTGCTCAAAGTTGGAACTTCCCTATTGTTGGTTTCCCGATGCTAGTGATCTATAAAAAACTTAAACATCTTAAGGAGGTGCTTAAGAATTGGATTAAAACTAATTTTGGCAACATAACTGATCAAGTCCAACTAGCCAAATCCAATTTGGACACTATTCAATCCAACATTGATGCCAATGGAAGTTCTGATTTCAGTAGGAATTAAGAAAAAAAGCTCAAGTCTGTCTTGACAAAGGTCTGCAGGCTGAAGAAAGTTATTGGCATCAAAATGCCAAAATTAAGTGGCACTCAGAGGGAGATAGAAACACGAATTTTTTCCCAAATTGGCAAAACTCAAGTCTGCCACCAACAAGATTAATTGCATAAGGGATGGTGATCACATCATGACTGGTCCTATGGAATTTCAAGAATATATAGTTAACCAATTCAAACAAAGCTTCAGCAATAACAGTGAATTTCAAGATAATGGCCTTATTGATGAATCCATTCCATCTCTCATTAGTGACCAAGTTAATACTTTGCTTACTATGATGACTAGCAATGAGGAGATTAAAAGTGCAATTTTCAGCTTAAACAAATAAAGTGCCCCAGGTCCAGATGGTTTTGGAGCATTCTTTTTCCAAACTTTCTGGGATACTGTTTCTCATGATGTGATAAACGCTACCTTGCAATTTTTTAGAACTAGTTGGATACTACCTAACTATAACTCTAACAATATTGTCCTCATTCCCAAATCCAACAATGCAGACACAGTGGATCTCTTAAGACCTATTGCATTAGCCAATTTCAAATTCAAGGTTATTACCAAAATCATTGCTGAAAGATTAGCATAGGTGATGCCTACAATCATCTCTCCAAACTAGAGGGGCTTCATTAGAGGTAGATAAATCAAGGATTGCATATGCTTGACTTCTGAAGGTATCAATGTTTTGTATAATTAAGCTTTTGGTGGCAATTTGGCTTTAAAGATAGATATAAAGAAAGCCTTTAGCATCATTCAGCAGAGCTTTCTTCTAAAAGTTCTAAAAAAAATTGGCTTCAATGTCATTTTCTGTGGTTGGATAGAAATCATATTAAAATCAGCTAAATTCTCTATTTCTATAAATGGTAAATCAGAAGGTTTCTTTGATTGTCAAAGAGGAGTTAGTAAAGGAGACCCCCTCTCTCCTCTCCTATTTTGTATAGCAGAAGAAGTTCTTAGCAGGTCTATTTCAAACCTTGTTAATAGTGGTAATTTGGATTTAATCAAAGGCCCTAAAGGAACATTTGTTCCTTCCCATGTTCTCTTTGCTGATGATTGTCGCTACCCGCGAAAATTAACAGAGTCGCCACTAACATATTTATCCTGAAAAGGAAGGGAATGCCAGCAAACCACAAAACAAAACAACGGTCTCACGACCAGAGAAAAAGGGTAAGGGAGTCGGTTACGCGAGGGGAAGGTGTTAGCACCCCTCGCGCCCATCGTACTCGATGGTATCCACGCCTGTGTCTAAAACTATGGGTGTGTAATAAATCTATGCTAATCTGGACTAAAATGAATGCAAAATGTAGGGAAAAGAAAGGATTATGCTCGCACGGGCCCTACCCCGCTGCCTACGTATCTGTTTTGCAGAATCAGAGCTACCGTAGCTCGGCTAACTAATTTCTGTTTGTTTTGTGTTTTTTAGGTGAACGAGTTACATTCGCACTCCGCTGCTCGACCTTTGGAGACTTATGCTTGGGAATGGAGCGGAAATAACAAGCTCTTAAGAAAAGAAAATCAAAGAGTGTGGTTTGTGTTTTAAACAATGCATGAGGAAAACCTAAGCTAAGGGGGGAAGCTTGCTACCTAATGTTATCATACAAAAGGGTACAAGTCTAAGCTAAGCTAGCAACCTACGGGAGAAAAGGCGAAAGCAAACAATGAGCACACAAACGAGCATCCACTCGTAAAGCAAACAAACCAACGGTACTGACCGAATGGTAGAAAAGCGGTCCCGCCATAGCCAAGGGGAGCAACTCAACCCAAGTCAACCAAGCATTAGACCTCGTGAAAATGATCGGGCCATAGACAAGAGGGCGGACCCCTCTCAGCAACCAAGCCGTCACGGATCATAAAGGAAAACGGTGCGTGCGTACACCGAGCATCAACGTCGAGCGACGCGAGCTATAAGAAAGGCGGGGGTCCGGCTACATGAACCCTTTTCCTGACATACTCGATAACAAGATCTTGTGCAGGTTCAGAAGCGAGCAACGCGTAGCGTGCGCTTACTGAACAGACTCGATGAGACTAGGCGGGGGTTGATTGCTAACCCTTTCCGCGTGCCTTCCATGAGGACTTAACGGAGTGCCATATAGGACTTATTACACCGTGACTCCCTGCCGCAAAGCACAAATATAAACACACCAACAAAAACAGAGCCTCTTTCGAGGGCTTGGCCAGATGCATGTCTAAGTCCTACTTCTCATGTTAAAGGATGATGCGAGAAAGCGATAAAGTGCAAGAGAAATAAAATGAAACGGGAGACAATACCGAACGGATAGCAAATCCGCAATGAGCTAGCAGGCATAAGCAGAGAAGAAACTTCACGTAATCTAACATCCATCAAAGCCAGGAGTCCAGCATAAGCATCAAAGCGATGCGGTGTGAAAATAAATCACAACCGCTATGTAGTGCGTATCAAACACAACCACATAAGCAACCTGCAAGAGAAACACAATCCAGACAATACAGGAGTATACATCTCAATGAATGAGAGATCAGGTGAATCGCATCGGTAATAAGTTCGTGTCCCACAAATAAAGTGGAACACAACACAAGTCAAGTCGCACCGGAAGCGAGTTCGTGTCCCACAAATAAAGTGGAACACGAAGCAATCGAAGGCCCTCTCGAAGTACCTCGCACATCTCAACAACCAAATCAGTAATAACAAGGAAGCATGCACCGACCATAGAAAATAAGAGAAATTAAATTCTAAGTAAATCCTAAACAAAAGTCTAACAAGATTAAATTGTTTTTTTATGGCATTTTATCAAAGAATTAGAACTAAACTATGTAGCAAAACAATTAGATTCTAATGAGCAAAAGATATTACATGTTTTTATTCTTTTTTATCATCTAAAACAAATATAGAAAACAAAAAATCTAATTCTAACTAGAAAAGAGTAAATGTTTTTATTTATTTTTATCATGCAAAAGTCTAACAAAGATCAATGTTTTTACATTCTATTATCATGTCAAAATATAACAAAAACATCAATGATTTATTACACTAAGAGAGATAGAAAATAAACTAGTAAACAAAAAACTAATCTAAAATAGAAAACATTCTACACAGGGGGGTTTAATGTGAAATTATGGTGCAGAGTAGAAGCTTGGGCGCAGGGCCCAACAGATATTGGCCCACCAACTTGTTTTTTCTGAGATATTTTGGAAGAGAGGGTGCGTGGGCCAAGAGGGAGTGTGGTGCAGCAAATCTCGCATGAAGGCCCAAGGATCATGTATCAACATTCAGATTTCACATTCAGATTAATGATCCAGAGATTTTTCACATCATTTTTCAATTACCAATCAAATTATCCTACTAATATTCAAAATAATACTCCAATTAACAACAACTAATTAATTAAGTATGAACAAAGGGATTAGGGTTACTCTTGTGGCTATTCAGCTTTTCTTTGGACCGAGTTCCTCCTTACGAACGACGGCGCGACGGCGAAGACTTCGCTTCCGATCGGATTCGCGGCAGACTCACCTCCGAACAAACGCTCGTCTTCGTCCCGGTGCTCCGATTACGCCCTCAATCTTTTCCGTAATCTCTCTCCGATCGGTTCTCACTCTCAGTTTCGATTATCGTTGTTTATGTTTCATCACTTAGGCGATGATGATGAGGACGTTGCTTTGAAGTTGAATTTGACGAGGAAGATTGAAGCATTGATTATGGCGATTGAAGGAACGCGGAGTGAAGATTGAAAGATTGAAGAGGATTCAAGGTTTGCCGCGATGTGAGATTTCTGGTTTGTCTTCTTCCTGATTTCTTCTATCGTTTCCGATTCGGATTTTTGATGCGAGGTAATAACGACGTCGTTGTATTGTTGTTGTTGCGCAGATGAAGATGAAAAGTAACTGGCGATTTGATGATTGAAACGTTGATGAAGACGAGGATGATTCGAGATAATGATGATTAACGTGTGGTAATGGTGATGTTGATTGATGTGTGAAGCTCTTTCTGAATTTCTCCTCTGAAAATTCTATTACGTTCTTGTTGCGATTGCTCTTCTTCTTTCTCTTCTTGTCGCGCTTGATGATGGTGGATGTTGAAGCTGATTAGTGTTGTTGCTGTTGTTTCAGATACGGTGATGTATAGATGAAGGTTAGCTTGATGATGAAGAGCGAGGTGTGGTGATGAATTTTCAGAAGGTTGAATCCGTGAATGAAGATTTTCTGTTACAGGTTTTGTTGAGGAAGATGAATGAAGAGTCAAGTGTGTCGAAGATCTCGAGGAAGAAGCTTTATGGAATTGAATCTGGAGAAGGAGATTGAAGAGAGTTTGAAAGAGATTGAAGGTTTTGGAGAGAGAATCGTGAGAGAGTTCTTCTCCGAGTTTGTTACCATTCTTTTTCTTGTTCGCTATTTCTGAATCAGTTCCCCCTGATAATAAGTTCTCTCTTCTGTTATATGCTGCACTCTTCGAAATTGATTTTTATTTTGCTGAACCAGTTCCGGTTTTTCTCTCTTTTATTCAGTTTGTTGAACCGGTTTAACTGAGATTTAGATGAATTGTGCAGGCTATGCAAATTGATGTCTCTTTTCACATATGTTATGTCAAGGAAAACTGAAACCAGTCATGAAGCTTGGAGAGGGGCAATACTACAATGGCCATGAAACAATTTGATTCTAAATTCTTAAGAGAAAAATCATATCTTATGCCTGCAAATGAGAATGTTGCTGGAATTTGAATGTTGTAATGGACATTTTAGTATTTCTTTGTAATGGACCTGGGCTTGAATGAGAATATGGATATGGTGTAATACGTTTGGATTTTTTTTGTAATGAACATGGTTTTTTGTATGGATGACTTTTGGGCCTTTTGAATATTTTTGTAATCTTTGGACATTTGAATCTTGAATGATGAACCTTGTAAGGAATTACTTCGAATGATTCGAATGAATGTCATGACTTGAATTATAGAATCTCGTGTGCTAAAACTTTATGAATGAATCTTCCATTTTTGCAAGCTTGAATTAATTCTTGATAAATCAAAGTGCTTTGAACGAAGTTTGAATAATAGGATCAATTAGAACGTTAAATCAAATTCATCCTCCAATCATTGGGATCCTAATTCAATATCAATCCCTTAATTCAAACCTGACTCATATATTGAGCCACCAGTAAATCGAACGTATAATGGCGCCTTGAACACAACGCTCTCCTTAAGCTCATAACCTTGTACCATGACTCATTTCTTTTGCAACTCACCTCACAACCCTCTTGACTTAACAATCTCAAAACAATAGAAACTCTTTAATTATTTTCTTCCATTTTCGAATGACGAAATAAACGCCATCCATAACTTATAGCACATAAAAGAGGGCAAATTTTGGGGTGCAACAGCTGCCCCTATTCAAACTTCTTGAACCTGACGAGTGAGAAACGAAAGTTTCGAATCGTTGAGGTGGAAGGAGATTGAATACCAGAATGAACTCGAAAATTTGCACTCTTGATCAATAAAAGATTCCATCTTGTACTAAGAAAGAATGAAACACCCCGCAAGCAGGGAGAAAAAAAATCCAATTGATCTGGATAATTAAGTAGCTCCAACTTGCGATAAGAAGGAACAGGCAACCCCACAGGCAGGGGGAAAAACTTCAATTGATCTGGGCATCAAGTGAAGGAACATCTCGACTGATCTGGGCATCAGGCGTAGCAGATGTCTTCCGAACAGGAATCGGGGATAGATGTCTAAGTCGATCTGGGAATCGAAATGAGATATTCCGGCTGATCTGGGCATCAACGGGTAGTAAGTATCTCTGGTCTGGGCACCAAGGCGACATCTCCATCTGATGCAATTAAATCATCAGGCAGATATTCCAACTGATTTGAGTATCAGCGGCTTGCTCCTTCGTAAGATCGACGAGATCCGGAGGCGGTTCCCTCAACTGAAAGTCTGATTTATCAGGAATAGGAACAATATCTCTTCCGAACTGTGTACGCCGGGAAAGGAAGTCTTTAACTGATCTAGACTCGATGCTAGAAAATAAGTAGAACAATCCTCTTCTGAATGACAAAGTCAATCAGGTAGATATCTCCATCTGATCTGGGTATCAGTGGCTTGCTCCTTCGTAAGATCGACGAGATCCGGAGGCGGTTCCCTCAACTGAAAGTCTGATTTATCAGGAATAGGAACGGATATCTCTTCCGAACTGTGTACGCCGGGAAAGGAAGTCTTTGAACTGATCTAGGCTCGATGCTAGAAAATAAGTAGAACAATCCTCTTCTGAATGAAAAAGTCAATCAGGCAGATATCTCCATCTGATCTGGGTATCAGTGGCTTGCTCCTTCGTAAGATCGACGAGATCCGGAGGCGGTTCCCTCAACTGAAAGTCTGATTTATCAGGAATAGGAACGGATATCTCTTCCGAACTGTGTGCGCCGGGAAAAGAAAACATCTTCAACTGATAGTAAGCATCAGGACTGGGCAGATGAGTTCTTCTTCTGAACGAAAATAACTCGTCAGGACGTAGATATTTCCAACTGATCTGAAGCATCAGCAGGCTTGCTCCTTAGGAAGATCTTGGGAGATCCGGAGGCGGCTCCTTCAACTGAACTGGAATCAGGATAGGAACAAATATCTTCAACCAATCTGGGGACATCGGGAGTAAGCATGACTTTCATCTGACCTGACAATGTCAGGGAGAGGGAGACAAACTTCTTCTGATTTAGACATCAGGATAAGCGCCTGTAATGATTAGGCGAGTTGCTCTCTGGGAGGCATTTGTATCTTGATAACTTTCCTGCAGAAAGAAACATATATGATATGACTTATGCATGATGCATGTATGAATGTTTGTGGAATAACCTTCTTAAGAAGGAAGACGCTATGCGCTTAGAGAATGCAATGCGAATGATGCATGATTCGAACGTTGTTTAGGGAGACAACGGAGGAGCACTGAATTGCTGAAGAAGTCCTGGAGAGAATATGGAACTCTGCGGGGAGGACAAGATGAGTGACCAGAAGCCACAAACTGCGAGCTGGCAAAGATGGATCAAAAATCTGCTGGAGACGATCAAATCTAGATTCGAGCTCTATTTGGGGAAATAAATCCTGCTTGGGGATATGAACATCCCAATTGACTGCTTGGGGAATACCCTGGAAACTTCATAGGAGAAGCAAATTCTCGACATTCTAGGGATGTGGAGATAAAGGGCAAGTCATGGAGATAACTCTGATGGGGAGTGACCAACTTGCTTGTGTAGAACGCGTTCCGCTGGGGAAATCTTTGAAGGACACAAATTCTGCTGAGGATGCAAGTGAAACTCTACTGAGGAGAGACTCAGTGGGGAAGATGAATACTTCTGCATAATGGTCCACTAAGGAGATTAGAAATCCACTGGGGATAAGGAACTCGGCATAAGAACCTCTTGTTAAGACCACTCCACTGGGGAATAAGATGACTCTCTTGGGGACAACAGGTCAATCTGTTGGGGAGAGAAAAGCTCTACTGGGGAAAATGAGGCATTCGGGCAAGGAACCTCATTAAGAGCTTGCTGGGGAATCAGATACCAATCAATCATGATTCAACTGGGGAAAAGACATTCCACCGAGGAATAAGGCTTCTGAAGCACAGAGATTGCATTGAGCTGTGCTTTGCTGAGGAGATGAGAATCTTGGAACAAAGAAAACCTCATCTGGAAGCACCCAGCTGGGGAATGAGAATCTCTCGCTTGGCTAGATCCTCCAACGCATCGACATGATGCACTCGAAAGGGTGTACCCACAATGGGAAAATGCAAGAGCGAACAGAATTGTCAGACAACTGAGCTTTGAAACTTTCCCTACAAGCAATGGATTCAATGAGTTGACAAGCAAGCATTGATTAGAACACCAAACAAGTATCGGCCGGAGCATCAAACATGCATTGGTTCTACAAGAGAATGCCACCAAGAAGTGGGCTTAATGGGTCAAGCAAGTGTTGACTTCAAAGGGACCAAACAGGCATTGGCTTTCATAGTGTTCTGCATATTCGTATTGATTGTAAGGATGCCAACAAGTATTGAACTTCCAGCTTCTAACTGCTGAGGATGACGACCCTGATGGTTCTCAAGTTCATAAATTGTTTAGCTCACACCTGAACTTTAAACTGAACACCTCCTGATGAGGAGAGAATGCCAATGCATAGTGTTTTGCCCCAGCCTGTAAGGACTTTGAAGAGATTAGTCTCGTAAGGACCTTCTGTAAATATCAAACTGACTTGCCCCAGTATCAAGAATTTTGGCACCATGCCCCTGCTTGATCAGTGTTGTAGTTAGCTTCAAATGTGGTTGGATGAATGCCCCTGATTACTTAGCACTTAGAGAGATTCTTCGAATCTTGACCTGATTGCCCCAGATTGATTGAAAATTTCCTCGATAGAGTATTCAAATGCTTTTGTGCTCCTGAGGGTGATCAGACTTGAGATATTGCTGTCTCTACTCAAAGGAGTTCGGAAGACAACCTGTCCTTCGGGAGGATAAAACTTTTCATCTGAAGTTCACGATGGAAACTTTCTTGATGTTAAGCATTTGTTCACATGCAAAGAATGTTTATTATGAGAAATATAATCCTAATGCAAAGAGTATGTTTGTCTCGAAGTTTAAAGAAACTTTTTGAAAAGATGTCGTAACATCGTTTTTTTTTGTTAAAGAAAGATGGTGCGATACCAACTCAAGCGTTTAGCAAAACTCCTAGGAGTCAGCTTACCGTATTCTCATGTATAGTATGCTTTCGATTTAACCCATGCTTCAGTTAGGACTTTTCAGGGTTGTAACGTGGTCAGGTTCACGGTTTTTTTTAGAAAAAAGGATTTTTAGGCTCAAAATTATTTGGTGCCCACCCCCTTCATGATGTTCTCCAGTCCTAAGTTCAGTTAACATGACACGAGCATTCATCTTTCAAAAGGAGTCTGGAAATGATTGAGGAGTCAATGAGGTCTTCTGGACACGACAATCACTTTACCTTTTGTTTTTTGGTGTCTGATCACACGACCTTGTTCTTTGCTAAGGATCTTATTTTGTAATCCTTGTTTTGCTTTTGCTTTTGCTTCTTTTTTTTTTGTTTCCCTAATTTTTGCCTGGACAAATTCTTTTGAATTTTGAGTTGGATGTCCAGCGGGATGCCCTAACTTTTGCCTAAGTCACATGTTTTCAACTTGTTGACTTAGCGGGCTTTTCTTTTTTTTTGATTTATTCTTTTCTTTTGAACAAGTCGTGTGATCCTGAATCTCTGATTTGTTAGAAGTGATTGTGACTGCCTGAGTCCTTGATTGATGAAGAATTACCGTTGTGGTATCGTCATATTTTGACCTCCTGATGTGAGGGATAAACCACAACGGCTTTGATGTTGGTCTCGACCTCCTGATGTGAGGGATAAATCGTTGTGCATTTGAATTTCCCCAATCTTCTGAAGGATATCCATTGTTGTATCCTTAGATATGTGCTCCTGATGAATTTTGAACGCTCGATCAGGTTAACTGAACACTACCCGCCCCTGGGTTAAATGTGAGGGTTTTTTCATATAGAAAAGAAACTCCTACTTCGAAGGCTCAGAGGGGTTAACAAAGGTTTCACTCCCTTATATCTCCAGTGTTTAGGAATTTGAAACAATGCCTGTACATCATCAACAGGGTTTTACTCAAAAGCATACCATTTGAGGTTATTGGTATTATGTTCATCATTCTCCCTTCGGAGTTATCATGCTTTGTTAACAAGAGTTTAGTATCACAAAAAGCATATTAAAACATATATAAGAACAAAAGCGAATGGATTTTTCAAGACAAACATATTCAATGCATTATGATTATAGTTCAAAAACAAACAAGTTTTACATGCAATCAGTACTGAACAAAACAAGAAAACTTAAACATGAACATGCATGATGAAATAGGAATTGCCAATGTTGAGGAGATCCTCTCCGTATGGACTTATTGCTTCAGAAGATCCGCTGAATCGGAGGAGAACTTCAATTCTGTCCCTCAGGTGCGAATGTGATAGCCTTAGTCAATCAGGTCTTGCACCTTGTCTTTGAATGGTTGACAGCCTTCAATCAGATAACTAAGTGCCCCATAGTGAAAAACACACCAAGTAACAGCATATGTTCATGTAGAAAACTTTAGATTACTTCACGAAAGAAGATTTCGGCAAAGTCGTATAGAAGTTGCAAGTGTCCAGCTTTTAGGGATTTGAACCATGCAAGTGGTGCACAAACTCAAGATACAAGGCGTCTTGCTTATCCCTCGGTCGGGAGCCCCAAATATAACGACTGAAGTTTGTGAATGCTTTAGGGATTTGAGCTGCCAATGATGCAAACTCAAGAACACGGAGTCTTGCTTATCCCTCGGTCGGGAGCCCCAAATATAACGACTGAAGTTTGTGAATGCTTTAGGGATTTGAGCTGCCAATGATGCAAACTCAAGAACACGGAGTCTTGCTTATCCCTCGGTCGGGAGCCCTAAATATAGTTGCTGAAACAGAAATCACCATCAAGAATGGAGACACATTGTGTTACTATCGGCGAACAACAATAACCTCTGACGCTTGGCTATCAAAGTCATTACTTGGAACACACAATAGCTATTGTGAAGGAAACCTCTGGCAGTACCAATTGCAAGTGATTCTCATGAGTTACTTCCTTGAGGAAGAACAAACATTATACTTGCAGCAGATGAAATGGGATGACCAGTAGAAACCATTATGAATAAACTCAAACATCTCTTCATCGAGCAGTTCTGGATTCTTTGTACCTCAACACCTTGTAAGGCTTGACATTATGATCAGGGGCCTCGAGAATGGAAAACACCGAGTATTGTCATCGAAATCAGGAGAGCTATCTGTGGTGAGAAACACCCAAAGCATGAATCTTAACCAACTGAAATTCTAATAAGCAGGGAAGTAACTCAGATACAAGGCATTACGATTCTCATCAGCTTGTTTCTTACATTCTTTCTGTCTCTATTGACAAGCAAAGGCTACAAACAAGGAAACTCCAAGAGAGGAGGAGGTGACTCATAACATGGAGCAGAACCTTGAGAATGTGAGGTGCCACTGCAGAACACTCTTGATTACTGTCTGACGGAAGATTCTGGCAAAGTCACACGCAATTTGTCAGTGCTTTAGGGATTCGAGCAATGCAAATGGTGCAATGCTCAAGATAGACAATGTCTTGCTTATCCCTCGTTCGGGAGCCCCAAGCAACTTCAAAGACTTGAAGATCTTAACATCATGACCAGGTGCCCCAGAATAGAACTCACACCTAGTTTCATCGTCATCAAGCAAAGAATCTGTAGATATCCACACAAGAGCTTAACCAGTTGCAAATAAAGCAAGCATGGAAGCAAATGAGCATAAGACATGAGAATCAGATAGATTTGTCTTTCGGCCCTCTTCTGTCTTTGCCAAGAACATACTCCCAAGAGTCCTTGAGCATGGGTAACAACTTGCATGTCTTCATAAACAACCCCAACTGAGCTTTCTTCTCGGTAGAATCCCCACAAAGTTGTTCCATGACCCATCTTTGAACACACAATAAGAACAAATCAAGTCTCTGAATCTAGTGAGAGTACCAAGTCTGAATAAGAAATCCTCGACCCTGAACACCTGTTATGCATGAAATGTATGAGATGCATTATATAAATGCAATGCCATGTTCATTCGATTTCCAAGGAATCCCCGTGTTTTGATTTTTTTAGAAAGCAAGAGATGGAAAAGCTCGGCACGAGGCTTAAAGAAATGATTCCTTGGAAATGAAAGGAACATGTATGCTAGTTATTTTTTGTACATCATTTTTTCGAAAAGTAAATATGCAATGATGCAAAGTGGTGGGACTTTTGATGTCTCCCACCAGACATGTCTGGATTTCCTCAAAGTTACACGACTCAGGTTCAAAGGTTCGGCACCAATTCAGAACTCCCCGTAGATCACGGGCTATAATCAATAGAAACAGAACCATAGTCATCATAACAGGAACAAAACCACTCGAGCAAGAACCACAGTAACCCTTGAACAAGAACCACAGTAACCCTCGAACAAGAACAGCGGTAACCCTCGAACAAGAACCAAAGTCACCATCAATGTACCTGTTAAGCAATGATTGATTCCCGCCCCACTCACGGGTAAATCTAGGCCAGGGTAGGTCGAAAAGCCAACAGAGGATCGAATGTAGGCGCTATCATACGATATTGCCTCATTCCACCAAGCTCTGCCCGTGGATACGTGATCAGATCAATCAGGCATACGCCTTCTGTCCGTCACGGCCACTCTAGTCCTAGTTCCTAAGGTATCACTCATAGCCTGGGTATTGGGCCTTTTACCTCTTGAAACACCCACCCACAGATAGAAATCCAGACAGTCCAGAATATGATGCAGAAAAGTAAAAGCGCACATAGAATGCAATGCAAACAGGTAAATATGCAAAGCAGTAAAAACACCCAAAGATAAACACACAAGCGCTAGGATCGACTCGCTAGGTCCGGACCAGCAACAGGTCGAACCTATCCCCAGCAGAGTCGCCAGCTGTCGCTACCGCGAAAATTAACAGAGTCGCCACTAACATATTTATCCTGAAAAGGAAGGGAATGCCAGCAAACCACAAAACAAAACAACGGTCTCACGACCAGAGAAAAAGGGTAAGGGAGTCGGTTACGCGAGGGGAAGGTGTTAGCACCCCTCGCGCCCATCGTACTCGATGGTATCCACGCCTGTGTCTAAAACTATGGGTGTGTAATAAATCTATGCTAATCTGGACTAAAATGAATGCAAAATGTAGGGAAAAGAAAGGATTATGCTCGCACGGGCCCTACCCCGCTGCCTACGTATCTGTTTTGCAGAATCAGAGCTACCGTAGCTCGGCTAACTAATTTCTGTTTGTTTTGTGTTTTTTAGGTGAACGAGTTACATTCGCACTCCGCTGCTCGACCTTTGGAGACTTATGCTTGGGAATGGAGCGGAAATAACAAGCTCTTAAGAAAAGAAAATCAAAGAGTGTGGTTTGTGTTTTAAACAATGCATGAGGAAAACCTAAGCTAAGGGGGGAAGCTTGCTACCTAATGTTATCATACAAAAGGGTACAAGTCTAAGCTAAGCTAGCAACCTACGGGAGAAAAGGCGAAAGCAAACAATGAGCACACAAACGAGCATCCACTCGTAAAGCAAACAAACCAACGGTACTGACCGAATGGTAGAAAAGCGGTCCCGCCATAGCCAAGGGGAGCAACTCAACCCAAGTCAACCAAGCATTAGACCTCGTGAAAATGATCGGGCCATAGACAAGAGGGCGGACCCCTCTCAGCAACCAAGCCGTCACGGATCATAAAGGAAAACGGTGCGTGCGTACACCGAGCATCAACGTCGAGCGACGCGAGCTATAGGAAAGGCGGGGGTCCGGCTACATGAACCCTTTTCCTGACATACTCGATAACAAGATCTTGTGCAGGTTCAGAAGCGAGCAACGCGTAGCGTGCGCTTACTGAACAGACTCGATGAGACTAGGCGGGGGTTGATTGCTAACCCTTTCCGCGTGCCTTCCATGAGGACTTAACGGAGTGCCATATAGGACTTATTACACCGTGACTCCCTGCCGCAAAGCACAAATATAAACACACCAACAAAAACAGAGCCTCTTTCGAGGGCTTGGCCAGATGCATGTCTAAGTCCTACTTCTCATGTTAAAGGATGATGCGAGAAAGCGATAAAGTGCAAGAGAAATAAAATGAAACGGGAGACAATACCGAACGGATAGCAAATCCGCAATGAGCTAGCAGGCATAAGCAGAGAAGAAACTTCACGTAATCTAACATCCATCAAAGCCAGGAGTCCAGCATAAGCATCAAAGCGATGCGGTGTGAAAATAAATCACAACCGCTATGTAGTGCGTATCAAACACAACCACATAAGCAACCTGCAAGAGAAACACAATCCAGACAATACATGAGTATACATCTCAATGAATGAGAGATCAGGTGAATCGCATCGGTAATAAGTTCGTGTCCCACAAATAAAGTGGAACACAACACAAGTCAAGTCGCACCGGAAGCGAGTTCGTGTCCCACAAATAAAGTGGAACACGAAGCAATCGAAGGCCCTCTCGAAGTACCTCGCACATCTCAACAACCAAATCAGTAATAACAAGGAAGCATGCACCGACCATAGAAAATAAGAGAAATTAAATTCTAAGTAAATCCTAAACAAAAGTCTAACAAGATTAAATTGTTTTTTTATGGCATTTTATCAAAGAATTAGAACTAAACTATGTAGCAAAACAATTAGATTCTAATGAGCAAAAGATATTACATGTTTTTATTCTTTTTTATCATCTAAAACAAATATAGAAAACAAAAAATCTAATTCTAACTAGAAAAGAGTAAATGCTTTTATTTATTTTTATCATGCAAAAGTCTAACAAAGATCAATGTTTTTACATTCTATTATCATGTCAAAATATAACAAAAACATCAATGATTTATTACACTAAGAGAGATAGAAAATAAACTAGTAAACAAAAAACTAATCTAAAATAGAAAACATTCTACACAGGGGGGTTTAATGTGAAATTATGGTGCAGAGTAGAAGCTTGGGCGCAGGGCCCAACAGATATTGGCCCACCAACTTGTTTTTTCTGAGATATTTTGGAAGAGAGGGTGCGTGGGCCAAGAGGGAGTGTGGTGCAGCAAATCTCGCATGAAGGCCCAAGGATCATGTATCAACATTCAGATTTCACATTCAGATTAATGATCCAGAGATTTTTCACATCATTTTTCAATTACCAATCAAATTATCCTACTAATATTCAAAATAATACTCCAATTAACAACAACTAATTAATTAAGTATGAACAAAGGGATTAGGGTTACTCTTGTGGCTATTCAGCTTTTCTTTGGACCGAGTTCCTCCTTACGAACGACGGCGCGACGGCGAAGACTTCGCTTCCGATCGGATTCGCGGCAGACTCACCTCCGAACAAACGCTCGTCTTCGTCCCGGTGCTCCGATTACGCCCTCAATCTTTTCCGTAATCTCTCTCCGATCGGTTCTCACTCTCAGTTTCGATTATCGTTGTTTATGTTTCATCACTTAGGCGATGATGATGAGGACGTTGCTTTGAAGTTGAATTTGACGAGGAAGATTGAAGCATTGATTATGGCGATTGAAGGAACGCGGAGTGAAGATTGAAAGATTGAAGAGGATTCAAGGTTTGCCGCGATGTGAGATTTCTGGTTTGTCTTCTTCCTGATTTCTTCTATCGTTTCCGATTCGGATTTTTGATGCGAGGTAATAACGACGTCGTTGTATTGTTGTTGTTGCGCAGATGAAGATGAAAAGTAACTGGCGATTTGATGATTGAAACGTTGATGAAGACGAGGATGATTCGAGATAATGATGATTAACGTGTGGTAATGGTGATGTTGATTGATGTGTGAAGCTCTTTCTGAATTTCTCCTCTGAAAATTCTATTACGTTCTTGTTGCGATTGCTCTTCTTCTTTCTCTTCTTGTCGCGCTTGATGATGGTGGATGTTGAAGCTGATTAGTGTTGTTGCTGTTGTTTCAGATACGGTGA
Organism: Vicia villosa; assembly: GCF_029867415.1. Taxonomy (NCBI): domain Eukaryota; kingdom Viridiplantae; phylum Streptophyta; class Magnoliopsida; order Fabales; family Fabaceae; genus Vicia; species Vicia villosa. Next base: position 866,073 of record NW_026704980.1, on the reverse strand, counting down.
TGTATAGATGAAGGTTAGCTTGATGATGAAGAGCGAGGTGTGGTGATGAATTTTCAGAAGGTTGAATCCGTGAATGAAGATTTTCTGTTACAGGTTTTGTTGAGGAAGATGAATGAAGAGTCAAGTGTGTCGAAGATCTCGAGGAAGAAGCTTTATGGAATTGAATCTGGAGAAGGAGATTGAAGAGAGTTTGAAAGAGATTGAAGGTTTTGGAGAGAGAATCGTGAGAGAGTTCTTCTCCGAGTTTGTTACCATTCTTTTTCTTGTTCGCTATTTCTGAATCAGTTCCCCCTGATAATAAGTTCTCTCTTCTGTTATATGCTGCACTCTTCGAAATTGATTTTTATTTTGCTGAACCAGTTCCGGTTTTTCTCTCTTTTATTCAGTTTGTTGAACCGGTTTAACTGAGATTTAGATGAATTGTGCAGGCTATGCAAATTGATGTCTCTTTTCACATATGTTATGTCAAGGAAAACTGAAACCAGTCATGAAGCTTGGAGAGGGGCAATACTACAATGGCCATGAAACAATTTGATTCTAAATTCTTAAGAGAAAAATCATATCTTATGCCTGCAAATGAGAATGTTGCTGGAATTTGAATGTTGTAATGGACATTTTAGTATTTCTTTGTAATGGACCTGGGCTTGAATGAGAATATGGATATGGTGTAATACGTTTGGATTTTTTTTGTAATGAACATGGTTTTTTGTATGGATGACTTTTGGGCCTTTTGAATATTTTTGTAATCTTTGGACATTTGAATCTTGAATGATGAACCTTGTAAGGAATTACTTCGAATGATTCGAATGAATGTCATGACTTGAATTATAGAATCTCGTGTGCTAAAACTTTATGAATGAATCTTCCATTTTTGCAAGCTTGAATTAATTCTTGATAAATCAAAGTGCTTTGAACGAAGTTTGAATAATAGGATCAATTAGAACGTTAAATCAAATTCATCCTCCAATCATTGGGATCCTAATTCAATATCAATCCCTTAATTCAAACCTGACTCATATATTGAGCCACCAGTAAATCGAACGTATAATGGCGCCTTGAACACAACGCTCTCCTTAAGCTCATAACCTTGTACCATGACTCATTTCTTTTGCAACTCACCTCACAACCCTCTTGACTTAACAATCTCAAAACAATAGAAACTCTTTAATTATTTTCTTCCATTTTCGAATGACGAAATAAACGCCATCCATAACTTATAGCACATAAAAGAGGGCAAATTTTGGGGTGCAACAGCTGCCCCTATTCAAACTTCTTGAACCTGACGAGTGAGAAACGAAAGTTTCGAATCGTTGAGGTGGAAGGAGATTGAATACCAGAATGAACTCGAAAATTTGCACTCTTGATCAATAAAAGATTCCATCTTGTACTAAGAAAGAATGAAACACCCCGCAAGCAGGGAGAAAAAAACTCCAATTGATCTGGATAATTAAGTAGCTCCAACTTGCGATAAGAAGGAACAGGCAACCCCACAGGCAGGGGGAAAAACTTCAATTGATCTGGGCATCAAGTGAAGGAACATCTCGACTGATCTGGGCATCAGGCGTAGCAGATGTCTTCCGAACAGGAATCGGGGATAGATGTCTAAGTCGATCTGGGAATCGAAATGAGATATTCCGGCTGATCTGGGCATCAACGGGTAGTAAGTATCTCTGGTCTGGGCACCAAGGCGACATCTCCATCTGATGCAATTAAATCATCAGGCAGATATTCCAACTGATTTGAGTATCAGCGGCTTGCTCCTTCGTAAGATCGACGAGATCCGGAGGCGGTTCCCTCAACTGAAAGTCTGATTTATCAGGAATAGGAACAATATCTCTTCCGAACTGTGTACGCCGGGAAAGGAAGTCTTTAACTGATCTAGACTCGATGCTAGAAAATAAGTAGAACAATCCTCTTCTGAATGACAAAGTCAATCAGGTAGATATCTCCATCTGATCTGGGTATCAGTGGCTTGCTCCTTCGTAAGATCGACGAGATCCGGAGGCGGTTCCCTCAACTGAAAGTCTGATTTATCAGGAATAGGAACGGATATCTCTTCCGAACTGTGTACGCCGGGAAAGGAAGTCTTTGAACTGATCTAGGCTCGATGCTAGAAAATAAGTAGAACAATCCTCTTCTGAATGAAAAAGTCAATCAGGCAGATATCTCCATCTGATCTGGGTATCAGTGGCTTGCTCCTTCGTAAGATCGACGAGATCCGGAGGCGGTTCCCTCAACTGAAAGTCTGATTTATCAGGAATAGGAACGGATATCTCTTCCGAACTGTGTGCGCCGGGAAAAGAAAACATCTTCAACTGATAGTAAGCATCAGGACTGGGCAGATGAGTTCTTCTTCTGAACGAAAATAACTCGTCAGGACGTAGATATTTCCAACTGATCTGAAGCATCAGCAGGCTTGCTCCTTAGGAAGATCTTGGGAGATCCGGAGGCGGCTCCTTCAACTGAACTGGAATCAGGATAGGAACAAATATCTTCAACCAATCTGGGGACATCGGGAGTAAGCATGACTTTCATCTGACCTGACAATGTCAGGGAGAGGGAGACAAACTTCTTCTGATTTAGACATCAGGATAAGCGCCTGTAATGATTAGGCGAGTTGCTCTCTGGGAGGCATTTGTATCTTGATAACTTTCCTGCAGAAAGAAACATATATGATATGACTTATGCATGATGCATGTATGAATGTTTGTGGAATAACCTTCTTAAGAAGGAAGACGCTATGCGCTTAGAGAATGCAATGCGAATGATGCATGATTCGAACGTTGTTTAGGGAGACAACGGAGGAGCACTGAATTGCTGAAGAAGTCCTGGAGAGAATATGGAACTCTGCGGGGAGGACAAGATGAGTGACCAGAAGCCACAAACTGCGAGCTGGCAAAGATGGATCAAAAATCTGCTGGAGACGATCAAATCTAGATTCGAGCTCTATTTGGGGAAATAAATCCTGCTTGGGGATATGAACATCCCAATTGACTGCTTGGGGAATACCCTGGAAACTTCATAGGAGAAGCAAATTCTCGACATTCTAGGGATGTGGAGATAAAGGGCAAGTCATGGAGATAACTCTGATGGGGAGTGACCAACTTGCTTGTGTAGAACGCGTTCCGCTGGGGAAATCTTTGAAGGACACAAATTCTGCTGAGGATGCAAGTGAAACTCTACTGAGGAGAGACTCAGTGGGGAAGATGAATACTTCTGCATAATGGTCCACTAAGGAGATTAGAAATCCACTGGGGATAAGGAACTCGGCATAAGAACCTCTTGTTAAGACCACTCCACTGGGGAATAAGATGACTCTCTTGGGGACAACAGGTCAATCTGTTGGGGAGAGAAAAGCTCTACTGGGGAAAATGAGGCATTCGGGCAAGGAACCTCATTAAGAGCTTGCTGGGGAATCAGATACCAATCAATCATGATTCAACTGGGGAAAAGACATTCCACCGAGGAATAAGGCTTCTGAAGCACAGAGATTGCATTGAGTTGTGCTTTGCTGAGGAGATGAGAATCTTGGAACAAAGAAAACCTCATCTGGAAGCACCCAGCTGGGGAATGAGAATCTCTCGCTTGGCTAGATCCTCCAACGCATCGACATGATGCACTCGAAAGGGTGTACCCACAATGGGAAAATGCAAGAGCGAACAGAATTGTCAGACAACTGAGCTTTGAAACTTTCCCTACAAGCAATGGATTCAATGAGTTGACAAGCAAGCATTGATTAGAACACCAAACAAGTATCGGCCGGAGCATCAAACATGCATTGGTTCTACAAGAGAATGCCACCAAGAAGTGGGCTTAATGGGTCAAGCAAGTGTTGACTTCAAAGGGACCAAACAGGCATTGGCTTTCATAGTGTTCTGCATATTCGTATTGATTGTAAGGATGCCAACAAGTATTGAACTTCCAGCTTCTAACTGCTGAGGATGACGACCCTGATGGTTCTCAAGTTCATAAATTGTTTAGCTCACACCTGAACTTTAAACTGAACACCTCCTGATGAGGAGAGAATGCCAATGCATAGTGTTTTGCCCCAGCCTGTAAGGACTTTGAAGAGATTAGTCTCGTAAGGACCTTCTGTAAATATCAAACTGACTTGCCCCAGTATCAAGAATTTTGGCACCATGCCCCTGCTTGATCAGTGTTGTAGTTAGCTTCAAATGTGGTTGGATGAATGCCCCTGATTACTTAGCACTTAGAGAGATTCTTCGAATCTTGACCTGATTGCCCCAGATTGATTGAAAATTTCCTCGATAGAGTATTCAAATGCTTTTGTGCTCCTGAGGGTGATCAGACTTGAGATATTGCTGTCTCTACTCAAAGGAGTTCGGAAGACAACCTGTCCTTCGGGAGGATAAAACTTTTCATCTGAAGTTCACGATGGAAACTTTCTTGATGTTAAGCATTTGTTCACATGCAAAGAATGTTTATTATGAGAAATATAATCCTAATGCAAAGAGTATGTTTGTCTCGAAGTTTAAAGAAACTTTTTGAAAAGATGTCGTAACATCGTTTTTTTTTTGTTAAAGAAAGATGGTGCGATACCAACTCAAGCGTTTAGCAAAACTCCTAGGAGTCAGCTTACCGTATTCTCATGTATAGTATGCTTTCGATTTAACCCATGCTTCAGTTAGGACTTTTCAGGGTTGTAACGTGGTCAGGTTCACGGTTTTTTTTAGAAAAAAGGATTTTTAGGCTCAAAATTATTTGGTGCCCACCCCCTTCATGATGTTCTCCAGTCCTAAGTTCAGTTAACATGACACGAGCATTCATCTTTCAAAAGGAGTCTGGAAATGATTGAGGAGTCAATGAGGTCTTCTGGACACGACAATCACTTTACCTTTTGTTTTTTGGTGTCTGATCACACGACCTTGTTCTTTGCTAAGGATCTTATTTTGTAATCCTTGTTTTGCTTTTGCTTTTGCTTCTTTTTTTTTTGTTTCCCTAATTTTTGCCTGGACAAATTCTTTTGAATTTTGAGTTGGATGTCCAGCGGGATGCCCTAACTTTTGCCTAAGTCACATGTTTTCAACTTGTTGACTTAGCGGGCTTTTCTTTTTTTTTTGATTTATTCTTTTCTTTTGAACAAGTCGTGTGATCCTGAATCTCTGATTTGTTAGAAGTGATTGTGACTGCCTGAGTCCTTGATTGATGAAGAATTACCGTTGTGGTATCGTCATATTTTGACCTCCTGATGTGAGGGATAAACCACAACGGCTTTGATGTTGGTCTCGACCTCCTGATGTGAGGGATAAATCGTTGTGCATTTGAATTTCCTCAATCTTCTGAAGGATATCCATTGTTGTATCCTTAGATATGTGCTCCTGATGAATTTTGAACGCTCGATCAGGTTAACTGAACACTACCCGCCCCTGGGTTAAATGTGAGGGTTTTTTCATATAGAAAAGAAACTCCTACTTCGAAGGCTCAGAGGGGTTAACAAAGGTTTCACTCCCTTATATCTCCAGTGTTTAGGAATTTGAAACAATGCCTGTACATCATCAACAGGGTTTTACTCAAAAGCATACCATTTGAGGTTATTGGTATTATGTTCATCATTCTCCCTTCGGAGTTATCATGCTTTGTTAACAAGAGTTTAGTATCACAAAAAGCATATTAAAACATATATAAGAACAAAAGCGAATGGATTTTTCAAGACAAACATATTCAATGCATTATGATTATAGTTCAAAAACAAACAAGTTTTACATGCAATCAGTACTGAACAAAACAAGAAAACTTAAACATGAACATGCATGATGAAATAGGAATTGCCAATGTTGAGGAGATCCTCTCCGTATGGACTTATTGCTTCAGAAGATCCGCTGAATCGGAGGAGAACTTCAATTCTGTCCCTCAGGTGCGAATGTGATAGCCTTAGTCAATCAGGTCTTGCACCTTGTCTTTGAATGGTTGACAGCCTTCAATCAGATAACTAAGTGCCCCATAGTGAAAAACACACCAAGTAACAGCATATGTTCATGTAGAAAACTTTAGATTACTTCACGAAAGAAGATTTCGGCAAAGTCGTATAGAAGTTGCAAGTGTCCAGCTTTTAGGGATTTGAACCATGCAAGTGGTGCACAAACTCAAGATACAAGGCGTCTTGCTTATCCCTCTGTCGGGAGCCCCAAATATAACGACTGAAGTTTGTGAATGCTTTAGGGATTTGAGCTGCCAATGATGCAAACTCAAGAACACGGAGTCTTGCTTATCCCTCGGTCGGGAGCCCCAAATATAACGACTGAAGTTTGTGAATGCTTTAGGGATTTGAGCCGCCAATGATGCAAACTCAAGAACACGTAGTCTTGCTTATCCCTCGGTCGGGAGCCCCAAATATAACGACTGAAGTTTGTGAATGCTTTAGGGATTTGAGCTGCCAATGATGCAAACTCAAGAACACGGAGTCTTGCTTATCCCTCGGTCGGGAGCCCTAAATATAGTTGCTGAAACAGAAATCACCATCAAGAATGGAGACACATTGTGTTACTATCGGCGAACAACAATAACCTCTGACGCTTGGCTATCAAAGTCATTACTTGGAACACACAATAGCTATTGTGAAGGAAACCTCTGGCAGTACCAATTGCAAGTGATTCTCATGAGTTACTTCCTTGAGGAAGAACAAACATTATACTTGCAGCAGATGAAATGGGATGACCAGTAGAAACCATTATGAATAAACTCAAACATCTCTTCATCGAGCAGTTCTGGATTCTTTGTACCTCAACACCTTGTAAGGCTTGACATTATGATCAGGGGCCTCGAGAATGGAAAACACCGAGTATTGTCATCGAAATCAGGAGAGCTATCTGTGGTGAGAAACACCCAAAGCATGAATCTTAACCAACTGAAATTCTAATAAGCAGGGAAGTAACTCAGATACAAGGCATTACGATTCTCATCAGCTTGTTTCTTACATTCTTTCTGTCTCTATTGACAAGCAAAGGCTACAAACAAGGAAACTCCAAGAGAGGAGGAGGTGACTCATAACATGGAGCAGAACCTTGAGAATGTGAGGTGCCACTGCAGAACACTCTTGATTACTGTCTGACGGAAGATTCTGGCAAAGTCACACGCAATTTGTCAGTGCTTTAGGGATTCGAGCAATGCAAATGGTGCAATGCTCAAGATAGACAATGTCTTGCTTATCCCTCGTTCGGGAGCCCCAAGCAACTTCAAAGACTTGAAGATCTTAACATCATGACCAGGTGCCCCAGAATAGAACTCACACCTAGTTTCATCGTCATCAAGCAAAGAATCTGTAGATATCCACACAAGAGCTTAACCAGTTGCAAATAAAGCAAGCATGGAAGCAAATGAGCATAAGACATGAGAATCAGATAGATTTGTCTTTCGGCCCTCTTCTGTCTTTGCCAAGAACGTACTCCCAAGAGTCCTTGAGCATGGGTAACAACTTGCATGTCTTCATAAACAACCCCAACTGAGCTTTCTTCTCGGTAGAATCCCCACAAAGTTGTTCCATGACCCATCTTTGAACACACAATAAGAACAAATCAAGTCTCTGAATCTAGTGAGAGTACCAAGTCTGAATAAGAAATCCTCGACCCTGAACACCTGTTATGCATGAAATGTATGAGATGCATTATATAAATGCAATGCCATGTTCATTCGATTTCCAAGGAATCCCCGTGTTTTGATTTTTTTAGAAAGCAAGAGATGGAAAAGCTCGGCACGAGGCTTAAAGAAATGATTCCTTGGAAATGAAAGGAACATGTATGCTAGTTATTTTTTGTACATCATTTTTTCGAAAAGTAAATATGCAATGATGCAAAGTGGTGGGACTTTTGATGTCTCCCACCAGACATGTCTAGATTTCCTCAAAGTTACACGACTCAGGTTCAAAGGTTCGGCACCAATTCAGAACTCCCCGTAGATCACGGGCTATAATCAATAGAAACAGAACCATAGTCATCATAACAGGAACAAAACCACTCGAGCAAGAACCACAGTAACCCTTGAACAAGAACCACAGTAACCCTCGAACAAGGACAGCGGTAACCCTCGAACAAGAACCAAAGTCACCATCAATGTACCTGTTAAGCAATGATTGATTCCCGCCCCACTCACGGGTAAATCTAGGCCAGGGTAGGTCGAAAAGCCAACAGAGGATCGAATGTAGGCGCTATCATACGATATTGCCTCATTCCACCAAGCTCTGCCCGTGGATACGTGATCAGATCAATCAGGCATACGCCTTCTGTCCGTCACGGCCACTCTAGTCCTAGTTCCTAAGGTATCACTCATAGCCTGGGTATTGGGCCTTTTACCTCTTGAAACACCCACCCACAGATAGAAATCCAGACAGTCCAGAATATGATGCAGAAAAGTAAAAGCGCACATAGAATGCAATGCAAACAGGTAAATATGCAAAGCAGTAAAAACACCCAAAGATAAACACACAAGCGCTAGGATCGACTCGCTAGGTCCGGACCAGCAACAGGTCGAACCTATCCCCAGCAGAGTCGCCAGCTGTCGCTACCGCGAAAATTAACAGAGTCGCCACTAACATATTTATCCTGAAAAGGAAGGGAATGCCAGCAAACCACAAAACAAAACAACGGTCTCACGACCAGAGAAAAAGGGTAAGGGAGTCGGTTACGCGAGGGGAAGGTGTTAGCACCCCTCGCGCCCATCGTACTCGATGGTATCCACGCCTGTGTCTAAAACTATGGGTGTGTAATAAATCTATGCTAATCTGGACTAAAATGAATGCAAAATGTAGGGAAAAGAAAGGATTATGCTCGCACGGGCCCTACCCCGCTGCCTACGTATCTGTTTTGCAGAATCAGAGCTACCGTAGCTCGGCTAACTAATTTCTGTTTGTTTTGTGTTTTTTAGGTGAACGAGTTACATTCGCACTCCGCTGCTCGACCTTTGGAGACTTATGCTTGGGAATGGAGCGGAAATAACAAGCTCTTAAGAAAAGAAAATCAAAGAGTGTGGTTTGTGTTTTAAACAATGCATGAGGAAAACCTAAGCTAAGGGGGGAAGCTTGCTACCTAATGTTATCATACAAAAGGGTACAAGTCTAAGCTAAGCTAGCAACCTACGGGAGAAAAGGCGAAAGCAAACAATGAGCACACAAACGAGCATCCACTCGTAAAGCAAACAAACCAACGGTACTGACCGAATGGTAGAAAAGCGGTCCCGCCATAGCCAAGGGGAGCAACTCAACCCAAGTCAACCAAGCATTAGACCTCGTGAAAATGATCGGGCCATAGACAAGAGGGCGGACCCCTCTCAGCAACCAAGCCGTCACGGATCATAAAGGAAAACGGTGCGTGCGTACACCGAGCATCAACGTCGAGCGACGCGAGCTATAGGAAAGGCGGGGGTCCGGCTACATGAACCCTTTTCCTGACATACTCGATAACAAGATCTTGTGCAGGTTCAGAAGCGAGCAACGCGTAGCGTGCGCTTACTGAACAGACTCGATGAGACTAGGCGGGGGTTGATTGCTAACCCTTTCCGCGTGCCTTCCATGAGGACTTAACGGAGTGCCATATAGGACTTATTACACCGTGACTCCCTGCCGCAAAGCACAAATATAAACACACCAACAAAAACAGAGCCTCTTTCGAGGGCTTGGCCAGATGCATGTCTAAGTCCTACTTCTCATGTTAAAGGATGATGCGAGAAAGCGATAAAGTGCAAGAGAAATAAAATGAAACGGGAGACAATACCGAACGGATAGCAAATCCGCAATGAGCTAGCAGGCATAAGCAGAGAAGAAACTTCACGTAATCTAACATCCATCAAAGCCAGGAGTCCAGCATAAGCATCAAAGCAATGCGGTGTGAAAATAAATCACAACCGCTATGTAGTGCGTATCAAACACAACCACATAAGCAACCTGCAAGAGAAACACAATCCAGACAATACAGGAGTATACATCTCAATGAATGAGAGATCAGGTGAATCGCATCGGTAATAAGTTCGTGTCCCACAAATAAAGTGGAACACAACACAAGTCAAGTCGCACCGGAAGCGAGTTCGTGTCCCACAAATAAAGTGGAACACGAAGCAATCGAAGGCCCTCTCGAAGTACCTCGCACATCTCAACAACCAAATCAGTAATAACAAGGAAGCATGCACCGACCATAGAAAATAAGAGAAATTAAATTCTAAGTAAATCCTAAACAAAAGTCTAACAAGATTAAATTGTTTTTTTATGGCATTTTATCAAAGAATTAGAACTAAACTATGTAGCAAAACAATTAGATTCTAATGAGCAAAAGATATTACATGTTTTTATTCTTTTTTATCATCTAAAACAAATATAGAAAACAAAAAATCTAATTCTAACTAGAAAAGAGTAAATGCTTTTATTTATTTTTATCATGCAAAAGTCTAACAAAGATCAATGTTTTTACATTCTATTATCATGTCAAAATATAACAAAAACATCAATGATTTATTACACTAAGAGAGATAGAAAATAAACTAGTAAACAAAAAACTAATCTAAAATAGAAAACATTCTACACAGGGGGGTTTAATGTGAAATTATGGTGCAGAGTAGAAGCTTGGGCGCAGGGCCCAACAGATATTGGCCCACCAACTTGTTTTTTCTGAGATATTTTGGAAGAGAGGGTGCGTGGGCCAAGAGGGAGTGTGGTGCAGCAAATCTCGCATGAAGGCCCAAGGATCATGTATCAACATTCAGATTTCACATTCAGATTAATGATCCAGAGATTTTTCACATCATTTTTCAATTACCAATCAAATTATCCTACTAATATTCAAAATAATACTCCAATTAACAACAACTAATTAATTAAGTATGAACAAAGGGATTAGGGTTACTCTTGTGGCTATTCAGCTTTTCTTTGGACCGAGTTCCTCCTTACGAACGACGGCGCGACGGCGAAGACTTCGCTTCCGATCGGATTCGCGGCAGACTCACCTCCGAACAAACGCTCGTCTTCGTCCCGGTGCTCCGATTACGCCCTCAATCTTTTCCGTAATCTCTCTCCGATCGGTTCTCACTCTCAGTTTCGATTATCGTTGTTTATGTTTCATCACTTAGGCGATGATGATGAGGACGTTGCTTTGAAGTTGAATTTGACGAGGAAGATTGAAGCATTGATTATGGCGATTGAAGGAACGCGGAGTGAAGATTGAAAGATTGAAGAGGATTCAAGGTTTGCCGCGATGTGAGATTTCTGGTTTGTCTTCTTCCTGATTTCTTCTATCGTTTCCGATTCGGATTTTTGATGCGAGGTAATAACGACGTCGTTGTATTGTTGTTGTTGCGCAGATGAAGATGAAAAGTAACTGGCGATTTGATGATTGAAACGTTGATGAAGACGAGGATGATTCGAGATAATGATGATTAACGTGTGGTAATGGTGATGTTGATTGATGTGTGAAGCTCTTTCTGAATTTCTCCTCTGAAAATTCTATTACGTTCTTGTTGCGATTGCTCTTCTTCTTTCTCTTCTTGTCGCGCTTGATGATGGTGGATGTTGAAGCTGATTAGTGTTGTTGCTGTTGTTTCAGATACGGTGATGTATAGATGAAGGTTAGCTTGATGATGAAGAGCGAGGTGTGGTGATGAATTTTCAGAAGGTTGAATCCGTGAATGAAGATTTTCTGTTACAGGTTTTGTTGAGGAAGATGAATGAAGAGTCAAGTGTGTCGAAGATCTCGAGGAAGAAGCTTTATGGAATTGAATCTGGAGAAGGAGATTGAAGAGAGTTTGAAAGAGATTGAAGGTTTTGGAGAGAGAATCGTGAGAGAGTTCTTCTCCGAGTTTGTTACCATTCTTTTTCTTGTTCGCTATTTCTGAATCAGTTCCCCCTGATAATAAGTTCTCTCTTCTGTTATATGCTGCACTCTTCGAAATTGATTTTTATTTTGCTGAACCAGTTCCGGTTTTTCTCTCTTTTATTCAGTTTGTTGAACCGGTTTAACTGAGATTTAGATGAATTGTGCAGGCTATGCAAATTGATGTCTCTTTTCACATATGTTATGTCAAGGAAAACTGAAACCAGTCATGAAGCTTGGAGAGGGGCAATACTACAATGGCCATGAAACAATTTGATTCTAAATTCTTAAGAGAAAAATCATATCTTATGCCTGCAAATGAGAATGTTGCTGGAATTTGAATGATGTAATGGACATTTTAGTATTTCTTTGTAATGGACCTGGGCTTGAATGAGAATATGGATATGGTGTAATACGTTTGGATTTTTTTTGTAATGAACATGGTTTTTTGTATGGATGACTTTTGGGCCTTTTGAATATTTTTGTAATCTTTGGACATTTGAATCTTGAATGATGAACCTTGTAAGGAATTACTTCGAATGATTCGAATGAATGTCATGACTTGAATTATAGAATCTCGTGTGCTAAAACTTTATGAATGAATCTTCCATTTTTGCAAGCTTGAATTAATTCTTGATAAATCAAAGTGCTTTGAACGAAGTTTGAATAATAGGATCAATTAGAACGTTAAATCAAATTCATCCTCCAATCATTGGGATCCTAATTCAATATCAATCCCTTAATTCAAACCTGACTCATATATTGAGCCACCAGTAAATCGAACGTATAATGGCGCCTTGAACACAACGCTCTCCTTAAGCTCATAACCTTGTACCATGACTCATTTCTTTTGCAACTCACCTCACAACCCTCTTGACTTAACAATCTCAAAACAATAGAAACTCTTTAATTATTTTCTTCCATTTTCGAATGACGAAATAAACGCCATCCATAACTTATAGCACATAAAAGAGGGCAAATTTTGGGGTGCAACAGCTGCCCCTATTCAAACTTCTTGAACCTGACGAGTGAGAAACGAAAGTTTCGAATCGTTGAGGTGGAAGGAGATTGAATACCAGAATGAACTCGAAAGATTTCCAACATTCAATCCTTAGTGAATCTTTTCAACAGATATGCTGCAACTTCTGGACAGGTAATAAACCCATCCAAATCTACCATTTATGCAGGTGCATTGTCTCAGCAAAAGCTAGCTTCTATTGCAAACATGATGGAGTTTAATATTGGAAGCTTGCCTTTCTTTTACCTTGGTATCCCAATTTTCAAAGGAAGACCCAAAGCTGTTTTTCTCCAACCAATTGCAGACAAGATAAAGTCTAAACTATCAGCTTGGAAGGCATCTCTTCTTTCAATGGATAGAGCATTGAATAAGCTTTCCAACGCTTCGAACTGGGCGCAATTCGGAGTTACGGTTCTCAACTTATGGCGAAAACAAGATTTCACTTTTGCTGTCATCCGCAGAAGCAGAAGACAATATAACACAACTCACGGCATCAACGTATACAATCTCAGAAACAAGAAGAAGAAGAGATTGAGCATAGAAGCAAATCGGAGGAGGAGGAAGATTACCTGAGGTACTCGAGTAATTTTTTTGTTGATTTGTAATTTTTGCTTTCAAATTGTACCACATAGCTTGTAACTTGTAACCCCATGAACATAGTGAAATTGACTGGGGCTGAAGGGATCGATTTGGGGCTTAGGTTTCCTTTTATGATTGTTTGTGTCGTTTATTGTTGAGATATTCCATGAACGAAATCGAGAGAGATGGAGAGATCAGTGAGGTTGTTGTTGCGATTGTTTCCATAAGAGCTAGAACATATCGAAACTGAGAGAGGTGCGAGATTGCGATTGAATGAGAGATTCACGAAAAATGTTGTTACCTTCTAGAGTTCTCAATGGAACCCGAGTCTTGTGAGGTGGAAGTGGGTCTCGGATCCGGTTCGGACCGGACCGGCCCAATTTGTTGTTTTTCTTTTTAGCTATTTTTTTTTTATTTTTCTCTTTGTGGGCCTGCACCATTAATTTAGTACTACACCCCTGGCCATTTCCATTTTAGTTATGTTATTTTTCTCTTAAGTTAAAATTTCATATATTTTTTGTGTAGCTGTATGTTTTGATTCATATTTTCTTTTATCATGATAAAAATACAAAAATATTTTCTCTTAGATGCATGTTTGTGATTCTCTTTTCAAAATAATTTAAAATGACAAAAAAGTTTTATTTATTTATTTATTAACGTCATAAAAAATAGTTCATAGAACCTTGCATGAATTGCTTGCTATATTTTTGTACGTTTGTATGTTTGATTCTCTATCTTAAGAAAAGATCAATTCTTTCAAGATGAGTTTCAAACATTTGACCAACATTAAGTTACTTTCCAAACTATTTTCACTCAAACAATTTTCATTCAATAAAACACTCGATCCAATATCGAGTCCATTTCAAATCTTCTCACAAAAACTTCCAAAATAATTTAAACTCTTTATTTCATTTTTCGCCCAAGCGCGAAGTCTTTTCATTGCCCAAGTGCAAGTTTCACCCACGTGTGAATCTCATTTCAAAAATTGTTTTTTCCGCCCAAGTGCGATTAGACCCATTTCATAAACCCTAAAACGCTTGATCCAACGTCAAGTTGTTAATGCAAAAACTTCTTTTTAATCAAATCAAAGTGATCAAGTGACAAGAAGTGAACACCTCTTGAATACCTTTGGTCTTTTGAATCCCTAATATAATTAAAACCTTTCTAAATCAAATCAAAGTGATCAAGTGACAAGAAGTGAAACCCTCTTGAATACCTTCGATCCTTTGAATTAAACATTAAATGTTCTTTCTTAATTAAACAAAGTGATTAAGTGACAAGAAGTGCACACCTCTTGAATACCTTCGATCCTTTGAATCAAACGTTAAAAATTCTTTCTTAATTAAACAAAGTGATTAAGTGACAAGAAGTGCACACCTCTTGAATATCTTAGATCCTTTGAATCAAACGTTAAAAATTCTTTCTTAATTAAATCAAAGTGATCAAGTGACAAGAAGTGCACACCTCTTGAATACCTTTGATCCTTTGAACCAAACATTAAAAGTTCCTTCTTAATTAAATCAAAGTGATCAAGTGACAAGAAGTTCACACTGTTAAGTGTCAAAATGTAGTTATTTTGTGTTTGTAAATAGTGGCACTTATCGATACTTTTTGTTAATACCGTTCGAATAATACCCCGTTTTGTGTATAAATACGTATACTTTGTGAATAGATGTATCTTCATATACTTTTATACTTTTTGATATTTTTCTATTCATTTTGTAGGTATTGAGGCGTATTTGGAGCATGAGCAATAACGTGGCGAAGACACGGCTTCAAACGCGCGATTTTGAGCGGTGGAATCAATTCATTTGGCGAATAAAGCTCAAAACCAAATAATAATAACTCACCAATTTGGTTGATATGTTGTCATTATTAGATAGAGCATGAAATAAGCTTTCCAACGCTTCGAACTGGGCGTAAATCGGAGTTACGGTTCTCAAGATATGGTCAAAACAAGATTTCAATTTTCTGTTGAGCGGGCTAAGCGGGCTTGACCGCGCTAAGCGCGGTCTGGGCGGTTTGGAAAGTCATTAAATAGGGAAAAATCACATTTTTTAGGGTTATGCTTTGGGGTATTTGTTCCCAAAGTCATCACAACCATTTTTGAGTGGAAAGATGCTAGAAAACACATTGAAGCTGTCAAATGGATGATCCGGGGATGAATCATTCATCAATCGGAGCCGACAAACCGTGAGATTTTTGGGTTTTTCTTCTTTTCTTCTCTTTGTGGTTTCATTTGTGGGTTTTGTATATATATACTTTGATCTCATGTATATTTATCGCCCATGGCGTTGTATAAAGTTGTTTTACAATATAAACTTGTTGTTTTTCCTGATTTTTTACATCTTGATGTTTGGGTTATGTTTGGTGGGTTATTTTGCATCTTGATGTTAGGGATTTGTGTTGTTGTAGAGATAGACCTCACAAACCTTGATTAGGAGAGATAATCATTAGCTTCTTGATTGTAGAGATAGATGAAGAGTTAATGTTCACTTTGTGTTGGTTCGTAATGCTACCGGGTTGTTTGATTGGTGGAGAGATCGTCGACCGAGCAATATTTTAATTTAACACGGTAAGCTACCGTATGGTTGATTGGTGGAGAAATCGTCAACTAAGCATACAATAGAACTCGTGGAGGTGTTTGGACACGAATGCCGACAACGGGCAACACGTGAATGGTTTAAGGAGTATAGTAGACTGAGTGCAACTGGTCGATAAGTTTAAGTTTGTGAAGAGTAGATTATATGCAATACTTGATAGTTTCTTCTATTTGAAGAATGTATTCTTTTTGTGTTGATATTTACTTTTCCATTTCATATTTAAATTCATTCAAAACCAAACTCATAACTAAGAATCCGTCGAATGGCAGTTCAGTAGCACTAATCTCTGTGGACACGATAAATTCTCGGATAAATATTTCCAAAACTTTTGTTGCTTGCCGCTATACCGCTTCAACACACACCTCTTGAATACCTTGATCCCTTGTATCAAAATACGTTAATCAACTTGGATAACAAGTGACAATGGGACTCGCTCCTGTTGAATACCTTGGGTGAATAACGCGTTAGGTGAACACCTATGCTCAAATTGTTCACTAAACATCCATCCTAAGATCAATCAACAAACTAAGTAGTTCTTTCGAACTACAGTCGCTCTGATTCTTCCATTGAAGATATGTAGGCACAAGACTCAAATGTCTTGGCGAGCACCCTAAATAAATAAAAAATATAATTTCGTAGCTTCGAACTACGATTGCTCTGACTTTCCCCATTGGGAATACGTAGGCACAAGACACAAACGTCTTGGTGAGCATAATAATAAAAAATCTTTTCTTATTTCTCCATAATAAAAAAACCTAAAACATGTCCTTTCTCTTGAATAAAATAAACGTAGACTTAAGCTAACACTCGATTGCAAAACAACTAAATGGGTCCCATCGAGTACGATGGAGGTAAGGGGTGCTAATACCTTCCCCTTGCTTAACCGACTCCCAAACCCAAATTTGGTTGCGAAGACCATCTTATTCATTGTTTTCACTTCCCCATGGGTTTTATCAATATTTTCCCTTTTCCTTTGGAATAAATAAAATTTGGTGGCGACTCTGTTTGTTACCTATTTCCTGGCGATCATTTTTTGACCCGCGCCAACTATAGTGAACAAGCAATGGGCCTGTAATCCATGAGGTATTTGACATTTGCATTCTTGGGGAGAAGAATTACTAAGGTTCTAGTGAAGGCTCTAAACATAGTGCTATGTTTGAACCAATAGCAAATAGTATTCACCAGATCTTCCTTCACAATGTTCCAGCAGTTCTTAAATTTTTTTGCACTATATCCATCCAAGCCTAGAGCCTTTGAGTCCCCTATATCATGAAAAGCATCATAGATCTCATTATCATGGATATGAGCCATTAATTGTTGTCTCTGAGTGATGGAGAGCTGGGGTCCCTCTCATAACCCTCAAATCAATTTGCTACAGGCTTCTATCATCATTTCTCATTAGTCCACCATAATACTGAAGCACTTCATTCTCTATTTCTTCCTTTGAGTTCAGCTCAGTGCCATGATTTTTGCTCACATACATCATTTTATGATGTACTTTAGCTTTCAAGTTGGCATGGAAATAATGGTTGTTCCCATCCCCAAGTTTAATCCAGTCAATTTTGGATTTCTGCTTGAGTACCTTTTCTTCCATTTCCCTCCACTTGATGATCTCCTCAGTATTGTCTTTAACTTTTTGTATGATGTCTTGGTTCATTAAGTCTCTTCCCAACTCCTACTGCAGTGTGGAAAGTTCATCCCTAACTGTAACAATAGCCCTATGCACATCATTCAAAGGCTTGCTCATCTTTCTAATGGTGCCCTTCAGCCTTTTTAGTTTCTACCAGAGTATGTAAGGTGGAATCCCTATGACAGGCTCCGCCCAACTCCTAGTAACAGCTTCCTGAAATCCTTCAAGTTCAGTAACACAGTTGATGAATTTGAAGTTGCTTCTGCTAGGCTTCATTTGTGTCTGTTTGGTAAGCTGTAAGATGACATGGTCTGAGACACTATGAAGGAGATGCCTTAGATGAACATCCATAGTTTGGGAACTGTAACTTGGTGGGAGAACTGAATTTATTTTTATTCGCAAGCAAAATGTTACGGTGAGCAAGAGTCGCCACCGACTTTTATTTTGTCCAATTATTAGGAAAGGTATAAAAGTACAGGAAAGACCTTTTAAGAAAAAGAGTTTGAGTTCGGAGGGTAAGTTATAAAAAGGGAAGGTGTTAGTACCCTTTTCATCCGTAGTTATCTACGGGCTCTTAGTTTGCTTAGCTCGTTTTGTTTTGTTTGAAAAGCTTGAAAAAGCATAGTGTGTGTGTGTGTGTTTTGAAAAACAATTTGATTTTGAAAATGTCTGAAGAGACAATGTTGAAAAACGGGGTGTGAAAAACATTTTTATATTGAGCAAGCAAACTAAAAGCTACTTACCCTATGTTTGGTCTTTCCTATACTTTCTACTTTCATTTAAGGGATAGGACTAACCATACCATTTGTGGGCAGGTGGTCCCATCTATTAGACATGTTAAGGGACGTCGAAGGGTCATCGATGGTCGTTGAAGGCAACAGGGTAGAGGTACCTTTAGCAAATTCAAAAGAACAATCATCTTTTCGTATGCAGCAATCGACGGTCGAGATTATGTATTCGTAGGCAACATCGAGGGTCATCGAGGGACCATAATCTTTGATGATTTTTTGAATCGAGGGACATTTGCTATTGGTACCTCTATATTCGAGAGACACGACCATTTTTCGTAAGGCAACCAAGTGGGGCGTACCCTAGGGGTCAATGTGTGAAGAGTGTGTTAGATTCAATTATTTTAATCTTTGTGTTAGCGATCTAATGGTTGATTTTAGATCTTGCCATACAATCCTAACATACATCTAGCAGTTATAAAAGATAAGGTCCTACGCTATTACAAGGCTTCGACGAGGGGATTACATAACCAAAATGGAAAAGTGCGAAAAAGTAAAAAAGTAAAACCTAGTTAAAGCTATTACAAACCATAAGCAATTACATAATTTAAGAAAATGCGGGAATTAAACTATTAAATATACAAGAATTAACGACATGCAAATGTCCACAAAATTCTGTGATTGCTCAAGGTAGTACCTCGCAATCAAAACAAGATGTTAGTAATGAAATACGAGAAATAGATAATTAACAATTCTTGATAAAAAGTTAACTAACAAAAGAAAATCTAAATAAAAACTAAATTTAATTAAAAAACATATTTTTTTGGATTTTTAATATTTAATAAAAAAACTAATCAAGATGTTCTGTGTTTTTATATGAGAAATAAAATTTAATATCTTAACATAATAAAATATTTCTTCCCTTTTTTATATTAGTTTTTTTTTATACTAAACAAAAAACGTAGAAACCCCAAAAAATTGTGGTGGGCCTAAAACCCAATTTGCACACCCTAATTTACTTAAATAATTTAACATAAACATACAAAAAAATGAAGCTAAGCTACAGCAAGGAAGGGGTTCCGTTGATGCCAACCCAATTTGACTTTTCAAATTTGAATGATACACCATTAATCAAATGACAAGTGGCAGTAAAAAAATAGAAAAACAAATAAATATAGTGATACACATGATTAGCAGACCATAACACCACTAGCTTATCTTTTCACGTTTTGGCACAAACATAAACCACACATACAGCACTCCTCTTTCTCTCAAAACTCTTAAAACAACAACCTATGCAATAACCAAAATTATCTCCTCTTAAAAAACAATTTTTACAAGATTTCATTTCATTCTTTGAAGAAAATAAACATAAATTGATTCAAATAGTGACATGTGAAAACACCAAACACTAAGCACAAAATCGGATTCAAATCCAAATAGAGAAAAGAGTTACCGAAAGCTATATAGATCAGAAGCATTCTCGATG
Organism: Vicia villosa; assembly: GCF_029867415.1. Taxonomy (NCBI): domain Eukaryota; kingdom Viridiplantae; phylum Streptophyta; class Magnoliopsida; order Fabales; family Fabaceae; genus Vicia; species Vicia villosa. The sequence continues at coordinate 846,219 of NW_026704980.1, read as the reverse complement.
GCACTCGGTGGTTTGTAGTGCAAATGGAGATGCGACTTGGTGGCTATCCAGCACTGACTGTTTCGGATCTGAGTCAAAACGGAAGAGCTGCGGCGCTGGCTATGTCCGTCAGTGGGATGAGAGCTAAGAGAGAAGTTCGTCGTGACGGGAGAGGACTTCGGAACGGAGCTGATTCTCGAGGAGGCCGATAGCGTTGATTGTTGTGATGGCCGAATTCTTTGTAGTTTCTCGGTCGTTCTTCACTTCTCTCTTCTTCCCGATTCTGGTCTTCCAGAAAAAAAACAAACTTAAAAAAAACAAGATCTAAACTCTAAACCTTAAACCCAAAAAAATCAAATATTATTTAATTTTAAGGATTAAGATTATTTTAAATAACTATTATGTTTTTTTTCCTAAAATATTAAACCTTACTTTCTTACCGACCGGGCTATGTCAATTATTTGAAATAAAATGACATATGAAACTATATGTGGACAAATTTTGGAGTATGACAGAAATCACATGATGTTTCCTATGACTCTGTCAATTCTGGAGAATATGGGCTCACTCACCTGCTTGTGGTACCAAGTATAATAATCTCCAATATTTCCTATCAGCTCACATGCATTTATCATCCTTTGCAAGTCCTTGAATTCATGTTCAAGCACCATACTTCCCCCAATTCTATCATTGCTGCTAAGAACATTGTTGTAATCACCAACCACAAACCAGAGTATATTTCTAATTCTAGGAAGATCCTCGATATCCTTCCATATTTGCCTCCTCTGCTCAAGGCTATTTATGGCATAGACCACAATCATACGAAATCTCAAACTCCCAGCTCTATCATCCACCCTACAGTGCATATGGTGACTAGAATTTCTCTTTACACAAATCTTGGTGATGTTGGAGTTCCATCTTCCCATATTCTTCCATTCTCTTGGTACAAGTAGTTATCCATAAAGCTATCATGATACCTCAACTTTTCCTTTATCAGTTTGGCCTTGGGTTGTTTCACACGAGTCTCAAGTATTATATAAATCTCTGGTTGCAAGTCAGTGAGACGGGAGTAAATCTCTCTCAACTTCCCAACCTTATTCATCCCCCTTACATTCCGTGATGTCAACATGGGTCATTGGCTAAGTGCTTTAGAGGTTATATCAAGTCCCATAGCGCATTAAAACCATTGCTACAAGCTACTTCATTGTGTAATTATTAAGTCATGTGGCTCTTTCCCTTATCAAGTCCTCTACCTTCATGTGTCTCCCAGATTAATTCCCCATTATTATTTATAACAGTTACACCTTTAGGTGTTTCCACTCCATTATAAGGTTTTCTACCTTCAGACTTCCCTTTCGGCTCCTCATAAGGTCCCGGAACGCTATGTTTCACTTCTTCCACCTTTTTCTTCGGCTTCCATAGTGGCATGAATTGTCTGTTAGCACAATTGTGACCAAATTTTTTACACCTCCCACGGAATTTTGGAAGCCATTCATACTCAATGGCTTGTTTCACTTACACACCCTCATGGTTTTGAATTGTAATTTCTTTAGGCACTTGTTTTGTAGCATCCACTTCTATTAGCATTCGTGCATATGATGCACGCAATGTATGAACAGTACATTCATCAGTTACAATTGGTGTTCCAACAGTGCTCCCAATCTTGTTAAGCTCTTGTCTCCCCACTGTTTCAGAGGTAATTGAGGCAGTTTAACCCAAATTAGAATTGTTCGCAGCATATCCTTTTTCATGTTGAAACCAGGGCTCCAATCTCTTAGCAACATCGCCATGTTCCTGATAGTATATAAACCATTTATAAGGAATAAGGATCTCCTCTTTCTCCTTGAAACTCTTGAATCGCAGAAAGAAATACCCATCACTGTTGTGTAGAATATCAGGTAATTGTACGGTATTCCAGTTCTTCATCATGAATTGCCTCATCATGTTCATGCTTAGTTCTCCCCCTAAAACATACATGATAAGCGCACTCTCCCAATACCTAATTTCAGATTCAATGTATGCTTCCTTAATTTCTATCATAATTTCCCCATTAACTACTCTCGGAGCAATGAAATCAAGATTCATATCGTTCGAGGATTTCCGATTGTAGATGATTACATCCACCTAGAGCTTCCTTGGTTCTTCCATGACTTTCGCAGAAACTAGGGTTTTAAATGTCCCTTCAGTGTGGCTTCCATCGTTGCTTACATTCTTGCTGCTGCTAGGTTTCTCAGTGCCAACCAAAGGTACTTCTGGCACTCCTCTCGTTGGTTCCAATGGATATTCCGACAACAATGGTTCTGATCTAGGAGGTCTCTCTCGTCCCCTCTCTCTCTCTCTCTCTCTCTCTCTCTCTCTCTCTCTTGGAGGTCATCTCTTAAAAACATATTATCAACTCTCATTTCTTATATTCTTCACTTTGTTCATATCTTAGATGATAAAATTGTGAATAATTCCCACTCTAGGGTTGGTCTTCATGATAATATGTATGTAACATCCTAACCTTAATTTTTTTTAAAATTTAAATCATCTTAGTGACTAAGATGGAGATAGACAATTTATATTTGATGGTGCGTATTTGGAGAAACTCTATTAGAGGGTATATAAACTTTAGTTGAGAGGAAAAAATTAAAATTTTCTCCTTTATCCCTTTAAGTTATACGATTTAAGAAAGAGAAGGCAAGGAACTTCTCAAGCTTCTTGGTAGGGCATGTAGCGGTGAAAAATTGAGACCGAGGCTATTGGATTGACCCAACTCGTATTTTAGTGATAGTTGCCACCACGCTTTATTATTTTCAAATGAAATGGAAAAGGAGCAAACTAAAACCCAAAGAAGTTTTTTAAATCAAAACTAATAAAATAAACAGAGATCTTAGGTTTGCGGGTTGGTTATGCAAGGGGAATATATTAACACCCATTACATCTGTAGTACTTTACAGGAACCTCTTTGAAAATATATATTATTGTTTTATTATTATTATTTTTGTTTTGTGAAATAGAGTGGGATGGTGAGAAAAGAAATTTTAAAGTGTGTTCGGCAAGACATCACATCTTGTGTCTACATATCCCTTTTGTGTAATAGGGAAGTCAAATCATTTGTAGTTTCCCTTAAAAGGAAAATAAAAGAGACAAAGTGGTAAAAATATTTTTGGATGTTGTGCTTTAACAATACACAACAAGTTTTTAAAATACCGAGCTTTAACAATACACATTAAGTTTTAAAATGTGTCAAGCTTTAACAATACAATGCAAGGGTGAGTTACAAGAGTGGTGGTTGAGCTTTAACAGTACAAAACCAGGGTTGAATTAAAAATATTTGAGCTTTAACAATACAAAACCAAGTTTAAGAACAGGGAGAGAGTGCTAAGATTTAACAACACAAAGCACGAAATAAAAGAGGAGGAAAAGAGAGTGAGTACCTTGATAATTTTAGTCAATACTATTTTATTCCTTTGGATTTCTAGCAATAATAAGGAATCATACATCTCAAGCAAGCATATAAAGGTAATCATCTCAAATGGTGGGTGAACATGGTATGTATATCATGGATACAATCAAATTGAGTTAAGATATCAGTGTATACAAATAAACTCAAGTATAAAAGATTATGAATAAAAGGGATGACATACCTCAAGGTTAATCATATCATGTATGTATGAGTATGATGTATGATCAAATGAATGAGTATCTCATGTATGTGGGGATTAATCAACAATGTGTGTGTGTGTGTATATCAAAGACAATATCATAACCAAGGTATATGATACAAGGATGTAATTCAAACAAGCATGTATACAAGTAAATAAAAAGGTATAATCATGGCAACAAAATAATATTAACATGGTGTTTCATTAAAATCAAGGGGAAAGATCATGAATCACAAATTAGGGTTTAGGTATATACACTAGTTCTTTCATTTAGAAACAAACTAAACCCATAGGGGAAATGAATGGGGATCATGTTATAAACTACAAAGGAAGCTAAATTCAGCCCTAAGGGAATCATTCAAGATTAATTAAATCAATTAGTGAGGGATCAATCAAAAATATTTGAGAAAGAGGGGTTTTAAAAGGTATAAAAAGTACTAGTTTTGATTTAATTAAAAAGTGATCAAATAAATAATATTTTTGTGAAATGTACAAAAAAATCAAGTCAAAATGATTAAATTTGCTAGGTTAAACAAATAATCAAACTTGCAAAAAAAATGAGTGAAACTAGTGCTTAACATTAGATTTTGTGGCCAAAGGGTCTTGAACCGAGGCTCTTGTGTTCACAAGTGAAAAGGTTAACCACTAGGCCACGCGCCAGTGGTGATAACCAAATGCAATCAGTTATTAAAATAAGAAAAATCATGTAAAAACCTTAAGAGAAATAAAATAACAAAAGAGAGGATTTGACCCTGGCCCTATGGGTACAAAGAACAATAAGGTGTGTGCTCTAGCACCGGGGTGGTGATACATCCATTATCTTTGGCGCATTCAATTAATTACATTTTAAAACAAGCCCATAAATTAAAATTTAAACTTCATCTTCAACCTCAAGCTTCCATGGATTTCCAGAAATCGTATTCTCTAATTTCTCAACCATTTTCAACAATGTAAACATGGAAGTTGCTCTAAATTTCACCATGAGTTCAAAAATATAAACCTCATAAATTTATTTAACTTGTAGCTCATTAATTTTTCAAAAAACCTCAAGAACCCTAATTCTTAAAAATCAAATTAAATAGCATATATCAATGATAAATGGCAACCAGTTGAGGGCTTTTGATCCTCACATTGTGGCAAACATAATAGAATCGAGTTTTTCTAGAAATGATGCACAAATGATAGAGTTTGAAATTAGAAAAAATTACCTCTGGAGTGAAGATCGAACCTGGAGTTTAAGCTCTTCCAGAAGTTATTTGATGATTTGAATAGCTTCCTGGGACCTTCCTGAAGCTAACTGAATGCTCAAATGGCTTTGGAGATGCTTAAATTCTTCCGTTCACTTCAAGTTACAAGTGACAAAGGTGAAAATGGAGGAAGATATGGATGTTACAGAGGCAATGTAAGGGTTTGGATAACTTCTATGTGGTGTATGGAAGGTGTTTGAGTGATTAGGTTACAAAGAACTTGCTTGGAATTCAAAATTCACAAGTTCATGCAAAATGTATTTTTGGAGCTTTCAAGTGAGGTAGGGATTTTGATATTTCTAGTGTGTTTTGATTCAAAAGAAATGGCTTCTATTTATAGGGATGATTTGTGAATTTTGGGGGAAAAATCTGAACAAAAGGTTGTTTCAAACACAAGTTGGCTTGGTCTGCTTCATGTTGAAGAAAACTTGAAGTTCATGGTTCCAAGACCTTTGGCAAGCTTTATTCATGAACATAGGGTGGCTCTTCTAATCTTTATATGGTTTCTTGTTGGTTTTTTGATGCTTTTGTGTTCAGAAGAAACAAGGTATGGTCTCAAGAACAAAGTTGTGTGATTAAAGCTATTTTCCAAAATGGAAGTCTTGCCTTTATGCTCAAAATGGAATGAATCAATGTATAATGATCAAATAAGTTGGATAATGCTAGTTGGAACTGTTTAATCATCCCTATACAGTTTTTTTGCAACGCTTTGAGATCGCGAAAATTCAAATGCCCAAGACGGTAGTGCCATAGCCACTCTTCTCGACTTACCGTTGTAGCTAAGCACCTATATTCCAACACTTTAATTCCACTTTGAAAGTCCTATTGGCAGCCATAGGAGTCTTAAGGATCACCACGCCACTAGCATCAACAACATGCAAAATCTTGTATTCCAAGCGTATTTTGTAACCCTTTTCAAGCAGTTGGCCAATACTTGATGAGTACTAACATTAGTGCATATTTGGTATAGTTTACATTACAGTGTATATATTGTGTTATCGTGTAAATATCATTGAGTTTAATTGTTTTTAAATCATTTTTATAGGTATTAAAACATTGATATTTATTCATTGTTAGATAGAGAATTGAATAAGCTTTCTTACGCTTCAAACTATGTGCAAATCGGAGTTACAGTTCTCAAGTTATGGCCGAAATAAAATTTCAAGTTGCTACTTAGCGGGATATGCGCGTTAAGCGCGGTCTGCGCATTTTGTAAAGTGTATAAATAAAATTGTTAACATATTTTTAGGGTTATGCTTTAGGGTATTTGTTCTCAAATTCATCACCTTCATATTTCTTAGGTTAGAGCTTAGAAAACAACTATGGAGCTTGCATACGGATGATCCGGGGTGGATTGATCATCGATCGGCGCTGACAAATCAGGAGATGTTTGGTTCATTTCTCTTCCTATTTGTGTATTCTCTCATAGTTGGGTTTTGATTATGTATTTACTTTGAACTCATGTATATTTGTCTCTAATGGCATTTTATTTAATTTGTTTTACAAATCTTTGTCGATTGTTATCTTAGATTGTTGCTCTGTGCTTGGGGTTTGGGTTGCTATAGACATATACTCAAATCCTTACCTCGGATGATTATCTGTTAGTTTCTAAATTCTAGAGATATATTTAGAGCTGACATTCACTTGGGAATTTGTGCTTAATGCTTTGTGTTTGTTGTGTTGTGGTGAGAGATCGCCGACGCGAGTAACACGGTTGTCTTTTGTGTTGTTGAGGTTGGTTGAGAGATTTACTTTGAGATAATATAATGGATGTTGTGGATGATATGTGATGGCATTGATGGGTATTATCGGTTGAGTATGACTGGTCGATAGGTTTAAGTTTGTGAAGAGTGGATTATATGCATGCCTGATAAGTTCTTACTCTTTGAAGAATGAATTCTTTTTATGTTCATATTTACTTTTTTGCTTTTACTTTAACCAATTCAAACCAAACTCAAGAATCCGAGACTTGTCGAACGACGATTCAATAATCACTAATCCCTGTGGAGACAATAATTTCCCGAATAAATATTTCCAAATCTTTTCCTTGTCGCTTTACTGCATCAGCAAAATGGCGCAGTTGCCGGGGATTAGTGTTCTTATTGTTTCACATTGCGATAGTTTCTTTGCTTTTGAGTTTTCCACATAATGTCCATATTCTCTATATGATTTAATTAGACTTGTATATGCATACTTAGATACTTGTACATTTTACCCGTGGTGTATATACTTGTTATGTTTAATGTCTGTTCAAGTGTTTGGTTAGGACAATTGCTTTTGGTTTGCGCGGTGAGGCATCACCATGGCATGAAGGGAGGAAGTTACTAGCTAAGCATTGTAAAGGCGTCGAGCTTACGATGTAAAACAAGTTTGTCTTATTGTCTTTTTTGTTTCATTATTACTTTTCATTCTAGCTTAGGTAGTATGGTGAAATTCATTAAACAAGTTGTACTCGAATTGTTCGTAAAATTCTCAAATCCTCACTTTACAACTTGTTTAATTCAATTTCACCCGGTCTTTTTGGACCATTTTTCCATTTGAGATGTGTAGGTGATAGTGGTGGATTGGTAATGCAAATTAGATTTTTCTGCACAGATCTGTGCGCGTTAAGCATAAGTCTCCTGGTGTAGCGCGCTAAGTGCGGTCTGCAGTTTGTCTGGTGGAATTCTATTTCACTAGGCCATTTTTTCCATTTTCACCAAGACTATTTAGTAGTAGATAATAGTATTATTTTTTGTAATTTTTTTGTTGGTTGTTTGGACTCAAATTTTGGTTCATTAAATCAAAGATTTTTGAGGTGATGTCCAAAGCTTGAGTGTTTCAACTTGCGGATGTATGATAATGATGTTTTTGAAGTTGTATCATTCAAGGTACTCATTTATTGCTTTCTATAGCATAACATGTTTAGAAAACTTTTCATTTGTATAATTACCATGTCATTCATTCTTTTGCATTACTTGCTTGTTGATTAAATCACTTTAGTTTCTAAATCCCAAATGTGAGGAAGCTTTCCATTGTTCACATATGTTGGAGGCTACAATCTTTGTTTTAACTGGATTTTATTATGCTTAATCTTTTATTTATGTTGATTGTATGAAAGCATGAAAAGGATCAAGGAATTTGTTTCATTTTAAGCACAATCACCATAACCAAATAGTTAATTCACCTTGTGAGTGTGTGATCATTTGTTACCCCTTTGAGTTTTTTGTTAGTCTCCATGTTGTTTTTGAACTTGATTCTTGTCTATGAGTATTTATGTCTCCTTTTGCATGGATTTTGATTTTTGTTTTTTTGAACCCTCAACCATGATTTTTAGTTTGAATTTTTACCTTGCCTTAAAAATTAGGGAGTATTCACACTTTGATGTTGGTTGAATTCAAGTTGGGGAGAGAAATGTTTGATACTTATTTGGTTGTTGCTACGAGGTTGAAAAGAAAAGAAAAAGAAAAAAAAAGAGAAAAATTTTGAAAAATAAAAGAAAAAAGAAGTATGGAATAATTGTGCAAATAAGTAGTATAATTGGTTTGACAACTTAGGATTAAAGAAGAAGTTTGATTAAGATTTTTTTGTTTGAGTCTTTGTGAAGTGATCACTCCCTTAGGTTTAGGCAAGTTTTTTGTTTCGATTAGCCTTAGGAATTATCCCTTGTTTGTTAACGAAGCCGTATTACAACCTTGAAAGCCCTAGTGATTATTGCCTTTGTATTTTCAATATGATTTTTAGATGAATGCATAAATTAGTTTATTGTTTGCAAGATTGTTGGATGAGTGTCAAAATCCCTTATTTTGTAAGTTTTTCATCTACCAATGATTGTTTTTGCTATGTGTGATTCATGAGTGAACTTGTGTTTGTTTTAGAAAGTTTGGCATGACTTTTGTACTTAGCTTTTGTTTTGTGATTATGTTGTCTCCGTAGTTCAGTGGTAAGTATGTTTCCTTGTATGTACTATTTTCGGTTGAACTATTGTATTTGTTTTCCGTTTTCAAAACTTGTTGCATGATTTATTGGATTCGCTTTTGTTTCTTTAGGTGTTTGACCTTTGTTTGAGGACAAACAATTATCTAAGTTGGGGAGAGTTTGATGAGTGTTAAATTGTTGTGAATTTGAGTGTGAATAATTTGCACTCGTCTACTTAATTCATTTTCTTTTCATCAATAAACCTCAACTTTAGTGTATATTCAGTATAGTTTACATTATAATGTATATATTGTGTTATCGTGTAAATAGAATTGAGTTTAATTGTTTTTATCTCATTCTAGTAGGTGTTAAAGCATTTATATTTATTCATTGTTAGATATAGCATTGAATAAGCTTTCCAACGGTTCGAACCGTGCACAAATCGGAGTTACAGTTCTCAATTTATGGCCGAAATAAGATTTCAAGTTGCTGTTGAGCGGGCTTAGCGGGCTATGTGCGCTAAGCACGGTCTGCGCGTTTTGTAAAGTGTATAAATAAAATTATAAACAAATATTTAGGGTTATGCTTTGGGGTATTTGTTCCCAAAAGTCATCACCGTCATTTTTCATAGGTTAGAGCTTAGAAAACAACTATGGAGCTTGCATACGGATGATCCGAAGTAGATTGATCATCGATCGGAGTTGACAAACCGAGAGATTTTTGGTTCATTTTCCTTCCTCTTTGTGTATTCTCTCTTAGTTGAGTTTTGTATATGTATTTACTTTGAACTCATGTATATTTGTCTCCAATGACATTTTATTTAATTTGTTTTACAAATCTTTATCGATTGTTATTATAGATTGTTGCTCTATGCTTGGGGTTTGGGTTGCTATAGACATATACTGCTTGAATCCTTATCTAGGATGATTATCTGTTAGTTTCTGGATTCTAGAGATATATTTAGAGCTGACATTCACTTGGGTATATGTGTTTAATGCCTATGTGTTGGCTGTGTTGTGCTGAGAGATCGTCGACGTGAGTAACACAGTTGTCTTCTGTGTTGTTAAGGTTAGTTGAGAGATTGTCTCCGAGATGATACAATGGGTGTTGTGGTTGATACGTGATGACATTGATGAGTATTGTCGGTTGAGTATAACTGGTCGACAGGTTTAAGTTTGTGAGGAGTGGATTATATGCATGCCAGATAAGTTCCTACTCTCTGGAGAATGAATTCTTTTTATGTTCATATCTACTTTTCAGCTTTTACTTTAACCATTTCAAACCAAACTCAAGAACGCGATACTTGTTGAACGGAGATTCGATAATCCTTAGTCTATGTGGAGACGATAATTTACTAGATAAATATTTTCAAATATTTTGCTTCCCGCTTTACCGCTTCAGCAATACTCAAGATGTTACACTTAATACCCGAAATATACAACACATCTTTGATCATAGAATGTCCACCTTTCTTCTTCTCGATCAAGACATCACCGACACCTTCGACCGCAAGAATGGCACATCCACGAATTTAACTCTACTTTTTGTGACTTGATTGATTCGCACAAACCAATCCTTTATATCCGTCATATGCATCGAACAATCGGAGACCAAGTATCATTCATTTCTGCCTTGAACTCCATCTCGCACCGAGTTCATTACATTTTGTTCCAAATGCAATTCTGCCCCATTTTCCGAACTACTGCAACTGCTATCCCATGACTTGCAGTTGTTGTCTAACACCTCTATACTGCCATGAAACTCCTTGCTAATCATCACTAAGAGCGTATCTTCATCATCTACCTCTTTCCTATAAATCTTAGCTTCATCCCCTTGGGAGTCCCTCTATTTTTCACCACATTCATTCGAGAAATGTCCCCATTTTTTACATTTCCAGCACTGAACTTTACTTTTATCCCTTGGTTTTCCGCCTCTCATGTTGCCTCGATTACCATATCTATTAGATTTGTTGTTCTCACCTTTTTGCCCCATCGAAACCTTTGAATTTTATGAATCAACTCCACCCAAATTTTGAAAATTTTGCTTCCCTTTCGAAACCCATTTTCCTTTCGATCCTTTACTCTTCTCATTGAAACGAGCTTGCAAAGCTATCTCCGTATTTTCCTTATCGTTTTCTCTCTCGTCCATTATTTGTTCATGCGCCTCGAGTGAACTTTGAAGCTCATCCTTGCTCAAACTTGCAAGATCCTTCGATTCTTCGATAGCCACTGCAATATTGTCGAATCTTGACGTTAAAGAATGCAAGATCTTCTACACAACATTATGCTCTAGAATGGTTTCTCCACATGTCTTAATTTGATTCACCAAACGTGTGATATGTGCCACATAATCGTTGATCGTTTCCTTCTCTTCTATTTGCGTTAACTCGAATTTCCTTTTGTGAGTTTTTAACCTCACCACCTTAGTCTTAGCAGCCCTTGCATAATCTTTCTCCAAAATCTCCCAAACTTGCTTTGCCGACTCGCAATCACCGACCTTTTCGAAGTTATCGCTATCAACACAAGAATGAATCAAGAAGAGTGCCTTGTAGTCTTTCCTCTTCTTTTCCTTGAATGTAGCTTAATGTGCAGTAGCTTTAGCCCCAAGTGGTGTAACACCATTGTTGACGATCTCGAGAACTTCTTGATACCCAAACAAAACTTTCATTTGTTTGGACCACTTGTCACAATTCATCGAATCAAGAATCGGTAGGTTGGAAGGAATTCGATCGTTGGAAACGGTACTCATTGTTGCAGCAGAATTAGATCAGAACCAGGGCTCTTGATGCCAAATGTTAGAATATACAAAATTGATTAAGGTGAATCAATGGAGAATTAGGTTTATTTGGAGAAGATGAAGTTTAGAGAATTGAGAGAGAGAGAAAGAGAGAGAGAAAGAGAGAGAGAGAGATAATTGAAATTGACATTAATAACAATAAGGACCATTGAACCCCTTATATACAACAAGTTACAAATGATTGAGGAAACTAAAATACAATTAAAAACAAAACAGAAAAACTGAATATAACAGTGATAACCGATTACCGCATATAGGATAACCGGTTACACCCCAAACAAATTCACTTATGTCGTCTCTGTCCAATAGAGTAACCGGCCATCCCATATCCAATAACCGATTATGCCAACTGAAAGGGCAGAAAAACTATTTTCAACAATAATAAAAAAATGAAAAATAAAAAAATATTGAATGAAAGTTCTACGTCATATATTTATTGACTCATTCTATTGAAGGGTAAAAAAGGAAAATCTTCAAACGATAAAAACGACAAGAGAGCAAATTGAATATTAATTGTTTTGCTTTTTATGAAAAATATTTTTGAAACATATTATTTATATATATCTTTATTATATTTAACCTAACTATTTAAACCAATTTCTTTATTCTTATAAAATTTCAAAACATACAATTGCCTATCATTTCATTTCTCTCATTCACTATTGATTCTAGTTGTATTGTTCTCCTTAGGTAAGAAGACGATCTCATTTTCTTAATTCTTTAAATTTCTCTTATTCTCTTCGTGTGCTTTTCACTTTTATGATAAGGTCTAACTTATTTACATCTATTTATTGATATTTTGCAACATTCCTTTGAAACTAGAAAGCAAGAAAGGTGTTATATTTTTGAAGATCTACAAACAAATCATCAAAACAAGTTGTAAAAAGGTACGTGAAAGAGTTCATAGATTATAAATGGTGCTAAAATGATGTCGACGGTGTATAGAAAAACTTCACCAAAATATTTTTTGTGGTTGTTTTTAAACACTATTTTCAATAACATGATTAACCTTGAAAATCTTAAAACTCTCAACAAAATATTATTGATTTTAGTAAAAATATTGTTTTTCATCCATATTCAAACTAAACATCTTTAGTTTTTGTTCACAAATTTCAATTTTAATATATATATATATATATATATATATATATATATATATATATATATATATATATATATATATATATATATATATATATATATATATATATATATATATATATATATATATATATATATATATAATATTTATATCAATTGATTGATTTAATTAATTCAAAGCCCAGTTATAAAATTCTTTATTTTGGTCAAAACAAATTGATTGTTTTTCTATGAAATTATTATTTTCTAATGAAATACATTAGAAACCTTTTTATGCTAAAAATGTATATATTAAAAAATATATTTTATTTTGTTAATGACATGTCATCTCATTGATAAGAGACATGATAAGTTTTAGGGATATAGTTTTAATCCCATTAAAATTCATTTTAAAAATATTAAATTTCACTTTTCTTTTTAGTTTTAAGAAAAAGTTTAGAAATTGTATTTTAATGATTATATTCAATTTGGAAGTTTTTGGTCAACATTCATGTTTGTTGCAACTTCAATTTAAGTATTATTTTATTTTATTATCAGTATTTTAATAACAATATTACTATTTTTATATGTTTATTAATATTCAATAACTTTTCTTTGATATTTATATGTTGCAAGATACATGTATGTTCATAAATATCTTTTCAATTATTCTTTATAAATAGTATTTTCATAAATTTTCTATAATATTTAATAATTTAAATATTTTTTTATATATACGTTGTTTAGCAAAAACAATTTAGTTCTATAAAAAATTAAATTTTATTATATTAAATTTTTTATTTTACTGTAAACTTATAAAGGTGTATAAATCTATTGGCTTGTAATTAGAGCTGTCAAAATGGGCTCGGCCCATCGGGCCGGCCCATAAGCCCTCCAATTTAGCCCAGGCCGGGCCGCAAAATACCTTAAAAAAACACGACCCTGTCTTTTTGGGCCAGCCCACCGGGCCTATGTTTTTTATGGGCTGGGCCGGGCCGGGCCAAGAGGGCTTCGGGCTGGCCCATTAGAAAAAGATTTCGGTAAAATTTGGAGAAAAAAGATTGATATGAGATATGATTTCATAAATGTGTTTTCAAGTCATAAAGAAAAGTTAAAGAGGATCAAGATATATTTTCAAGATGATGTGATCAAAGAAATGATTGTGAGATGGAGAGAAAATTTGATAATTATTGGTGATAATATTAAGTTACTTTATAGTTTTACATGGATGATTTTGTGGTATTCATATATATTTATGGATAAATATTTTAAACATCACTTATATACGTTTATGATGACTCTCTACTTAAATTGTATTGCATTTATCCATTACATCCTTTTTATAAATTAAAATTATAATATTGAAGTACGGGCCGGGCTGGCCCATCGGGCCGCACGGGCCTTTGAAATATGGGTCGGGCTCATTTTATATGGCCCATTAAGCAATTGGGCTGGGCCGGGCCAGCCCATTAAAACACGTTGGCCCACCGGGCCGAAGCGGGCTGGGCCGGGCCGGCCCATTTGACAGCTCTACTTGTAATACATCTAATAGTATTTATTACATAAAAAATCAAAAAAATATTAAATGAGGTTTGAAATTTTTAATTTTTAATTTTAACATTAATTGTTTAAATTGTGTTTTTCTACTCTTGTCAGATCTCTTAGTTGATAATTTGTCATTTTTCAAATGTCTAAAGCTGCTATGGAATGAGTGAAACCTGAGGTAAAGTATGCAATTTTATTTATCATGAGTGCTATAATTATTATCCATTAAGGTATATTTGTTTTATGTGAATGAAGTTTAGATATTTTTTTGTTGGGTATAATACATAAGTTCTGTTCAATACTTAAATGATGATTTTTTCTTTACCCACCTCCCTATGGGGTCATCCCCAGTGAAAACCCCATTTTACCCTGCTTCGGAAATGTATTTCCGAAATATTTTTTTTTCTAAACTTTTCCAGACTTCGGAAGTGCATTTCCGAAAAATCCCAAAAATTGGGATTTTGACTAATTCGGAGATGCATCTCCGAAAAAACAAAAAGAATCTAAAAATTCCAAAAATTAATTTTAGGATATGAATTAATTTATATATTATAAATTTGATATAATTTATTAGTAATAAATAATAATAATTATATATTTTGATATAATTTATTAGTTATGAATAATAATTATTATATATTTCTATTCTGATTTATATTTTAAAATTTAAAATAATTTTAATTAAAAAAATTAAAATAATTTCACTTACAAAATGAGTTATAATTTTTTATTTATATATTTATATATTTATAATAATCATTATGTATTTACAAAAAAAATTAAAAAAATGAGTGTTTTAATTTATATATTTATATAATAATTATAATAATTATTATATATTTATAAAAATTATTATAATTTATATATTTATATAATAATTATTATATATTAATTATAAATATATTTATATATTTATATAATAATTATAAAAATTAAAAAAAATGAGTGTTTTAATTTATAATAATTATTATATATTTATATATTTATATATTAATTATTATATATTTATATATTATATATTTATATATTTCACTTACAAAATTAATAATTATTATTATATATTTATATATTTCTATTCTGATTCATAATTAAAAATGAGATAATTTTTTATTTAGTTTAAAAAAATTAAAAAAAGATTTTGTCTTAATTTTATTTAATGAATAAATTTTATATTTAATTCTATATAATTCAAAATTTACTTATGGAATTAAAATGTTTTTGATTTATATAAGTTAGTAAAATAATTTTTAACTTTCAAATAGTTTAGGATGTTTTGATTCACCTTGATTTTATTGATTCACCTTGATTTTATTGATTCACCTTGATTTTATACCTATTAATTGTATTGATTCATCTTGATTTAATTTTTTTTTTATAATTATTAATTATTTCGGAAGTGTATATCCGAAACATTCCAAGACCAATTTGGTTTTGGAATATTTCGGAAGTTCATTTCCGAATTCCTCCAAGGGGGTGCGTTCGGAGATGAACTTCCGAAAACACCACATTTTCTGAAAAGTAACTTTATTTCAGAGATGCATCTCCGAAATCAATATTTTATATTAAAAAAAACACGTTTTCGGAAGTTCATTTCCGAAAACACCTTTTTTAACAAAAAAAAGTACCTTTTCGAAAATGAACTTCCGAAACAAGGGGTAGTGTGGTAAATTCACCAGAGGTGGGCAAGAAGGTTAGGAGGTGGGTGAAGAAATTTCCTAAATGATTAAGATGTATTACTAATTGTATTTAATATGTTAATTCTTCAAAGGTTGTCCTTTTCCTCCTTGCCCTTCCTATGGCTTCCTTTCACCCTCATGACCTGTTTCCCGAGAATTCATGTGTTCCTTTGGTTCCTGTCAAGCCTCCGGCTGCAGCTCAACTGATTTCCAACCTTCTATTTTCCATTTTTTGTTGATACAATTCTTAATGTGTGTGTCATTCCTCAAAGCCAACAGTCAGTTCCTTGTATCAAGGGAGACAATATCTCTATAAAAATTTCTGAAGAAGAATATCAGTTAGAGTTACAAGCCTATAAACAAAACCTCCATGGTAGAATTCTTTGGTCAAAGGGGTC
The DNA here is from genome assembly GCF_029867415.1 of Vicia villosa. Taxonomy (NCBI): domain Eukaryota; kingdom Viridiplantae; phylum Streptophyta; class Magnoliopsida; order Fabales; family Fabaceae; genus Vicia; species Vicia villosa. The sequence continues at coordinate 829,954 of NW_026704980.1, read as the reverse complement.
TACTCCTCTTATTGTTGTTGTAGTTCGCTCCAAGCTTGCTTCCCAATAGACCAATATCAACAAACGGGGCATCACATCCCTAGGGAAAGTTTTTTATGAGTTTTCCTTTTCGTGTCTGGAAGATGTGCAATGGGTTAGATCCCTAAGCTCCTGGAATCTTAACCCTGGTATTCTGAAGCTTTTCCCCTGGTCTAAGGATTTTGTGCCTTCTAATGTGAATCACAGCTCTGCTCAAGTCTGGGTGAAGATTTATGGCCGTTCCCAAGATTTATGGCCGTTCCCCTGATTTCTGCACTCATTGTAAGGTTATTGGTCATCAATACGAAACTTGCAAAAGGCGTATTGCTTTGGCTGCGGGTAAAGGTATACGAAAAGTGGATACAACAGCAAAATATAGTGAATGAAGAGGTGATTCTAAAGGCTCGAAATGTTAATGTTGAGGTTGAGAATGTGGACCAAACCTATGTTATTTCTATCCCATTTCCTGTTAATGTTAAGCATAACTCTGTAGTCCCGTTGGTGGAGCCTGTTTTAGAACCTCAAAACAAAAACTTAGCAATGGGAAATCCCACAAGCCCCTCATTTGTTCAGAATGTTGGTGATGCTTCTGCAGACCGTGTTCTTGAACCAATTAAAAACAATGATGATTTAACCCCGGTCCCTATCCTTTCCTGCACGAGGGTTGCAGACTTTGTTCCCGACTTCTAAACTCAGCTTCAGACAGATTTCCTAAAGAAATCCTAGGCCAACCTTTCAGAGATGAATGAGAATGAATTCCTTTCTGAATCTGAGGAGGATCCCTCTTATGAGCCACCTGACTTTCAACTTGCCGTCTCTAAGTCTCATAAAAAGAAGGCAAAGTTAAAATCTAAGTCAAAGAGCAAATGTACTACCTCCTAGAAGGTTATTCTCAAGCCTTTGCCGTGAAATGCTTCTATTGGAATTTAAGGGGCTTAGCCAATGCCCCTACTAGATTGGCTCTGAAAACCTTGTTAAAACTCACCATCCAGATTTTTGCATTATTACAGAACCTTGGATGGAAATGCTTGATCTCCCCCTAACTATCTCAATTCCCTCGTCCTTAAGATTTTCTCAACAAACCTTAGGCCGAACAATCTCCCTAACCTGTGGGATCTGTGTAAACCTGTTTGGAACCCCTCAGTCATCTCCTTTTCTGACCAACATATTTCTTTCACTTTTTCGTTTAATTCGATCTCGATGGGCATCACAATAGTTTATGCATCTAATTGTCATATTGAAAGAAGAGGGCTTTGGGCTGATACATCTCTAATCCTTACAAATCACCCTTTGCCTTGGTGTATCATTGGTGATTTTAATTCTATTGCCGGTGCTTATGAGCATATTGGTGTGCATTCCCTTAATCGTGTGCACATTATTGAGTTCAATTTCTGGTCTGAACACAACAACCTTTTGGATTATCCCTCCCGTGGTCCGCTATTTACTTGGCACAATGGTAGGATTGGTCGCGGTCTCGTGGAGCGTAGGTTAGACAGGGATTTTAGTAATTAGCTTTGGTTCACCTTGGCTTGCTCGATGAATGTTTCAATTGTCTCCCATTTGAGATCTGATCACCATCCTCTACTGTTGGAGGCTATGCTTAATAACACTTTACATCCTTCCTCTTTCAAATTTCTCAGCATGTGGTCTCTCCATGAGATCTCAATTTTAACAAATCTAGTGCTCCGGGGCCAGGCGGTTTTGGCGGTGTTATTTTTTATCATAACTACTGGGATATTATCAAATCTGATGTGTGTAATGTTGTTATCCAATTCTTTTGCAGTAGCTGGATCCTCCCCAATTATAACTCCGATTCCATCATACTGGTGCCTAAAGTCAATGATACAGATTCCATGAATAAATTCAGACATATTGCGCTAGCAAACTTCAAATTTAAAATCATTACCAAGATTCTTGCTGACAGATTATCCATTCTCATGCCTTCAATTGTGTCGTCGGAGCAAAGAGCTTTTATTCGAGGTAGATGCATAAGAGATTGTGTGTGTATTGCATCGGAAGCCGTCAATCTCTTGGATAATAAATCTTTTGGTGGGAATGTCGTTATTAAAGTGGATATATCTAAGGCGTTTGATACCTTGTCTTGGAAGTTCCTTCTTAAATTGCTCAAGTCCTTTGGTTTTGGTAATGTTTTATGTTCTTGGATTCATAGTATTTTGGCTTCGGTGCAACTTTCTATCACTATTAATGGTGCCCAGCACGGGTTTTTCCATTACACTAGAGGAGTCCAGTAGGGTGACCCTCTCTCCCCTTTATTGTTCAGTTTAGCTCAAGATGTTCTTAGTTGTGGAATCTCCAAGCTTGTTCAACAGGGCTCTTTTAGTCTTATCAAGGCCTCATCCACTCAACACATTCCTTCTCATATTATGTATGCCGATGATATCCTTCTTTTTTGTAAAGGAAGCGTTAAGAATATCAATATGCTCAAGGATCTTTTCCAGTCCTACTCCAAGGCTTCTGGGCAGCTGGTTAATGCTAATAAATCCTTTGTCTATGTGTTTCCATTCCTCCGACGGTCCTAGCTAGTATTTTGTCTTTGTCTTTGTCTGGTTTCAAGCAAGGTTCCCTCCCTTTCCACTACCTTGGAGTTCCTCTCTTTAAAGGTAGAGTGAAGGCGACCTACTTACAACCGATGGCGGATAAAATTGTGTCTAAACTTGCTGCATGGAAAGGATTGCTTCTCTCCATGGCCGATAAAGTTATGTTGGTTAAATATAATGTTTATGGCATGCTCTCGCACACTATTTCCATTTACTCTTGGCCTATTACCCTTCTTAGGAATCAGGAAAAATGTATTCATAATTTTATTTGGACTGGTTCGGTTGAAAACAGGAAGCTTGTTCAAGTGGCTTGGAGAAAGATGTGTAAACCTTTCGCTCATGGAGGCTTAGGTCTCAGATATTTAATCAAGCTTAATGAAGCTTGTAACCTGAAATTGGCTTGGGATATGCTCTCCAGTCACGAGCAGTGGGCGCTAATTTTGAAAAGTAGAGTCCTTAAGAAGTACGGTACGATTAAGTTCCATATTTTCTTATCTCTTTAGTCCTCATCAAAGTGGAGGTGTTGCTGATTAAAAGTATTGGTGTTTGGTCTTTGGGGAATGGCAAGAGCATCAATTTATGGCTGGCTAGTTGGTGTGGTCCGCCGCTCATTGATGATTCTTCCCTCAGGTTTCTTAGTTCTAATGGTATTGCAGTTTCGTCTAAGGTTGCTGATTTTTTCGTGGATGGTCAGTGGAGTTTCCCAGCGGTTTGGGATCAACTTTTTCCTCTTCTACAGCTGCGGATTTTCCTTCTTTTGTTGCCTATAGAGTTGGATATTATTCACTGTCCTCACACCATGTCCGGCGAGTTAACTCTCAAGGAGGCCTACGGTTTCAAAGCTTCTTCTTTAGGTTTATCTTTGCCCAAATCGGTCTGGTCCCGCCGGCAAAATCCATGGTGGTTTGGAAGCTTATGTTGGACAAAATCCCAGCGAACGACAAGCACAAGCACAAAGGAGTACGTTTCGCTTCTATGTGCTCGCTTGTAACAATCACAAGGAATCTAGTAAACATTTGTTATTTGATTGCTCCTTTGCCTGTCATATTTGGAGTTGGTTTTACAAGTCCATTGGTGTTAGCAATCCGCCATTGTCTTTGGAGGATTGGTGGACTCGTTGCTCCTCTAGGTCCATACAGTGCGCGGTGGTTCATAAGGAAGCCATTATCTATATCATACATTTTGTTTGGGAGGCTAGAAATTGGGCTATATTAAAAAACATTCCTCCTAGTCTTTGAGCCACTACTCAGAAGATTTGCAGCCATCTCTATTTAACAGGTTTGTCTATTACTACGACTTCCTCTTCTTTGGACGATTTTTGTATTCTTAAAGTGTTCAACATTAAAACCCGTCCTCCGGATGCTCCTCGGATTATTGAATTTTTTGGCAGCCTCCTCCTTTTCATTGGGTGAAATGTAATAGTAATGGGGCTTTCATTCCTAATTCCTCGTCTGCGGGTTGTGGTAGTCTCTTCCAGGATCATGAGGGGAATTTCTTATTAGCTTTCGCTAGTTCGGTCTCGTGGCCTTCTTCTTCTTTGGTTGAATTTTAGGCTGCTTTGTGCGTTATGGAGATAGCAATGTGGAAGGGTTGAAATAACCTTTGGATTGAATCGGACTCCAAGCTCGTGGTGCAATCCTTTTCTACCGGAAAGGCAACACTTATGCAGATTTCTACCGGAAAGGTTCCTTGGCAGATCAGAAGGGAATGGAATTCTTGCCTCTCTTATTACTCCAACAAACACCTTTTTTCTCCCACATCTACCGGAAAGGCAACACTTATGCAGATTTCTTAGCTAGTGTAGGTTTAAACTTAATATCTCCAACCATTGTTGAGTCTATTCCTTTAGGTTTAAAGAAGAGTTTTGTAAGTAATAGACTAGGTTTGCTTTGTTTTGGATTTTTATCCTATTGAGGAAGTAGGTTTTGTCTCTCCTTCTTTTTTGAGGATGGTATCTTTTTCCTTTTGTATCTTGGATTTTGTTTTCTTTTTAATATATATGCGCCTTTTTCAAAAAAAATATTCTTCAAAATTGTACATTAGATTATATTTTTATTGTTATGTTTTTTTTAATTAGATATTGTGATTTGTTGAAAAATAATGTTAGTAATAATTTGATTTAAGAACAACAAATTTCAATGAAAATAATTTTATTAGAAGAGTAATAAGAATACTAAGATAAATTCATTTATTGCATATTTTTATTTATGTATACCTATCTTAGTGAAAAAAAATTTAAAAAACATTCTCTACCTTCTAAACACTATATTTATTGATAGAAAATTAATAATAAAATCTTATCACATAATTGAAGAAGAATGTAATTTTGGAGTTTAGAATACAATATAAAGTCATGTATATGTTGTTGCATGCATGAATAACTATTTAGTTTGTCGATTAAAATTTTTATTATAACTTTTAGAATATATCCTACATTTGGCTAATAACTAAGGATGGATCTGTCCAACAAGCGGAGGAATCGATAGTAAAGCTAAACCCTGTGGTTTATTAAGAATTAGTTTAAAATCACAAGAAATTTTAAAAAAATTGTACAATAACTCAGGATGTCTTACTACTAAAATTTTAGATTTAATACTTCTTTATTATCAATGCCACCAAGTAAATGGGCGTGTGTGAAATAGTTTAAATTTTTATGGATATGTTGTACATATCTTGCTTTTACTTTTTTATTATATATATGCAAAGAAAATCTAATAAAAACACTGCAATGGAGAGCCAAATATAATTAGGAGATGGCAGAACAAAATTTCTTTTCTTTGTAAAGAAAATCTTTCGAATATATATATATATATATATATATATATATATATATATATATATATATATATATATATATATATATATATATATATATATATATATATATATATATATATATATATATATATATATATATATATATATATATATATATATATATATATATATATATATATTCAAACTAATTTCATAATTCTTATAAATTTTAAAAACATAATTTTTTTATTTTTTTATTTTCTCATTTTCTTCTGATTCTAGTAACATTATTCCCTCGAGGCAAGAAGATTACTCTCTTTCCTCATCAGTTCATTGATTTCTCTCTTAGTCTATTCATGCATTTCTCACCTTTTTCCAACCATTGTTTAGTTCCTTTTTCTTTTAGGACCCGTTGGAATTACTATTTATAGAACGCTAACTTTTCGAATATATTTATATCTCACATTTTTAGGGAAAGTAATTCGTGCGCCGATTTTTTGGCTAATTTAGCGCTCGGCATCGAATCCATCGCCCTTTTTGATTCCATTCCGTTGGGAATTCGAAATGATTTTGTAAAGAATAGGTTAGGTATACCTTTCTTTAGGTTCATGTAATTTGGGGCTAACTGGTTCCCCGTTTTGTTCCGCTTATTTTATATATATATATATATATATATATATATATATATATATATATATATATATATATATATATATATATGATATCTTATTAAAAAAAAAAAAAGGTCTAACTTTTCTTTTATTATATTCTCTATTTCTTGTTCTTTCACAACATTTCTTAGAAACTAGAAAACAAGAAAGGTGTCATATTTTAGCAGATCAACAAACAAATCATCAAAACAAGTCTTAACAAAGGTATGTCGCAATTCTTACATTATAAATGGTGCTAGAGTAACGTGGTTGGAGTGTAGAAAAGCTTCATCAAAACTTTAAGCATAGTTACTTTTAATCATTTTATATATTCGAGAACAGCTTGATCTTGAAAATCTTGAAACTTGGTTTGTTGTTTTTGAAATTTCTTTGATGTATTTTTGAATATATTGTTTTTCATTTATATGTGAACTAAATATCTCTACCTTTTATTTTTTTTGCTAGTTACATTTAAAATCATATAGATTTTATAGCATAAAATCAATTGATTAATTTTTAATGAAATTAGGCTTTTCTTAAGAATTTCATGTGAAAATATTTTAAGCTTAAAATGTTCATGCTAAAAAGTGATTTTATTGTTAATGAGATGTTATTTCTTATTTCTTTTTGTTACAAAATGAGATGTTATTTCTTTTTTTTTTTTTTGTTATAAAATGAGATGTTATTTCAGTGATGAAGAGCATAATAATTTTGAGAGACATGTTTAAATCCCGTTGAGAAACGGGTAAAATGAACTTACAATATATTTTACAAAAACTTTAAATTTTCTTTTGTAATATTTAATGTCATTTTTCATTTTGTTTTAAGAAAAAGGTTAATTTTTTTTTATTATATTCAATATAGAATTTGTTTGGTCAACATTGATATGTTGAAAATTAAATTTAAATATTATTTTATATTAATATCAATATTATTTTAAAACAATATCACTATTTCAACATATCAATAATAAATAAAAAAACAAGTTTAAAATAACATATTTATACATCTTTCTTCCATAATCTTAATGCCGGCCACATTATCGACATATCTGATGAGCACGATACAATCATTTGACCCTCTAGAAAACCCTCAATCAGCGTGTATAGACGGATCCATTAAAGTCAGTGTAGTCGCCTCTATATTAGCCAGAGAAATCACCTCAATATTAGTTAAAGGAGTCACACGCGTATCAGCCGAATGAGTCACGTCCATATAAGCCAGAGTAGTCAACTCCACCATATCAACTAGAACCTCCGTCTGAGTATGATGGATCACCTTTGTCTCAGGCACCACTTGCTTGTCATCCTGCCCCTCTACCATCTGAGCAATTGTCTCGACATCGTTAACAACCGCAACATCGGGCTCATGAGCAACATCTCCGGCCCATCCATATGCTTTACCTTATTTACGGTGGATAGTTTAGGATTCACATAATTGCTCTGACAACCTCCTCCTGTGAGAATTGATCGAAACTACTCTACCGTCCAGATACGCAAATCCTAGACACCATTTATCCCCGCACGAAAGCTCTCTGCAACTGCTCTTTCAACTTGTTTAGTTTGTCTTAAAGCAACCTTGTCGTCTCGTCCAATGACCCTCACTAAAAAAAACAAAGACAAAGTAAACTATCGAACTTTTTAAAAATCTAAAAAAATCAACATGACTTTCCCGGATTTTCCAAAAAAAATCCGATTATCATCCCAACAATTTCTTCTATCAATTATTTTTGAAATATTCAGTATGCTTGTACGCATTTTTACCGGATTTTTCATAATCATCGGTAAAATTATATGTGATTTAATCAAAAATCTTAAAATATTTGATAAAAATGCACAAGAAAAATGAGTATTTACTGGAGATTTTAAAAATATAGATAAAAATACATTTTTTTTTTACAAAAAAACCAATATAAACGTAAATTGCCAGTATAAAAAAAGTTGTAAAAACTCAATAGTTAATTTGAAATCTTCGATAAATAGCAAAACTTTTGAAAAATTTAAAATGTTACAGTAAAAATGTGAAATAATTTTTAATATACAAGAATAATTTAATAAAAGCATTGCAATGAGGTGCCAAGTATAATTAAGAGATGACAGAACAATTTTTTTTTTTAAACAAAATGGTTTTATATATATATATATATATATATATATATATATATATATATATATATATATATATATATATATATATATATATATATATATATATATATATATATATAAAACCCAACATAGCTATTCAAACTAATTTCATAATTTTTTCGAATTTTAAAAACATAAATTTTGTTGTCTTTTTATTTGGTTTTTTCTTTACCCACCTCCCTATGGGGTCACCCCCAGCGAAAACCCCAGTTTACCCCTGCTTCGGAAATGAACTTCCGAAGTACTTTTTTTTTAAATTTTCTCAGACTTCGGAAGTTTATCTTCGAAAACACCAAATGGGGGGTGTTTTCGGAGATGAACTTCCGAAAATACCTTTTTTCAGATTTTGGGGGGTTTCGGAAATGAACTTCCGAATTATGCAGAAACTGTGTTTTTTTTTATGATTTTGGAAACAGCCTCGTATTTTTAATTAAAGAAAGACGGCAAATAAAATAAGCGATGTATAAACAGAAAATACTAATATACTAATATGATAAGAATAGTGATATATACAAACCGATCCGATCCAAATCCAAATAATAATAGTGTACGAAAGATACAATCCGAAAACAAAAAAAAAAATAAACCCGACCACTACTGAGTATGCCTAACCCTCTCACCCTGGGCCCTCCTCTGCCGCCTGTATGCCGCTGCACGGCCCGCATCAGTGACGATCATCTCCATCACGGCGACTGCCTCTGGACCGCCCTGATGAACGACACCTCGATCCAACGCGTCCCGCCCAAGCATCTCTATCCACTGGCAGATCGGCAGGAGATCAATGGCGTGGTCATCCTCGACCTGCTGGTTCTCCAGGATCTCCTCGTGTGCTGGCCTAGGAGCGTCGGGAGCGTCGGGTGTCAGCAGAGGATGTGACACCCGATAGAACCATGTGACGTACCCCTCCACACTGTGCCAGTCCTGGGTGACCCGCATGCGACGATACTCCTCCGGTACCACATGATGCTCCCAATCCTCAAACATGGCAGTGAGCTGCACTCTGGTCACTGTGTCGGGAGCAGCCTCAAAGGGTGACCTGGGTATCATCTGCACAAATCCGAATTGCCGCATGCACCGCTCAGGGAGATACCGGACCATGATGGTAGTCCCGCATGCCAACCAGCCAGAATATAGAGATATGCCGTCAAAGGGGACAATCTGAGTGTAGTCGTTGAACGGCCTCCAGGTGACGTCATCGTGCATCGTGCGGTCCAAGTACCCACGGTATGGTCCCACCGCATTGTTCCCCCTCTGGAGAACGTATCTGGCGGCCCTAGGCATGGCGTCAACGTACGCAGGATCGATGTGGAAGCCGTGGATGCGGGAGAAGTAGGAGATGATCCAGCTCTGAAACACAAACACGATAATGTAACGTACCGTAAGTAAATACGAAACATAAATAAATACGAAACATAAATAAATATCAAACATAAGTAAATACGAAACATAAATAAATACGAAACAATTAAAATGAAATGTACCGTAAGTAGTGTGCAGGATCCGGTCAATTGCCTCGTCCTCCAATTGGAAGCCTCATTCAACTTCTGGTATAGATATGCCAGAGTAGTTGTCCCCCAGTTCCACTGGTGAATGGTAGTCAGGTCCATAAAGTAGCGGAGGTAGGTCACGTCGACGTACCTTGTACTCTTGTCCACAAAGACTGCAACGCCTACCACATGCATGTACCAGCACCGGAGAGCGCAGCCACGGTGATACTGTGTAAATAGCTCGTCACCCGCCTCCTCGGCATCGGCCGCCGCGTCCAGGTGGTGCTCGAAATAGCGGCTCAGTGTGGTGAACCGGATATGAGGCCCAGATGTCGTGGCGCACTCAAAGTCAGCAACTTCGGGCTCCATACCCAAATAGAGCACCATCCACTCAGTGGCTATGACCCTCTGGATCCGGGAGTGGGTCAACAGTGGCCCCCTGACCGGCAGGTGGAGAAGACACTGCACATCATGCAAGGTGATCGTCATCTCCCCAACCGGCAAGTGGAAAGAAGACGTCTCCTTGTGCCACCGCTCCACAAAAGCCCCCTGCATGCCGTGGCTGATGGTGGTGTACCCCGTCATGCAGAGCCCACTGAGCCCTGAACATCTCACAGCGTCGTTAAACCACTCGGCAGTCGGTTTAAACAGACTGAAAATCTTTCGGGCATGGTTCACCATTTTCAACGGCTCTCTCTCCTGTTACAAAAAAACAAATAAAAAAGTATGTTAAATAGACGGTTAATAAAATATTGAATAAACGTCTAAATTATAAACGGTTAAATAATGTAGTCGGGCAAATTATAAAAAATACCTCTTCCTCCCAGATTCGTCGAGCGACGTGATCGCGGTAGGATATCAGCACTGAAGTGTCAATGGGCCCTCCCGGGTAGCTGTCCTCCTGCTCATCCTCCTCCCCGAGTGGAGGGTCAACATCCGGTACCCCCTTCGCCTCATGGTATGGCACTGCCACCTCCTCCTCCTCCTCCCCCTCCTCCTCCTCTCGCTGGCGGGAAGAAGATACCCGAGCCAGCCGACTCCTCGATCCAGATGTAGAGGTACCCTCGTCCATCTCCACGGGAACTCGCACACGTCGTCCCCGGCCCTGCCCCCGTCCCTGTGTCGACGCCAGCTGCGCTGCCGCCCGCTCGCGTCTAGCCGACGCAGTCTGGGTCTCTCTACCCTGTCTGATGCGTGCTGGTTGGTTGCCTGACATGTTCCTGAAAACAATTGAAATCGATTAATATGTGAGACAACAGAAAAAACTAAAAAAATTGAAATTCTGATACACTTCGGAAGTTCATTTCCGAAACTGGGAATGAAGGTGTTTTCGGAAATGAACTTCCGAAACACCCCTGCGCAGAAGTTCTCTGCAACCTCCAATGGCAGACCCCAAAATCCTAAATCAAAACTACTTTTATGCCTACTAAACAACCTAATAACAGTACCAACCTATCTTAATGAGATTTTTTCAATTTCTAAACACCCTAATAGAGAAATGAATAATGGATCTAAAAATTGAAATAAAATGATAAACTTACCAATTAGTGTTTGAGATTATTTAGGTTGAGATTGGAAGAAGACTTTGGCAATCTATTTGACTTCACACTTGCTTGTTGCAAAAATTTTGAAAGAGGATGAGTTTGGAAGAAGATTAGGGTAAATGAATGGGGGAGGGGGGCTGTTTTGCTTAATCTGCAAAACGCTCAGTATTTCGGAAATGAACTTCCGAAATGCTGTTTTCAGAAATGAACTTCCGAAATAAGACAATTTTTTCAAAAAAAAATGCGCTTTCGGAGATGCATCTCCGAAAACACCTTTTTCTTGCATTTCGGAGATGCATTTCCGAAGTCAGGGGTAGTTTGGGTTTTTCACCAGAGGTGGGCTAGAAGGTTTTTTCTCTTTATTCTAGTTAGATTCTTCCCTCCAGGCAAGAAGATTACTCTCTTTTCTCCACTCATTGATTTCTCTTTTATTCTATTCAGGTATTTCTCACCTTCATAACAGGGTCTAACTTTTTTTTTTTTAATTATATTATCAATTTCTTGTTGTTTCACAACATTTCTTAGAAACTAGAAGACAAGAAAGGTGTCATATTTTTGCAGATCTACAAACAAATCATCAAAACAAGTCTTAACAAAGGTATGTCGCAATTCTTACATTATAAATGGTGCTAGAGTAACGTAGTTGGAGTGTAGGAAAGCTTCATAAAAACTTTAAGCGTAGTTATTTTCAATCATTTTATATGTTCGAGAACAGGTTGATCTTGAAAATCTTGAAACTTTGTTTGTTGTTTTTGAAATTTCTTTGATGTGTTTTTGAATATATTGTTTTTCATTTATATGTGAACTAAATATCTCTACCTTTTATTTTCTCACTAGTTACATTTAAAAACATATAGATTTTATAGCATAAAATCAATTGATTATTTTTCTATGAAATAAGGCTTTTCTTAAGAAATTCATGTGAAAATATTTCAAGCTTAATTAAAGTGTTCATGCTAAAAAAGTGATTTTATTTTGTTAATGAGAATTATTTCAGTGATGAAGGCCATAATAATTTTGAGGGACATAGTTTGAATTCCTTTGAGAAAGGTGTAAAATGAACTTACAATATAATTTACAAAAGCTTTGATTTTTTTTCGTAGTTTCAATGTCATTTTGTTTTGAGAAAAAGGTTTAAAAAAAAAATCATTTTTGTGATTATATTCAAATATGGAATTTGTTTGGTCAACATGGATATATGTTAAAAATCAATTTAAATATTATTCCATATTAATATCAATATTATTTAAAAACAATATCACTATTTCTAGATGTTAAATCATTATTATTCAATTCTGTCAAAAAAAAATCATTATTATTCAATTATTTATTTTTTCTTGTTCATGAATATCTTTTAAATTGATCTTTATAGTTAATGTTGTAATAAATTTACTTTGACCTTTAAAAACTTTTATATTCTATTATAGATAAAAAAAACTTACTTATTATTAACTTTTTGATATTTTAATAAAAAAACTTAATTCATTTATATATTTTAATTTTATTTTGATATTAACCTAGTCACCAATACATAATCAAATATGCATTTATGGTTAAAGAGAAAGATGTTGACCACATAAATTGTACAGTCAAACCACTAGGCTAAGATAAAAAATGATTTTATTATTTAATTATAAAAATAAAGAAATTTTCAACTTATTCCTTTATTTTTTGAATTTAATTCATTATTATTTAACTTTTTGACTAAAACTTATGAGTTATTTATTTCATTATTTTTAATTATATAGTATTATTAATAGTATTTATTATTAGAAATTATTTATTTACTTATTATTTTTAGACAACATTTTATAAAGTTATCATAAAATAATAAACTTTACAACTTTTTAATCTAAGTAAACATTTTTTATAATAATATTATTAATATTATCTTGGAAATAAATATACATTCTATTTGAATTTTTATGATTAATAAAAATTAATTTATTCCCTTCATAATAGATCGGTGGTATTCAAAACCATAAAATCGGAAAATAGAGTTATATGTGTTTTACCAGCAACGTGTATAAATTTATTGTCAGGTAATACCTCAAATAGAATTACATATGGTGATGGGAGTTTGTAAAACACAAAATAATAATAATAATATTTTTTTTTAATAGGCAATTGATTGATAAAGCTCGCACTAGGGGTGCAACCCTTACAAACAGAGAACTCTAAAGAGTGGTTGCATCGGATAAAGGAAGTTTAAACCAATCGTAGTAATTGGATCTAAACTTAGAATATCCGCTAGATAACCATCTCCAAGAAAGAAAAATAATATTAGAACAAACGACATCGAAACAAAAAACCTTCCCGTCGAAAATAATTCCATTCCGCATGATCCAAAGACACCAAATCGTAGAAAACCAAACCACAATGATCCTAGCCTTTCTACTAATGTTCTTCACCTTTTCTTGCAAAACACCAAAATCAAGAAACTCCGCCAAGGTGATCGCCTCCGGTATGCCAAGCCATTCAAACATATGATTCCAAATCTCTTTCGCCATTTGACAATGAAAAAAGAGATGAAAAGAAGTTTCAACATGATCACCACAAAACACACAATCCGGATTAGCCAAATTAGAAACTCCTCTTAATAATAAAAGGTCTTTAATCGGGAGGCGCTCGACGAAAAATCTCCAAGAGAACATCTTAATCTTTGGCGGTAAAGGAATGCTCCACATAACTTTCAAAGAACGAATCACATGAAACTCCCAAGCTACGGATTTAGATTCATTAATAATCCCCGAAATGCCCGCTACCGAAAAATCCTTATTCGAATTAATGAACCAATCGTAAGTGTCACTCGCCACTTCGCTCGGAGTGAAACCATCCATAAGTTCACAAAACCGGTGCCAACTCGGCGAAGAAACCGCTGCTGCCCCCACAACCGAAACACTACCTTCTTCCCGGAAAAATAAAGCTTGAACATCCCACACATGTCTTCCATCAACCCAACTCAAAATATCCGCTACCGCACAAAATTTCTTGTGAGATAAATCATACAAATCCGGGAAAGAAGCACGAAGGGGTTTGTCTCCCACCCACAAGGTATGCCAAAAAAGCGTATCCTTCCCATTCATGCAATTACTTTTGAAACACCCGGTAAAACCGTACTCCACGTGATCATCTATTAAATTAATCTTGCTCAAATCCCTCCACCAAATCGAGTCGTCACTACTACTCAATTCTCCACTAGAATCTTGCATCTTTAACTTTAGGCTAACATACCTCACTTTAAGAAACTTACTCCATATAGCCTTATCATCGTTTAATATTCTCCACTTCCACTTCAAAAGTAAAGCTTTATTAACCTCATTCACATCTCTAACCCCCAATCCCCCTTTCTCCTTAGGCCTACAAACAACATCCCACCTCACCCAATGAATGCTCCTTTTCTCAAAATTACCTCTCCATAGAAATTCACTTTGTATCCTTCTAATCTCTTTGGCAATGTTTCCCGGAACTTTGAAGAAGGAAAGGTTAAAAATGGGAATTGAATTCAAAACCGAATTAATAAGAGTGAGCCTACCTCCCATGGAAATGTTCCTTCCCTTCCACGAAGCAAGACGCCCTTTTATTTTATTAACAACTTCCATCCACACTTTCTTTTTCCTCGGACTCTCCCCCACCATGATTCCTAAAAATTTGAAAGGAAACATTCCTTTCTTACAAGCAAGAAACTTCGTTGCGGCATTGATGTACCAATCACCCACATTAACCCCTAAGATGTTGCTTTTAGAAAAATTTATCTTCAAACCGGACACCAATTCAAACCCTCTCAACAAAACCTTAAGGTTCCATATGTTGTCACAAGAAGCTTCTCCTAAGATGATGGTGTCATCCGCGAATTGGAGAACATCCACAAACTCACCTTCCCCATACATATAAGGCTTAAATTTACCCATCTCAACCGACCTTTTCACGAGAGCCGTTAAACCCTCCATGGCCATAACAAAAAGAAAAGGAGACAAAGGATCACCTTGTCTTAAGCCCCTATGCACCTTAAATTCTTTAGTAGCACTTCCGTTAACCATTACGGACATATGGTTATTAAAAATGCAAGCTTCCATCCACCTCATCCACCTCTCTCCAAAACCCATCAAAGACAAAATTTCTCTAAGATATTGCCATGAAACGGAATCATAAGCTTTTTCGAAATCCACCTTGAGCAAAAGGCAACTTCTTTTCTTCCTCTTCGACCAATCAACGATTTCATTCACCAAAAGAACCCCATCCATCATGTTCCTACCCGGGACAAAGGCGGTTTGATTGGGAGAAACCAAACCTCCTATGACCTCTTTCAATCTAGCCGCCAACAATTTAGCAATAATTTTGTAGATACTCCCCACCAAACAAATGGGTCGATACTCGCCTAAGGATTGAGGATTGACTACTTTAGGAATCAAAGCAAGAAAGGATGACGTAGTCGATTTCACAAGAGAACATTTATTATGAAAGTCATTGCACATCTTCACCACATCTTCTCGAATCACCATCCAAAACCTCTTAAAGAACTCCAAAGAGAAACCATCCGGTCCCGCACTTTTATTACCGTCACACGACCAAATAGCTAACTTCACTTCCTCCTCTGAGAAAGGCCGCTCAATACTACACGCCTCCCTCTCTAGAAGCTTCTTTAAACCCAAATCACCAAAAGACGGCCTTCTCTCAATGTCTTCTTCAAAAAAGGACTTAAAGAAATCATGAACAAAGTCTTTAATCTCCACGGCATTCTCCAACACTCCTCTATTAGTGGAAAGAGAACATAAAGCATTCCTCCTTCTTCTAGCTTTAAGGGAATTATGGAAAAAACGCGAGTTACAATCACCATCGGATAGCCATAATTGCCTCGACTTGAGGCGGAGATAACCTTCCTTAATATTAAGATTGTTCCAAAAATCAATAGCCGCCTTCGATCTTTCAATAACAATCGCCTCCGGAACATTACCTGCAAAATGAGCAAACTTGTTATCTAAAAAATGCATTTCTTTCCCCGCTTCTTCTATGTTAAGATCAATCCAACCGAAAATCTCTTTATTCCAAACACGGATTTTGCTTTTAATAGCTTTCAACTTCTCCACCAAGCAAAAATCCCCTCTACCCTTCACCTCTAACTTCTTCCACTCCGCCTCCACAAAACTAAAGAAATCATCATGAGTAAACCAAAGATTGTTGAATCTAAAAGGTTTAGGTCCCCAATCTCTCTTGTTATCTTTGATCCATATGGGAGCATGGTCCGAGACATCTCTTTCGCCTATAGATTGACCTTCTACCTTCCAATCATTAATAAAAGAGTTGGATAAAAGAAATCTATCCAATCTACTCAACGCACTTCCACTTTTGTTGGACCAAGTAAACTTTCCTCCTATAGTAGGAGGATCTACCAACTCCATATCAACAATGAACTCATTAAAGCTTTCCATCTCCCTCTTATAATTCTTGTTTGAAATCCCAACTCTCTCTTCCAAATAAGAAACAATATTGAAATCACCTCCTAGACACCACGCTCCGGGAACACTCCTTCTTTTAAGATCCACTAACTTCTTCCAAGAAACCATTCTCAATTTGTGATCACAAGAGGCATAAAAATTGACAAAGTATATTCTTCTATTTTCTTTTTCCATACAAACGCCTAAGAAGCCTTCCCCCCGAAAACTATAAAGCAAACTAAAAAAATCTTTCCTCCACATAGTTAGAATTCCCCCCGACGCCCCTACCGCCTCCAAATGAGACCATTCCACCAAGTCATTACCCCACAACTCCTCGGCATAACTATGGTGAAAATCGCTCAATTTAGTTTCTTGAATAAAAGCTATGTCCGCCCTTCCCTTTTGAATGTTGAAACCAACTCTCCTCCTCTTCACTCTCTTACCTCCACCTCTAATGTTGAGAGAGTAAATTATCATTTCAACCTATTCGAATTCACCTTAGGGCCTTCTCCCCCTTTGTCACCTCTATACTCCATCTCCTCCAATTTCTTGATAGGATCGAAAAAAGCGGATGAGTTAGAAATACCTAAATGATTCATAGATTTCCACAGTCCCTCCGAAGAATTACCTAAATTTCTCTTAATAAGTCTAGCATTACAATTCATGACATCAGAATGAGTGAGTGAATCATTTGAAAGAGATATCCCTGCCATACCTCCGCCATAAGAGTTGCCCGAAACATTACCGGAGTTCATCGGGAAAACCATCTCTGCTGGGTAAATAAAATTCTCCACTCTATCTCCTAACTCAAAAACTTGCCGCAACTGCTTCCTTACTTTCTTTGAATTTTTCAGCCTTTTACATTGATCATCAAAATTCAACAAACCGTGTTCAGCCGAAATATCTCTATCTGCATGCATGCAATCTCCTTTCATTATAAAGTTATTCCCTTTGTCATCTATCCTGGGTCCCACCACTTCCACCTCACTATTATTTAATAAAGGGTCCAAGGGTAAAATAGACACTTTCTTCTTCCCTTTTGAAACCAAAGAAACCGGTCTATCATTTGAAAGAGATATCCTGATCGGAAAAATAGCAAGTGTACTATTTTCACCGGTGTAGTTATAATGGGTTTTACCCCAAGTATCGATCACGAGGATTGCGTAGGAAACACAAGTTATTTAAGTCAATTAAACAAAAGAGCAAATAGGTGTTTTGTTATAATGCAATAAGTAAATTTAAATAAAAGAAATAATAAAAATAAGCTGAAATTAAAGTTTGACTTTTTAGATGTAATTTGAGGTAATGCCAGGGTAGGTGTTTGATCTTCCTTATAATGACTCTGTAAAAAGATCTCTTCAACAAGTTCATGGAATGCAACTATTTGTTCTTAAGGGTGTTTCCCTAAGTCCTTAGTGGAAAACCTTTTGGTTTGCAATCCTATTGCCTAAGTCCTTAGAAACAAAGGTTTGTAAACCAAAGATGTAAATAATCAAGAATGTTCAAATAACCTTTCGGTATCCCTAGTCCTAGGTGATAACTACTAGATCAAATTGTTTAAAAACCTTAACAACCGTAGTCCTACAGATTGTTAACCGTAGATCAATCTTTGTTTTTCCGACAAAGAAGGCATAAAAACATTAAACAATCAAATTGCATAAAACTAATACTTGATTAAAGAAATACGGAATTCAAAAGTCATTACAATTCAAATCAGGGACACCCCCCTGGCATTGGGGGGTTTAGCCTCTCATAATATTCAAGAAACCAAAATCAGAAAGTTTAGACATTTACAAAAGATTAGGAGAACTCTGATCTTCAATGGCTTCCACCGTTGAATCTCTTCGTCTTCCACAACCTTGAATACGCTATCTTGCTCTCTTCTGGAATTCTTTCGTACGATCAAAAAGTCCCCCTTCCCCTTGTCTCTCAAGCTCCTTTTAATCCCTCTAGGTTTTCAGATTTCAGCTACAATGCCCAAACTGCCCCCGGACTTTAAAAATTGGAAAAACCACAAATTTAGAAATCCTGCCCGCACCGCTGACACGGCCGTGTCCCTTGACACGGGCAGACCGTGTGTCCGCTTCTGGTCTGGGAGATACATTCTTCGTGAGGCCTGACACGGCCGTGTCAGGTGACACGGTCAGACCGTGTCCGCCTCTGCCCATATGCTTTTTCCTTGCTTTTTGCTTCTTTCTTCACATCTTTTGGCCATGCGATCTTCCATCACTCTGAAGCTAACCTGAAACCATTACCAAACGAGATCAAAAGCACCTAATTGACAATGAAAACGCCATAAAAATACATTGCTCATAAAATAACTAGAATTAGATGAATTAAAGAAAAACACTTAAAAACAACCACAAAGTGTTACCAAGAATGGCGATTTTATGCCGAATGTATGACGAAATTAAGTAGAAATGGTGACCGATCATATCCCTGCCATACCTCCGCCATAAGAGTTTCCCGATACATTACCGGAGTTCATCGGGAAAACCATCTCTGCTGATAATTTTTTATTTCTTATTTTAATTTTAATATTTCACATTAATGAATTTTTTCTTTTATATCGACTCTGGTCTTGTCTTATCTTTTAGTTGGGAATTTCTGAAAGCTATATCATTATTCAATGTCTAAAGCTGCTATGGAATTTTTGAAACCTGAGGTATTTTTACAATTATATTTATTATCATTGTTATAATTATTATCTACTGAGGTTTATTGGTTTTATGTGAATGGAGTTTGGATATTTCCTTTGGTGTTCACATAAATTAAAATCAATATAATACACTGTTTATTTCTTAGATATTTATATAAGATGTCAAAATGTCAATAATTACAACATCACACAACTTTAACGGATTTGTATTTGACATTACATATTGTATATTAAGGTGAGAATAGACCAGACCATATATTAAGGATCTAAGGTTTAGTCTACAAAAGTTTAGGTCCAATTATTTTTTTCTTAAATAAAAAAAATTAAATTTTTTTATAAATTTATTTAGTTAAAAATATTAGGTTTCATGTCATTAAAAAAACCTTTCAAACTTATTAAATCGATCTATTTAAATAAATATAAATACTTTTATTATTATTAATATTATTATATGAGGAGGGATATTCTTACTCCAAGAGTAAGTTATCGAGACTTACTCTTCATCATGATCATTGATTCTTCTCAATCTAATAGTTAAAGCTATGACCATTAAAAAAAAACCTAGTTATTTTGAAAAACTTATGTAAACAATGTCATAAGTTCTTTTTTATAAGTTTTCATAAATAAATAGTCTCATAAAACTTATGCTACTAGATAAGCATAGATAAATCAATGCAAACAAATTTTTAATATCATTAATCTTTTATTTATTAGTTTATATAAACATTAATGAAAATTTTATTTACGTATATTAAATAAAATATGCTTTTAAGTAGGTTAAGAGACCAACCAATCCTTTAAAAAAATATAGGCTCAAGTTTAAAAATAAGTCAATGACACTATATACCTGACAAAGACTTTAATATTTTTATCATGTCAGACTTAAGTTGGATAAAGTCTAATTTGATTCAACCTATTTTCATCCCTACTGAATATAACTATTTAATGATGAGGTGTGAAATTTTTAGAACAAATTATTCATGTAAATTCTTTAAAATTGTATATTAGATTATCTAATTGGTGATAGGATTTTTAATTAGTTATTGTGATTTGTTGAAAAATATTGTTAGGAATAATTTTATTTAAGAATACCAAGAAAATCCATATATTGCTAAGAATATTAACAAATTTCAATAAAAATATTTTTAGTAGAAAATTGATAAGAATACTAAGAAAATCAATTTATTTCATATTTTTGTGTATAAATATCTATTTTAGTGAAACTTTTTTAAAAAAAAATTCTTTACCTTCTAGACACTATATTTATTGAGAAAAAATTGGTAATACAATCTTATCACATAATTGAAGAAACGTGTAATTTTGGAGGTTAAAATACAATATAAAGCCGTCTATATGTTGTTACATGCTTGGATTGCTATTTAGTTTGTGATTAAAATTTTTCTTTATAATTTATAGATTAAATCCTATATCTGGCTAAGAACTAAAGATGGATCTATCCAACAAGTGGAGGAGTCATTAATAATGTTAAGCCCTGTGGTTTATCAAGACATAGTTGACAATCATAAGGGATCTTCAAAAAATTGTGCAATAACTCTCCCAGAATGTGTCACTACTAAAGTTTTAAATTTGATACTTCATTATTATCGATTCCACCAAGTAAATGGGCGTTCTAATAAGGTATGAAATAGTTTAAATTTTCAGGGAATATATTGTACATATCTGTAACTTTTATCGAACTTCACTTTTTACTAATAAGAACACATGATCATTGATTCTAATTTTTATTTGATTTCTATTATTGTAGGAGCGTATAACTTTTAACAAGATATTCTTTCGCATGGAAATACAAACACTACATGAATTGGCATGTGCTACTGTGAGCCTTGAACTTTATCCTTTGCTTCGTTTGACCTGTAATGCAATTTCTCGAGAATTTCAAAGAAAAACTACCAAGGAAATCCGCGAAACATTTCATATTAATGACCTCCCTGAGGTTTGTGATGATAATCAAAATATAAGTTCTTAGCCCTTAGTATTTTACAAAACAACTTTTGGATTTACTATTGGTATTTTGACAGGAAGAAAAAATGGAGCATCTCAAACATATGACTAGTTATCCACATATCCGACTTCATAAAAAGTTAAATGCTAGAAAGTTGCAAGATATGAAAGAGAAGAAATTCAAGGCATGTATTATTATTTTACATTTATTAATAATGACTGAATTAAATTAATCATGAATTAACCATAATCTTAAATGTGATTAATATGTGTTATATGTGTAAGAAATAATAAGTATTTGAATATCATTACTCAATATTTCATTATATAATAGAGACAAAAAATTATAGAAATATTAGAGATCCATAGATAAAACCATTTTTGTGTTACTAAATGTAGAAATCTTCTTGTTTTAAGGTAGTAAAAAATGCATAATTTAAATATAATGTTCATAATATAATCTTTTATATAATGTTATTTCTTCTATTTTATTTTCAAATTACATTAAATATATCCATGTGTTTTAGGATGTTGAGGTTGGGCAAGATATCAAGGAAGAACCATCTATTGATAATATCCTCTCATTTGTTAATGGCTCAAATCAAGGTATATTATGTCGTTAATACCAAACACTTTGCTAGTTATAATATTAATGTTTTTTAAAATAGAGGCAACTCAAAGAGACTATAAACTTTGAGAATACATTTCTAATTTATTTAGGGCAACTAATTACCATAATAGTGTGCATTTTAATAAATAAAATAAGACAATGCAATTATTATTTTCAATTACTATATGAAAATGTTGAAATAACATAGAAATTTGAGACAAAAATAATTATTAGGTTTCCATTTTTCAATACTTAATGACAAAATTAGAGTGAATTTGTTTTTTGGTCTCTAAATTTTTGTTACTATTTCAATGTTTTTTAGTGATTTATAATAATATTATTTTGAGAAATTAGTTATATTAATTTGGCCAGATACAAGAGGAGGTAATAGGAATAAAAAGAAGAATAAAAGGGGGAAAGACAAAGCAAAAGATCATCCAAAAAGTGCAAATCAATATTACAACGAGGTTAGAACTTTTGCATATTATTTTCTACAGAATCATTAATAGTGTTTGCATAGAGTATATCTTATTCTCATAAATTTCATGAAAATTCTATGTTAGTTCTTGCATTGCTTTATATTAATAGTTAAATATTATTATTATTATTATTAAATATATTTTGATATTCTTTAGGAGTTGGAATGTTCTTCCGATGATTTAGATCTTGCATTAAAGGAGGAGATTGACAGGTTAGATATAAATGTGCTTCTATTAGTTTTTAAACTTATAAGAATTAAACTCAAAGCTGGATACATGATAATATAGTTATATGTATGAAAAATGGAGAAATTAATCATCAATGTAGTCATATATCTTTATATATTTGTCAATAATTTATATTTTTTTTTGCATTTACTTTTATTCCTTTCTTTGATATTATTATGTTCTTTCCAATTTGTTCATATAATTAGAGAAATTATTTTTAATTGGTTCATAACTTTGATGCAATTTATTGACAAAAACATACATGGCTGGACCCTGGTTCATTCGAGGTCACCCATGAGACGATTACTGCTCTTCCTTCATAATCACCTTGTGTGATATGCACCTAACAAATAGATCAATCAAAATTCAAAACATATCCCAGATATCATATAAAGGAATAATAAATAATAAATTGATTGATGTTTTTGTAAGACATACTTGTTGAGCTACTGATCCCTTTCTTTGCACACCCATCTCTGATAGAGCTGAAGAACACAAAAGAAGCAAGAACACAATGAAGCATAGTTGTATATCCGTGAACAAGCATCGCCAATTAATACTCAAGTATGCAGTAAACATTTCTTATTAATACTCAAGTATGAATCATTCACTCCATCACCGGTTATTCTGCAAATGCGTTTCCTAGCTTGCAAGTGTTTCACAATCTCATACTTATGCTTTGGCCAAATACTTAAAACATTTAATATAAGCAAACAGCCACATGATACATGATTACTACATTAAAGTGCAATCACAATATAGAAGCTTATCAGGAAATACTCTAGCAAATCCATTAAAATTTATACTTCAAAGGCAAACCAAGACAAAGATCCTACATACATTCACAAAAGGCCCACACATACATTCACTCAAAATCAGAACATCCCAATTCAAACACATTCAGCCATATACAACACAAGATAGTATGTCAATACAGAAAAAGAGTGGAAATCTGACTGTTTGAATTCAATCCCCATGAAAAACCAAATGCCCAGAGATATAACTACTTCATATGAGTTCATTACCAAGTCACCAGTCAACATAAGCACACATCTAAGACAAAATTGAATTCATTTGAGCAGTTCAAATCGAAGACAAGCATGTTAATTCAGTGTTACAGCATCAATACACTAATGGTTGTCTCTTGCTAAAATTAAATAAATACAACTGAAGTTCAAAACCCAAACTTGTTTTTGTTGAAAAAAGAGATACAACACCTAGTATGAAATGTGCACAGAAACAGCATCAAGGTTGTACAGCTTCCAAAAGTTTCTCATAAACTTGCCTAGCAGTCAAATCCTCCACCTGAAATGATTGTCAAATGGTCAAAATTAATCAAATGACTTGTCTATTAGGAATCAATTGTGTCTAAGGATCAGTATAACATATATGTTTCTTTGAGAAAGAAAATGCTCAAATGCAAGATATACTTTACTTGAAGGTGATATAATTGATAGTAATTTAACTCACCACAAGAAGCTTTGACTTATTATTCCATCCTCTCTGAAGAGTCATTTGACTCAATCTTAAACCCAAAACCTATATAAACAAAAATTTAGTCATATGTTGTCAATGGTAACTAACTAATAAATGCCATTCTAAGGAAAGAGAGAGTTCAAGAATGATCATGTGTAGGAAATCTTGTTGTCATTAAGAAAGAGGGTAGAGAATCTAGAGATATATACTTTTCCCATAAACTCCAAAAGTTCATTGTTAGCTTCTCCACGTGCAGCAGGAGCAGCAACAGAGACTCGGACATCATCGGCATTTACTCCTAACACAGAAAAGTTGATTATAAATATCCATAATGGTTTTAGTAAGAAAGCAATTAACCATTAGCACTTCAAATAGATGTATCCAATGATGTGAAGCTGTTAGAGACTTTGAAACAAAAACAGTCTTGTAACTAACATGATATGTTTACCAATTACAAAAACAAGCAACAAAACATATTTGCATTAAAGTTGTTAGTTAGTTATACTTGTGATAGCAGAGCGGTGAGCACGATCCTCGACTTCAATAGCAAGTTGAACAAGTCCACCTTCAAGATTCGAAATACAAGGCGAAACAGGTGCATCATGGGGGTTGGTTTCAGCAGCAACAGTACTGAGTGCTTTGTCAAGTACATAAATAAAAGTGGAAGAATCCAAATCCTGTTGAGAACGATAGCAAACAAAGAGACCACGGCCGATACAATTCATACGGAATTGTTTCTTCCCCTCGCTTTAACAGAACGTTGCCAGCTTCGTGAATGTTTGTTGGAGCGGTAAAGCGGCAAGCAACAAAAGTTTTGGAAATATTTATCCGAGAATTTATCGTGTCCACAGAGATTGGTGCTACTGAACTGCCG
The DNA here is from genome assembly GCF_029867415.1 of Vicia villosa. Lineage (NCBI taxonomy): Eukaryota > Viridiplantae > Streptophyta > Magnoliopsida > Fabales > Fabaceae > Vicia > Vicia villosa. The sequence goes on along the minus strand of NW_026704980.1, from coordinate 805,070 downwards.
TTCGACGGATTCTTAATTCTTGAGTTTGGGTTAAAATGGGTTTTAAGTAAACAAGGAAAATATAACATTTGAACATAAAATAAATTCATTCTTGATAGAAAATAGCTTATCTAGTTTGAATCTAAACTACACCTCACAAACTTAGATTTATCACTCCGCCGTACTTAATCTACAATACTCATCAGAATCACCACATATCCCTCACATCAATGTTCATTTCTGCAACACCGACAGGAATTCAACTATATTGCTCTTTCGACGATGTCTCAATCGATCGAACAACACAGAGACATTAAACTCAGATATTATGTAGATGTTAACCCCAATCCTATGTCTAGAATCAAAAGCTAACAGATATTCCCCTAATCAAGATTTGTGATGTCTATTTCTACAACAACACAAATCCAAAACATTTAAGCAAAAAGATCAAGGAAACACCGATTAAGATTTGTAAAGCAAACTTTATACAACTAGTAGAAAGAGTAACAAACATCCATGGGTTTAGAGTATTTACATACAAACTCACCAAAACAGAAATACAAATAGAAGAGAAGAAGAAGAAAACCAAATCTTTCACGGTGTCAATCACGAGCAAAGAAGCTTCGACTCCGGATCATCCGATTGCAAGCTCCAATGGTGTTTCCAAGCCAAATCTACCCAAAAATGACCTTAGATGAGTTGGGGTTCAAAAATACCCAAAACATAACCTAAAAAATCTGATTTTCGCCTATTTATGCAATTTTGGATCTGGTACAGCGCGCGTCGCGCGCAGGAGCGCGCATCACGCCCAACCTGCTGAATTGAAAAAACAGCTTTTAGTAAAAATGGTGTAACTTGAGAACCGTAACTCCGATTTGCGTCCGGTTCGAAGCGTTGGAAAGCTTATTCAATTTCCTATCTAATAATGAATAAATGGCAGTCCAATTGATGATTTTTATCATCCTCATTTTGAGCCTTAACCACCGAATGAATTGATTCCGTCGCTCAAAATCGCGCGTTTGAAGCCGTGTCTTCGACACTTTATTGCTCATGCTCCAAATACGCAAGAATACCTACAAAAAGAGTAGAAAACTATCAAAAAGTATAAAAGTGTATGAAAATATATCTATTCACAAAGTATACATATTTATGCATAAAACGTGGTATTATTCAAACGGTATTAACAAAAAGTATCGATAAGTGCAACAAAACATATATACAAAATAACTACATTTTTGCACTTAACAATGTTGAATCTAGCAAGATGTTTGGTCTTGTCTAATACGTATGCTCTGTCAATGTTTCTTCTATGCATTTTCTGCAATTGTGTGTCTTTTGAGTTTCTAGGTTAGTTTTTTTTTTTTTGCAATCAAATAAATTGGATATTATAAGAGAGATTGGATTGAAGAAGAAAAAGAAAGGAACAAACCAGTGATGAGGACATGGGAAACGCAGTGTTTGCAGTAATAAACAAAGAGATCGGAGTTAGGTCCTTCAAGAGCCGCATCCTCGCTTGAGTATGTATGCATCGTCCTCTTCGGTATTCTCTCTTCTCTTGTGCGGCGACCTCGGGTTCAACATCTGCCTGCAAAATTAACGGAATAAATCATCTAATAAAGGAGTGAATGATTCGACAATGCAAATTCAAAGAGAGAAAAAAGGTTTTCACCATGGCTGCAACAGTTTCTGAGGTATCACGGTTAGGGTTCTTCCAGCAGCGGCTATGTGGATAACAGAGTTCTTCTTCTTCCGACTTGAAGGAAGTGGATTTAGAGAAGAGAAAGATTCAAAATCGTGAGAGAGAGAACCGATTTGAGGAAGGAGAGAGTTTGAATTTTCTTTTGGTCGTGAACAAGATGAAGAGAAAAAGTCAGAATGAGATGATGGAGACGGCGATTGAGGCATGAGAGGGGGGAGAGGAAAAATTAGGGTTAAATGAGAACTTGTATTTATATTTTTAATGTTTTTTTAATTAAAAAATATTATAAAAGAAATTAATTAAGAAGAGGGAAACGAAAAGAAAAGAGGGAAAAAACGGCGGGGACTAATTTTTTGGATTTGGGCCATAGTTTTTAGTCAAAATTATAAGGCCGCAGTTTTCCTTTGTGGCTTAAAATATCCGCAGTTGTATAACTGTGGCAATTGAAGTAAAGGCCACAGTTTCATACTCCGGATCCAATATTTTATAACATAATTCTACGCTTTTAAAACCATGGTCAAATCATATATGTGGCCACAGTTTCTGAGCTGTGGAAAATTTTAGCGTGGCCGTAGGCCAAAAATGTAGTAGTGTTGGTCAGTTACCACAACTCAGTATGGAAGAAAATGGCAGAGACGTTTCGTATTGGGCAGCGGATGAAGATAGGGGTTTTTCTGTGAAAGCTTGCGTGACAAAGTTTAAAAGAAGAAAGGATGGCACGGTGGGGCTGCAGCAGAACCAGAAAAGGAGAGTGAGTTTCATGTGGGATATGAATGTTCCATCAAAGGTGGGAGTCTTTGCTTGGAGACTTATTTTGGGAAGGTTACCTACTATAGATCAATTGAAGTTGAGAGGAGTTTTGGTAGATGACGGGGACTGCTGCTGTGTGTTTTGTTTCCATGCTACGGAAAACTCCATTCATCTATTTGAATGTTGTCCTTTCACTAACAGGATTTGGAACAAAGTCAGAGAATGGATAGGTGATGCCATTATTCTGACAAATGTTGAATTGAGGAACTATATGGATCACTTTGATAAAATTAAGGCGGTAGACGGAAGATTAATTGTAGGGATTATTTGGCTAGCGTTCGTTTGGAACTTGTGGGTGTTGAGAAACGCTATTTTGTTTAGAGGTAGCATTTTTAACTTCGATGAGTGTTTTAGCGTTATAATGCTTGCCTCTTAGAAATGGTTTAGGTCAGTTAATGCTTCTTCTTCGGCCTGTAATTTTCACTTCTGAAATATTTTACCTCTATCTTGTATAAAGAGGTAATGTTTCTTTTGTTGTTGGTTCCTTTTGTGATTAATTCTATCATTGAAGAAAAAAAAAAACAAACTTAATTTTATTTTGTTTTCCTGTTAACCTAGTGACCCACATATATTCAAATATACATTTTTCTAAGAGATAAATACATTGATCTTATAAAGATACTCAGTCAAAAAATATTATATCATATAATTAATAATATGAATATTCATTGAATTTACAATTTATTGAAGTTTTTAATTAAATTAAACAATATTTAATTTTGTTTCGTTTAATACTTATATGAATTGTTTAGTATATATTTTATTATTATGCTGCAAAATTAGTTATATTATCTATTTTTAGTATTATATTTTATTTAGTTAATATTTCATATTTTTTATATTTTCTATATTTATCATAAAATATTGAATTTTATTGCTTTTTAATCCAAATAACTAATTTCTAGTAATATTATGTTGGTTGTAAATATAGATTTTATACAAAATCATTTTTTGACTAATATTAAAAATATAGTTAGGTATCTATATAAATATAGTTGAGTTAGTTTAAATTATCATTTTTTTCATTCTATTTTGATTCAAGTAAGAAGATTATATCCTTTCTTCGGTTGATTAGCTTCTCTTTTATTCTCTTCATGTGTTTTTTATTTCGTTTTTCATTTTGATAAGGTCTAACGTTTTTTATCTACTTATTAATGTTTCACAGCATTCCTTTAAAATTATAAAGTAAGAAAGGTGTCATATTTCACAGCAAATCATCTCCACGAGTCTTTTGTAAAAAGGTATGTGAAAGAATTTATAAATTATAAAAGGTGTTGAAATTAAGTGGTTTAGGTCTAGAAAAGCTTTAAGCTTTTCCAGGTTACTTTTAAACACTTTATATATTCGAAAACACGATTGGTTTTGAAAATTTCAATTTCATGTTGGTCGTTCTTGAAGTTTTTCATTTGAAAATGTTATTTTTTAATTCACACTTTTTTTTCTGTCCATATGCAAACTAAAAATCTTTGGATTTTGATTTCTTAGACGTTTCATTTAAAAATACATAGTTTTTCTATCTTAAAATCATTGGATTGTTTTTCTCTAAAATCATTGTTTTTCTTCAGAAATTCATGATAAATATTTTATGCTTAAAATTTTATTAGTAAACTATTTAATTTAATTTGTGAGTGAGATGCCATCTTAATCCTAAGGGATATGATAATGCCTTGTCATATATTAAACATCTTCTTTTGAGATAATTATAAAATGACCATTAAAATATACTTTAATATTGTTTAATTTCTTTTTATTATTATTTTACGTAAAAAGTTTTAAAAAATATTTTTTGATTATAATAACAATTTCACCTACTATTTAAGTGTTTTTTTTAATTATAATAACAATTTTTCTATAACAATATCGATATTTATGTTTAATCATTAAAATTCATTAACTTGTTATGTTTGAAACTTTATGTTCATGAATTTATTTTAAATTATTCTTTATATTTAAATTTATTTTAGTTTACAGTGAACCTAACCCATATAAAATATACTCGGTCAAAAAGTTTTTCTATTAATTACTTAATACATGAAGAGTATTTTGAATAATAACTTATTTAGCTTTATTTAATCAAGTTAAATAATAAATAAATTGTTTACTAATACTTACAATAATTTTTTAGTATATAATTTAATTATTATATAGTATTATTAGTTATAATATTTATTTTGTTTTATTTTTTATTCATTTACTAAGTTTATATATAATATTTCTTAAATATGTCATAAAATATTGAAATTTACAGCATTATTTTAATCCATGTAATTATTTTTTATTAATATTACAGTGCAAGTTGTTTTAGATTGGCTAAAGTATTCTTACATTGTTTGATAATTGAGACCAATAGTAGTTTATATACAATATTTATACCTTTCAATTTAACTATGTGTCTGGGCGAAGAGATTAGAAATCGAAAAATCTCATTTTTAAAGTTGATAATATTTTGTAGTCGACTTAAATTAGTCTAAAAAAATTTCTTCTTCATGGATTAATGGTATGCAAAACCATAAAGTCAGAAAATAGAGTTACGTGAGTTTTAACAACAAGGAATAACTTTCCCATTATTTTTCATAGATCTATAGTAAACAAAAGTTAAAATCCTTACGCATAAAGGTATATAAATTTATTGTTCCTTAATACTAAAAGAGATATGTATAGCGGAGTGATTTAGAAAAGAAAAAAAAAATAAAACAAATAAAGTTAGTTGAGATTTGATATTTTCCTTTCTTTTTTTCAATATTTTAATATTTAACTTTAATTGTTTTTTGTTTTTTTTTTCACTCTTATTCTTATCTAATATCTTAGTTGAGAATTTGTGAAAGCTCTTTCACTTTTCAAATGTCTAAAGCTGCTATGGGATTGGTGAAACCCGAGGTAAAGTGATATTTTGGGTTTTTTATGGGTCCCACTAGCCACATCATCTTAAAATAATTTTTATAATTTTTATTTTAATTGTATAATTCTAAAAAGTTATTATTGGGCCCACAACTTTACCTCATAAACTAATTTGATTGGGTACCACAATTTTTTCATAGTTGCATTGCAATGCAATGGTACTATGATGTGGCATGTCTAGGTGGAGAACTTATTAGAAGGAACGAAGGAACTACCATTGGAGATGGTCTAATATTAAGAGAAATGCTATAGTGACACTCAAAATGACATATACACCGTATAAATATACCATCAAGTCTACCTTTTCCTATTTTTTATTATTTTTAACATGTCTTGGAATATGTGCTAGAGTTAAAATGAACTTTAAAATTACGGTGTAAGGCATACGGTGTATAAAACCAGATGTAGAAATAGCATTGCTGTAATATTAATTCTATAAAGATTGTCTATTAAAGTTTATTTGTTTTATGTAAATGGGATTTGGATATTTCCTTTGGTATTAGGTGAGAATGATAAAAATAAAAGATAAGTTCCTCTTTTACATTATTTTGTCATTTAAAATCAGTATATATATATATATATATATATATATATATATATATATATATATATATATATATATATATATATATATATTCGTGAATATTTTCTACACACTACATTGATTAGAGAAGTTTAGTAATATATTCTCATTCATACTTGTACAAATTGTTGCATGCATTAATAACTAGTTAGTTTGTTTATATAATTTTTTTTAAAAAAAAATATTTTTCAGATTAAATCTTACAAGTGGCTAAGAACTAAGGATGGATCTATCCAACAAGTGGAAGAATCAGTACTAGAGTTTATTCCTGGGATTTACCAAGAGATAGATGAAAATCACAAAGGGTGTTCCAAAAATTGTGCAATAACTCTTCCAACTTGTGTCACTACAAAAATATTAGGTTTGATCCTTAGTTATTGTCGATTCCACCAAATAAAGGGACATTCTGATAAGGTATGGTATAATTTCACTTCTCATGTGATATAGTTTATATCTATCTTATCTTAACTTCAATTTTAAAATAAAAATAGAAACAAGGAAATACAATATTTAAAATTTGAGACAAATATCATTTCTTTGACTCTAATTCAATTTTTTTTATTAAGAACACTTTACATTGAGTCTAATTTTTCTTTAATTGCAATTATTGTAGGAACGTAAAAATTTTAATAAGACATTCATTTGCTTTGATGCCCAAACGCTACATGAATTAGCAGTTGCAACTGCGAAGCTTGAACTTTATCCTTTGCTTCATCTAACTTGTAATGCACTTGGTCGAGAATTTAGAAGAAAAACTCCAAAGGAGATCCGTGAAGCATTTCACACACTTAATAACCTCCCCGAGGTTTGTGACGATAATAAAAAGCTAAGTTCTTAGTCCCTAATATTTTATAACTCAACTTCTTGATATTTATTTGATCTTTTTACAGGAAAAAAAGTTAGAGCGTCTCAAACATATGACTAATTATCCACATATCCGACTACATAAAAAAATAAATGCTAGAAAGTTGCAACAACAGAAAGAAATGATGAAATTACAGGCATGTATTACAGTTTTACAGTTTTAATAACTGACGTATCTTGAAATATTATGTATATTTAATAATAACAAAAATTTATAAACATATGTTTCCTAGACCTACTACATTTGGATAATCACATGATTATCCAAATGTATTAATCAAATAGTTAGATTAAACCATTTTTTAATATGATTAATTAGGTGTCACATGTGTAAAAAAAGAGTGATTGAATATCATTAGTCAATATTTAATAACATTATTTTTTACCCTCAAATAAATGAAGATTATTGGTAGTGACAAAAAACATTATAGAAATAGTAACGATATATAGACAAAACCATTTTTTTGTTATTAAAAGTAGAAATTTCTCAATTTTATGGGACTAAAAACGATACATTAATTTAAATAAGATATGATCTTTTATATAATGTTATTTCTTCCCATCCCTTTTACAAATCACACTAAATATATCCATGTGTATTAGGATGTTGAGGTTGGGCAGAATCTAAAGGAAGAACCCACTATTGATAATATACTATCATTTGTTAATGGCTCAAATCAAGGTATGTTATATATTACATAATGTTCACTTTGAAAGTTATCACATTAATGTTTTTTTTTAATTAAATCAAGAGGGGAAGATGTACCTTAAAGGAAGAGACTTGGAACTTCATTTAGGGCAACTCATCACTGTAACAGTAACAATATTATTAAATAAATAAATAAAGGAAATGCCATTATTATTGTCAATTATTATAAGAAATTAGAATGATTTTTATTTATTTTAGTCTCTAAATTCATGTTACTATTTTAATATTTAACAATGAAATTAGAGTCAATTTTATTTTTTAGTCTCTAGGTTCATGTCACTATTTCAATATTTAGTGACGAAATTAGAGGGAATTTTATTATTCTCAGTCTCTAAGTTCATGTCCCTATTTCAATTCTTTGTAGTAATTTAAAATACTTATAGTTTATTGTTTTGAGAAATTAGTTATATTAATTTGGCAGAGACAAGAGAAAGTAATATGAATAAAAAGAAAAATAAGAAAAGGAATGACAAAGCAAAAGATCCTTCAAAAAATGCAAATCAAAATCACGATGAGGTTAGAATTTCTGTATATTATTTTTTAACTTTTGTATATTATATTTTAGAAAAACTTTTGATATTGTTTGCATAAAGAATATCCTATTCTCATAAATTTCATGATACTTTTATGTATGTTCTTGTATTACTTTATTTTAAAAGTTTAATTTTCTGATCATTAAATATACTCTCGTATTGTTTAGGAGTTGGACTCTTTTTCTAGGAATGACAATTTCAACAATGCTTTAGTGGTTTCTGCAAGTAATCACTCACAAAATCAAGATACTTCCAATGTTAATTTTTCTGATGATTTAAATCTTGCATTGATGGAGGAGATTGACAGGTTAGATATAAATATACTTTTATTAGATCTTAAACTTATATGAACTAAGCTCAAAAATATATACATGCCAATATAGTTATATGTATAAAAATATTCATCATTTAAAAAACTATAAATGAAGATAATAATCTCTAATATAGTAATATATCTTTAAATATTTGTCAATAATTTAGCTTTTCTTAGTATTTATTCGTATTCATTTCTATGATATCATAACGTTTAGAGATTATCATTTTTCTTTATCATTGTTAACATGCATGACGATAATATAGCCCCAATATATTTTTGATTGGTTAAGAACCTTGATGTACAGTTATTGACAAATGTTTATTAGGGTTAAGTATTCATGTACTCCATTTAAGAAAACTTCTTCTGCTTATAAAAAATGTAAGTAGTGAAATTGGGTTTTGTGTTTGAATTTTTTTACATACTTGGATTAATTGTTTTTGTATATATATAATTGTATTTGTTTGTATTATTTATTTAAAATTTTATCTATTAAAACAAAAAATGTGTTTACATTTGTATTTGTTGTTAGTTGATTAGTTGATTGGTGATAAGAGATAGTTTTAGAGAGTTGTTTAGAAAGAAGATTATGTCATTGAATTTTTGGATGATTGAATTACAAGATACCAATTACCTATTTATAGGCTCAAGTCTCCAACCTCTAAATGGTGGTGAATATTTCTATATTAATTTAGTTCTTTCTAGAGTTCTCATGATAAATTAGTATCATGATAGTTCTAGGTTCTTCTATCTATTACATACACTTATAATTCTAGATTATTCTACTCTATTCATACATATTATGGTTCTAGTCTATTCTACCATTTTCATACATATTATGTTTATGAATATTCTAGATATTTGTAGCAATTTCAACACTCCTCCTTGATACAAATTTCTCGTAGCTCTTCAAATCTTGGTCTCAGTGACGCTTTCGTGAATATGTCTGCAATTTGATCTTCTATCCTTCAGTAGCCGAGTTTGATCTCTTTAGTTGCTTCATCTTCTCTGATGAAGTGATACTTTATTGCTATGTGTTTCGTTCTGATGTGATGCACTGGATTTTTTCCCATTGCAATTGCTGATTTTTTGTCGCAGTTGATTTTAGTAGGCTCATCTTCTTTTTCTCCCATGTCTTCAAGTGTCCTACGAAGCGATATAGCTTGACTCGTTGCTTCAGCAGCTGCCATGTACTCTGTTTTTGCTGTGGATTGTGCAATCGTAGCTTGCTTCTTCGAAGCCCAAGAGAAAATTCCTAATCCTAGTGAAAAAGCATAGCCTTAGGTGTTCTTTATGTCATCTACTGAACCTGTCCAATCGCTGTCGATGTAGCCAAATAATCCTGAGTTGGATTCGGCAGTGTACCATATACCGAACTCTTTTGTTCCTTGAAGATACCTCAAAATTCTTTTTCCTGCTCCAAAGTGTATTTGACTCGGGCTTTGCATGAATCTTGATAGAAGACATGTAGCATACATTATGTCTGGCCGTGTAGCTGTTAAATCTAGGAGACTTCCATTTAGACTTCTGTATTTGGATGCATCAGCTTCTGGTGCTCCATTATTCTTTTGTAGTTTCTCATTTGTTATGAGTGGAGTAGCGACAAGTTTGCAACCGTACATCTTGAATTTATTAAGTAAGCCTTCTGTGTATTTCTTCTGCGAGATGAATATCCCTGCATTTCTCTCACTTACCTCTCTATCAAGGAAGTAACTCATCAAACCAAGGTCGGTCATCTCAAAGGTCTTCATCATGTCTTCTTTAAACTCTATCATCATCTCAGTATTGTTTCTCGTGTATATAAGGTCATCTACATATAGAGAGAGTAAGAGAGTGTACTGACCTTGGGACTTGATGTAAAGTGTAGGCTCACTCTTGCTCCTCCTGAATCCTAGATCCATGAAATATTGATTGATTCTGATATACCATGCTCGAGGTGCTTGCTTCAACCCGTAAAGTGATTTTCTTAGTCTTAACACTTTGCTTTCCTCGCCTTCAAACATGAATCCTTGTAGCTGCTCCACATATATCTCTTCTTCAAGTACGCCGTTGAGGAAGGCAGATTTGACATCTAGTTGATGGACACTCTATCCTTTTTGTGCCGTAAGAGCTATTAGAGCTCTTATGGTATCAAGACGAGCTACTGGTGCAAATGTCTCATTGTAGTCAATCCCAGGTTATTGTGAGTAACCCTTAGCTACTAGCCTTGCCTTGTGTTTTTGTATGGTGCCATCAAGGTTGAGCTTTGTCTTATAGACCCACTTAACCCCAATGACATCTTTTCATTTGATTAAATATTTCTTTAACTTTAGAATAGTAATCATTAACTGTCTCAAAATCCTTCATCTTCAATAGTTCAAAATCTCTTCTTAAAGATTGAGGTTTAACAACACATACCTTATCACTTCCTTGAAACTCCTCCTTCAATGTGTTCCACACATCTTTGGCATTCTTAGCTCCCATAATTCTTGGAAAAATTGCATCAGTCACGGCTTGTTGCAAGGTGAACAACGCCTTTGAATTTTTCTGTTTATTTTTCTTCAACTCCTTTTCTTGAGTTCCATTAAGAGTTGAAGTATCCGCAGGAACGATGAAGCCTTCTTCTACCTTGTCCCATATTTCTTGAGATGAAAAAAATGTTTCTATTTTAACACACCAGAAATCATAATAATCAAGAATCAACAAGATTTGAAAAAACAAAACAATTGTACGGTTCAAACAAAAACGCACAAACAAAGTAAACACTTACCACAATCCTACAACGAACATGAAAATGAAACGAATCCTAAGTACAAAAATCATACAAAACATTCTAAAACAAAACAAGCTCAATCACGAATCACGCCTAGCAAAAACTCACCGGTAGATGACAAACACCGAAAGGTGAGGACTTTGAACACTCATCCAACAATCTTGCAAACAAAAGACAAAATTATGCGTTCATCTAAATAATATTATTGAAAATGCAACGACACGAATCACAAGGGCTTTCAAGGTTGTAATGTGGCTCGGTTAACAAACAAGTGATAAGTCCTAAAGCTAATCGAAACAAAAACTTGCCTAAACCTAAGGGAGTAATTACTTCCACAAAGTTTCAAACAATACAATTCCAATCCAACTTTCTTCTTCATCACAAGTTTCACACCAAACACAACACTTATTAGCACACTCTTATTCATACTTTTTTTGTTATTTTCTTTTTCAAACTTTTTCTCTTTTTTCTTTCTTTTTCTTCTCTTTCTTTTTCACCTTTTTTTTCTTTTCTTTCCACAACTTCATACCAACCACGATATAAATGGGAAAACATCATCTCCCCAACTTGAATACAACTATCATCATAATAAGAATACTCCCTACTTTCTAAGGCAAGGCAAAAATTCAAACTATAAATCATAGTTGAAGGTTCAAGAAAAAAAGAATCAACATCCATACAAAAATGAGAACCAAACACTCATAGACAAGCATTTAGCAAAAACAATATGGATGTTGACAAAAAGGCTCAAAGGAGGGTTACTAATGGTCACACACTTACAAGGTGAATTGACATTTGGCTATGGTAGTTGTGCACAAAATCAAACAAGTGCCTTGATCACTTTCGTGCATTCACAAAACCAATACAAACGAAAGATTAAACATAATAATATCCAGTTAGAACAAGAAACGTCGGTCTCTCGCATATATACACAATGGAAAGCCACCTCACATTTATGGTAAAAAGGGAAAACTAATTGTGATTCAAGTCATGAGTAAGTTATGCAAAAAGAATGAGTAATATGAAATTTGTACAAATGAAACGTCTCATAAACATGTTATGCTATAGAAAATGATAAGCACCTTGCTACGTACAAATTTGAACAATCATTACCGCACAAACGGCATGTTGAATCTATCACAATTGGAGAATTACCAAATGAGACTCCAAGCGATCGGGTCAAATTTTGAATCTAAACACAAACAAAAGAATTAAAAATAAAACTATAAAATACTATACTATAAAACCTTGGTGTAAGTGGGAAAAAAGCGAGTCTAGTGAACCATTAAAAAGAGTTCACTTAACAAAAGCAACAGGGCGCGCGACGCGCCCATAAGACTGCGCGACGCGCCCTATGTTCTGCCAAACCAAGCTCTTCAGCTCCCAGGCCGCGCGACGCGCCCTCTTTGCGCGCGACGCACGCTACACCAGATAAACAAAAACCAGTGCAGAAAAATCGAAACTCAGAGCAACCTCCACTTATCACCTACACTACTCATTTACAGAAAAACAAAAAAACTGTTGGGGTGTCTCCCAACAAGCGCTTGTTTTACGTCGTTAGCTCGATGCCTTTATTGTGCACGGTAGTAACTTCCTCCATGACACGCCAATGCTTTCACCTCAACGCAACCTAAAGAAAATGTCCTAACCACACACGAACAAACATTACGAAACAAAAGAATATACAACAATACGTAAACCACATGTATTAACAAACACGTAACGACAAGTAAAAACTCAATTTTTATAAAAGTTTGGTGAAATTAACTAAACAAGTTGAAAAGTGAAGATTTGAAATTAAAGAACTATCCGAGTTCAACTTGTTTAATAAGTCCACCAAACAAAATTAAAACATGTATCTATACAATCAACTATACAAAAGTATACAAGTATAAGGAAATTCACAAATATACGATATTCGCAAAACTAAAAAACAAAGAAACTATCGCAATGCGAATTCAATAAAAACACCAATCCCCGGCAACGGCGCCATTTTGTTGGAGCGGTAAAGCGGCAAGCAACAAAAGTTTTGGAAGTATTTATCCGAGAATTTATCGTCTCCACAGGGACTAGTGCATTGAACTACCGTTCTGAAGGATAGAAAAACACTTAGAAAGGGGGGGTTTGAATAAGTGTAGCTTTAAAAACTTGACAGATAAAAATAAATTGCACAGTTATTTTTATCCTGGTTCGTTGTTAACTAAACTACTCCAGTCCACCCCCGCAGAGATGATTTACCTCAACTGAGGATTTAATCCACTAATCGCACGGATTACAATGGTTTTCCACTTAGTCAGCAACTAAGTCTTCCAGAGTCTTCTGATCACACACTGATCACTCCAGGAACAACTGCTTAGATACCCTCTAAGACTTTTCTAGAGTATACTGATCCACACGATCACTCTAGTTACAACCTGCTTAGATAACCTCTAAGACTTCCTAGAGTATACTGATCCACACGATCACTCTAGTTCCTTACAACTTAATGTAATCAATTCTAAGAGTATTACAATTGCTTCTTAAAAGCTATAATCACAAACTGTGATATTTCTCTTAACGTTTAAGCTTAATCTCACTAATATATTACAACAGCAATGTAGTGAGCTTTGATGAAGATGAAGATTCTGAGCTTTGATTTGAACAGCGTTTCAGCAAGTTAATATTCACAGAATAGGTGTAGAATTAGTTGACCTTGCTTCTCATCAGAACTTCATATTTATAGGCGTTGGAGAAGATGACCGTTGAGTGCATTTAATGCTTTGCGTGTTCCGTACAGCATCGCATTTAATGTTATACGCTTTTGTCAACTACCTCGAGCCTTGTTCACGCTGTGTCTACTGACGTTGCCTAGAGTAGCTTTTAACGTTCCTTTTGTCAGACAGCGTAGCTTGCCACTTGTACTTCCTTCTGATCTGATGTTTGTGAATACAACGTTTGAATATCATCAGAGTCAAACAGCTTGGTGCAAAGCATCTTCTGATCTTCTGACCTTGAAGTGCTTCTGAGCGTGATACCATCAGAACTTCAGTGCTTCTGATCTCATGTTCTTCTGATGCTTCCATAGACCCATGTTCTGATTCTGCTTCGACCATCTTCTGATGTCTTGCCAGACCATGTTCTGATGTTGCATGCTGAACCCTTTGAGACAAAGCTTCTGAGCGCTGAATTATGCATACTCTTTATATATTTCCTGAAAAGGAAATTGCATTGGATTAGAGTACCATATTATCTTAAGCAAAATTCATATTATTGTTATCATCAAAACTAAGATAATTGATCAGAACAAATCTTGTTCTAACAATCTCCCCCTTTTTGATGATGACAAAAACATATATAAATGATATGAATTTGCGATCAGAAAGAACAGACGGCAAAAGACAAATTACACAGCTATAGCATAAGCATATGAATATGTCTCCCCCTGAGATTAACAATCTCCCCCTGAGATAAATAATCTCCCCCTGAAATAAATACTCGAAGAACTTTAATAAAAGACTTCCCTGATTATTTCGGTAGAGACGATCACATAAGCTTCTGTCTTTAGAGAATTCATAGCTTCTGACTTCTGCTTCCATTGGACAGCTTCAGAACTAGAATTTCCTTTTAGATCCCTAGAACACTCACAGCTTCTGATTCCTGCTTCCATCTAGGACAGCTTCAGAACTTGAATTTCTTTGATCTTCTGAACATTCACAGCTTCTGACTTCTGCTTCCATCTAGGACAGCTTCAGAACTTGAATTTCTTTGATCTTCTGAACATTCACAGCTTCTGATTTCTGCTTCCATTTAGGACAGCTTCAGAACTTGAGTTTTCTGGATCTTTAGAACATTCACAGCTTCTGATTTCTGCTTCCCTCGGATAGCTTCAGAGCTTTGAATTTCTACCAACATCACTTCATGCTAGATTTGTATCAGAACATTGTTGAATGTACCAGAGCATCATCAGAGCATCTCTACATCCTGAAATGTTACAGAACAAAAACTAAACGACAAAAGTCAGCATGAACGAGTCAGAACATAAAATGTATATTAGAACACATGATATGTATTAGAGCCATATAGGCTGAAATAATGTATCAGAGCAAATAGAATTTTGTCAGAGCAAATAGACAAATATGGATCAAATTCTATTATCAGTGCTTCTGATTCATTCTTCTTTCTTGCTTCTGATTTCTGAAGCTTGACAGCACTCAGCTTGCTTCAGTTTCCATGAGTTTATTCTTTTTACAGAATAACACTTCTTATGGTTTTGCTTCTTGTGTTTGCTTTGAAGATTCTCTTCACTTCTTTATACCTGCAAAACACTTAAACCATATAGAACTTGCAGTTCTTGTTAGTAAATGTGTGGGAGCTTTACCCAGCAACTGATAGATTAATCAAATCATTTATCATTTATCTTCTCCCCCTTTTTGTCATAACATCAAAAAGAATATTTCAAAAGATTCAGATGAATGAAACGACAAATAAAAATCCATGAAATGTAAAACAAGGAACCTTTTCATTGATAATCAAAAAAGGATTACAAGAGAGGAATGCAGGAAAACAGATGCAACAAGGAAAGAAAACTACAAAGACCAAAAGACTAAGATCCTAGCCTACGCAAAATCCGCGCCAGAACATCATGAATCCCGTCAGTGCTTGTAGCTTGCCTTGCCATGAGGGAGCGAAACTCAGCATTGGCTACTTCTTGCGCGTCCAAACGAGAAGCCAGCATAGCTTGATTCTGATGAAGAGCTTCCAAGGTCTCCATCAGAGCTGAGGTTTCACCAGAAGAAGAGGCACCTGAATTTCTGCCAAACTGGACAGCAATCTCAGCAGGGTGATCTTCTGGAAGATCTTTAGCTTGTGCATCTTCCATTTCCTCATCTGAGTCTGACTCAGAAGTCGCCTTAGCATATTCTGGTTCAGGCAGCTCAGAAGTTCCAGCTTCCAACGCTTGAAGAATAGCTGCTAGGTTTGTTGGAGGAGTAGGACCAGCAACTTCAGCAGGATAAACCACTACTGGAAAGACCATGTGAGGTGCTTTTTCAGAAGGGTTCATTCTGAACCAGTTAAACAACCACTGAAAATCTCCAGTCAGCACAGGAAACCATGGTTTCCACACCACGATGTCTCTGCAGAGATTTTCTTCTTCCAACTCATCTGCAGGTATCTTCTTCTCAAGAACACTTCTGTTCCTGATGAGATGGTGATAGCTGCTTTCACCAGCTTCCAGCCGAAGACCACGAATACCAGGAGCTTCAGACATGATCCTTCTCTGAGTGTCTGTAGCCCTAACCAGAAAATCCTGACGAAAGGTATCCCAAAGGTTGCTTGTAGCATACTCATCCAGATGATTAAGGTGAGCAGCACCCAGAATCTCCAACCAGCCATTTACATCAGAATGTAAAAGCTCCAGATATGATTGAGTGGTAGGGGTTGGAGGGTTGACAGTGAACCTGGAGTCGGGAAGAACAACACTGTAGGGATTAGGTGTTCTGGTGGGAAAAGGGTGTGAGAGAGATGAAGAAATGTCTGATGGATGGGTTGAAGGAGAGGAGATATCAGATGGTGAAGAAGGTGGTTCCGAGAGGATGAATGAGGAGGAAGAGGTGGTAGAGGTCTTTGAGGAGGGAGTGATCCTTACTCTTTTTGGTTTGGTTTCTGGTTCAGCAGTTGCCTTTCTCTTTAGTTTCCGATCATTATCTTGATTCCCAGAGCTTGACGATGGATTCATGATGAAGTTGCAGATATTGGAAACTGCTAGGGTTTATGATATGAATGTAAAGAGAGAGACGAAAAAGAAACTGAATGCAGAGTGAGAGAAATATGAGAGGGAAAAGAAACGTTTGAAGAATATAAAAAGAAAAACTGAAAGAGAGTAAATGATGAAAAGCATTTAATGTTACGTGGCGTGAGGAGAGATAATAATGACAAAAGATGTGATTTGCACAGTTACCTAAGTAGACGTCCCCTCAACTGCACGCACGCTTGTCCAGGAATAGTGAACACGTGTTTACCATCTGGATAGCCAGTTACAGCTGTTTTGCTTTTAAAGAGATTCTGAATTAACTTAGACAATGAAACGTTAGTAATAACTGAATCACAATTCTAATTGATTTCAATCAGAACTTCTTAAAAAAAATTTCATTTCAGCAGATACCCATACATAAGAATTTCTCATCTTCTCATTCTGGGCATAAATCCATACTGATGTTCTTCAGAATGAACTTAAACCTATCTTCAGCCAGGGGTTTTGTAAAGATATCAGCCCATTGATGGTCTGTATCAACAAAGTTTAAAGATATAACACCCTTCTGAACATAGTCCCTTATGAAATGATGTTTAATCTCAATATGTTTAGCCTTTGAATGAAGAATAGGATTCTTAGATAAACATATAGCAGAAGTATTATCACAGAATATAGGAATGTTACTCTCATATATCTGATAATCTTCTAACTGACTCTTCATCCAGAGCATCTGTGTACTGCAACCAGCAGCAGCGACATATTCTGCTTCTGTTGTTGATAGAGCAATAGTTGCTTGCTTCTTGCTATACCAGGAGATCAAATGACTTCCAAGAAATTGGCAACTTCCTGAAGTACTCTTTCTTTCAATTCTGTCTCCAGCATAGTCAGCATCGCAGAATCCTACTAAGTTGTATTCTTTAGATTTTTTGTAAACTAAGCCAACGTTAGTAGTACCTTTCAGATACCTTAGAATTCTCTTAACAGCAGTTAAATGAGATTCTCTAGGATCTGATTGGAATCTAGCACACAAACAAACACTGAACAGAATGTCAGGTCTAGAAGCAGTCAAATATAGAAGAGATCCAATCATACCTCTGTATAACTTCTGATCTACCTTCTTACTTACCTCATCCTTACCTAGGATGAATGTTGGATGCATAGGAGTTTTGGCTTCTTTGCAGTCTAGAAGATTAAACTTCTTCAGAAGTTCCTTCACATACTTGGTTTGGTGAACATACGTTCCTTCTGATGTTTGATTTATTTGTATTCCAAGGAAATACTTGAGTTCTCCCATCATGCTCATTTCAAACTCAGCCTGCATAGACTCAGCAAACTCCTTTCCAAGTGTAGCATTAGATGTTCCAAAAATAATATCATCTACATATATTTGACAAATTAAAATATCCCTTTTAAAGGTTTTACAAAAGAGAGTAGTGTCCACTTTTCCTCTAGTGAAACCATTATCCAGAAGGAAAGAACTTAAGCGTTCATACCAAGCTCTGGGAGCCTGTTTCAATCCATACAATGATTTCTTTAGTTTAAAAACATGATTAAGAGACAGAGAGTCTTCAAAACCAGGAGGTTGATGGACATAAACTTCTTCATCTATATAACCATTTAAGAAGGCACTCTTAACATCCATCTGATAGAGAGTGATGTTATGTTGAGTGGCAAATGAAATTAATAGACGAATAGATTCTAACCTGGCCACTGGTGCAAAGGTTTCTGTATAGTCAATCCCTTCTTGCTGACTATAACCCTGAGCCACCAGTCTGGCTTTGTTCCTTACCACTTCACCTTTCTCACTGAGCTTGTTTCTGAAGACCCATTTTGTACCGATTATATTGAATCCATCTGGTCTAGGAACAAGATCCCAAACATCATTCCTTGTAAACTGATTCAGTTCTTCTTGCATAGCAATTATCCAGTCTGGATCTTCTAGAGCATGATCAACAGAAGTTGGCTCGATCAAAGATACAAGACCTAATTGACAGTTTGCATTGTTCTTAAGGAATGCTCTTGTTCTGATTGGATCATCCTTCTTTCCAAGAATGACATCTTCTGAATGACCAGAGATGAGTCTGGATGATCTTCTGACAGATGGTTCTTCAGAAATGCTTAGATTCTCCAGAGAAGCTGATACTTGATCTTCAGATTCTTTGCTTCTGAGAAGCTCTGCTTCTGATGCGTTGCTTCTTGGCTCAGCAGCTTCTGATATATCAATATCCCAATCTGCAAAATTATCAAACTGCTTTGGTTTTTCAGAACCAAGCTTATCATCAAACCTGATATTGATTGATTCTTCTACAATCAGTGTTTCAATATTGTATATTCTGTGGCATTTAGAGCATTCAGAATAAATAAGAACGAAACATCATTGCTTTAGAAACAAACAAAACAGATGGTTCCAAGACTAATAAGCTTTCTTTTCTGATCTCCTACGAACATAGTTTCTTCAACAGATTTAAGTACCAGAACTTGGAAGACAGTCCTTCTTCCCTTCAAGTGTTGAGACCAACTTGAGTCCAGATGACATGACATGTTGACTTTTATCTTCTTTGTCGCCAAGAGAATCTGCAAAAGAAATAGTCTTTTTCTTTGGTACCCACATCTTCTTGGGTCCTTTCTTGTTAGTTCTCCTCAAGTTCTGATTGAACTTGGGTTTAACATTGTAAGCAATAGGAGGAACAGCATGATAATTTTTAATATGAGTTTCATGATATTTCCTAGGTTGTGTCACATGCTTTTTGGTGTGTGTTATGTGAAAACTTTGAGCATGTGAAGTGTGCCTAATATCATGGGAGTGACCATACTTGAATTGATCATACAATGGTTTGTATGTGAATTTCATTTCATCAACAGGTTCAAGTTTGTATGGGGTTTCACCCTCAAAACCAATGCCAACTCTTTTGTTTCCAGACACAGCATATATCATAGAAGCTAGCTGACTTCTGCCAATACTTCTAGATAAGAACTTCCTGAAACTTAAATCATATTCTTTCAGAATATGGTTTAGACTAGGAGTGGATTTTTCTGAATCAGAAGGAGATCCAACATTATTGGATAATTTTAAAAGTTTTTCTTTTAATTCAGAATTCTCCAACTCAAGCTTCTTTGTTTCAAATTCCAATAGCTTTTTCAGCTTTTTGTATTTGAGACTGATCTGAGACTTGAGTTCCAGAAGTTCAGTTAGACCGGAAACTAACTCATCTCTAGTAAGTTCAGAAAATACCTCTTCAGAATCTGATTCTGATGTAGATTCTGATTCGTCATCTTCTGTCGCCATCAGCGCACAGTTAGCCTGCTCATCTTCAGAGTCTGAATCATCTTCTGACTCATCCCAGGTTGCCATAAGACCTTTCTTCTTATGAAACTTCTTCTTGGGATTTTCCTTCTGAAGTTTTGGACATTCATTCTTGAAGTGTCCAGGCTCATTGCATTCATAGCACATGACCTTCTTCTTGTCAAATCTTCTGTCATCAGAAGATTCTCCACGTTCAAATTTCTTTGAACTTCTGAAGCCTCTGAACTTCCTTTGCTTGGTCTTCCAGAGTTGATTTAGCCTTCTGGAGATCAAGGACAGTTCATCTTCTTCTTCAGATTCTGATTCTTCAGGATCTTCTTCTCTAGCCTGAAAAGCGTTAGTGCATTTCTTGATATTGGATTTTAATGCAATAGACTTACCTTTCTTTTGAGGCTCATTTGCGTCCAGCTCTATTTCATGACTTCTCAAGGCACTGATAAGCTCTTCCAGAGAAACTTCATTCAGATTCTTTGCAATCTTGAATGCAGTCACCATAGGACCCCATCTTCTGGGTAAGCTTCTGATGATCTTCTTTACGTGATCAGCCTTGGTGTATCCCTTGTCAAGAACTCTCAATCCAGCAGTAAGAGTTTGAAATCTTGAAAACATCTTTTCAATGTCTTCATCATCCTCCATCTTGAAGGCTTCATACTTCTGGATTAAAGCTAGAGCTTTAGTCTCCTTGACTTGAGCATTTCCTTCATGAGTCATTTTCAAAGACTCATATATGTCATAGGCCGTTTCCCTGTTAGATATCTTCTCATACTCAGCATGAGAGATAGCATTCAGCAAAACAGTTCTGCATTTATGATGATTCCTGAAAAGCTTTTTCTGATCATCATTCATTTCTTGCCTTGTCAGCTTTACGCCACTGGCATTTACTGGATGTTTGTAACCATCCATCAGAAGATCCCATAGATCACCATCTAGACCAAGAAAGTAACTTTCCAGTTTATCTTTCCAGTATTCAAAGTTTTCACCATCAAATACTGGCGGTCTAGTATAACCATTGTTACCGTTGTATTGCTCAGCAGAGCCAGATGTAGATGCAGGTGTAGACTTTTCACTTTCATCAACCATCTTTTACTGAAGCGTTTTTCTCTTCCTGAATCTTTTCTAAACACGGTTAAGTGCTTGCACCTTAGAACCGGCGCTCTGATGCCAATTGAAGGATAGAAAAACACTTAGAAAGGGGGGGTTTGAATAAGTGTAGCTTTAAAAACTTGACAGATAAAAATAAATTGCACAGTTATTTTTATCCTGGTTCGTTGTTAACTAAACTACTCCAGTCCACCCCCGCAGAGATGATTTACCTCAACTGAGGATTTAATCCACTAATCGCACGGATTACAATGGTTTTCCACTTAGTCAGCAACTAAGTCTTCCAGAGTCTTCTGATCACACACTGATCACTCCAGGAACAACTGCTTAGATACCCTCTAAGACTTTTCTAGAGTATACTGATCCACACGATCACTCTAGTTACAACCTGCTTAGATAACCTCTAAGACTTCCTAGAGTATACTGATCCACACGATCACTCTAGTTCCTTACAACTTAATGTAATCAATTCTAAGAGTATTACAATTGCTTCTTAAAAGCTATAATCACAAACTGTGATATTTCTCTTAACGTTTAAGCTTAATCTCACTAATATATTACAACAGCAATGTAGTGAGCTTTGATGAAGATGAAGATTCTGAGCTTTGATTTGAACAGCGTTTCAGCAAGTTAATATTCACAGAATAGGTGTAGAATTAGTTGACCTTGCTTCTCATCAGAACTTCATATTTATAGGCGTTGGAGAAGATGACCGTTGAGTGCATTTAATGCTTTGCGTGTTCCGTACAGCATCGCATTTAATGTTATACGCTTTTGTCAACTACCTCGAGCCTTGTTCACGCTGTGTCTACTGACGTTGCCTAGAGTAGCTTTTAACGTTCCTTTTGTCAGACAGTGTAGCTTGCCACTTGTACTTCCTTCTGATCTGATGTTTGTGAATACAACGTTTGAATATCATCAGAGTCAAACAGCTTGGTGCAAAGCATCTTCTGATCTTCTGACCTTGAAGTGCTTCTGAGCGTGATACCATCAGAACTTCAGTGCTTCTGATCTCATGTTCTTCTGATGCTTCCATAGACCCATGTTCTGATTCTGCTTCGACCATCTTCTGATGTCTTGCCAGACCATGTTCTGATGTTGCATGCTGAACCCTTTGAGACAAAGCTTCTGAGCGCTGAATTATGCATACTCTTTATATATTTCCTGAAAAGGAAATTGCATTGGATTAGAGTACCATATTATCTTAAGCAAAATTCATATTATTGTTATCATCAAAACTAAGATAATTGATCAGAACAAATCTTGTTCTAACACGTTCAACAGTTTCCGCAATTATGAGTTCGGGTTAAATGGGTTGAAAGTAAAAACTGAAAAGTAACTATAAACATAAAATGAATTCGTTCTTTGGAAAGAAATAACTTATCTAGTTCGAATCTAAACTACTCCTCACAAACTTAGATTTATCATTCCGCCGCACTCAATCTACAATACTTATCAGAATCACCACATATCCCTCGCATCAATGTCCATTTCTGAAACACCGACGAGATTTCAACCATATTACTCTTTCGACGATGTCTCAACCGATCAAACAACACAGAGGCATGAAACTTAGATATTATGTGGATGTTAACCCCAACCCTATGTCTAGAATCAAAAGCTATCAGGTGTTCTCCTAATCAAGATTTACGAAGCATATGTTTATAACAACATAAATCCGAAGCGATTAAGCAAAAAGATCATAAAAACACCGATTAAGATTTGTAAAGCAAACTTTATACAACTAGTAGAAAGAGTAACAAACATCCATGTGTTTAGAGTAATTAATATACAAACTCACCAAAAGAGAAATACAAAGAGAAGAGAAGAAGAGGAACCAAACATTTCTTGGTTTGTCAACTCCGATCAATGAGAAATTCGACCTCCGATCATCCGATTGCAAGCTCCAATGGTGTTTCCAAGCTAAATCTACCCAAAAATGACCTAGGATGAGTTGGGGTTCAAAAATACCCAAAACATAACCTAAAAGATCTGATTTTCGCCTATTTATGCAATTTTCAGTTCTGTACAGCGCGCGTCGCGCGCAGGAGCGCGCATTGCGCCCAACCTGCTGTCATGAAAAAACAGCTTTTAGTAATAATGACGTAACTTGAGAACCGTAACTCCGATTAGCGTCCGGTTCGTAGCGTTGGAAAGCTTATTCAATTTTACATCTAACAATGACAACATATCAACCAAATTGGTGATTTATTATTCTTTGGTTTTGAGCTTTATTCGTTGACGAGTTGGTTTCGTTGCTCAAAAACGCGCGTTTGAAGCCGTGTCTTCGACACGTTATTGCTCATTCTCCAAATACGCCTCAATACCTACAAAATGAATAGAAAACTATCAAAAAGTAGAAAAGTATATGAAAATACATCTATTCACAAAGTATACGTATTTATACACAAAACGGGGTATTATTCAAACGGTATTAACAAAAAGTATCGATAAGTGCAACAAAACATATATACAAAATAAGTACATTTTTTTACTTATCAATGATTGAGTGGTGTTATCCATATCTTAGAAATTATTTTTGGAAGGGTTAATAGTACAAAGGAAATTTTTGAAGAAGTTTAGAGGATTTTGGAATAGTAGGTAGGTAATATAACTATGTCCAATGTATGACCGAACGTAGCTCTGATACCATTGTTTTTAGATGATTAGTTGATAGTTGATAAAAGATAGTTTTAGAGAGTTATTTAGAAAGAAGGCTATGTCATTGATATCTTGGATGATTGAATTAAAAGATACCAATTGCCTATTTATAGGCTCAAGTCACCAACCTCTAAATGGTGATGAATATTTCTATATTAATTTAGTTCTTTCTAGAGTTCTCATGATAAATTAGTATCATGATAGTTCTAGGTTCTTCTATCTATTACATACACTTATAATTATATATTATTCTACCCTATTCATATATATTATGGTTCTAGGATATTCTACCATTTTTATACATATTATGATTAGGAATATTCTAGAAATTTGTAGCAATTTCAACAGTATCATTATAACTTTATATTAAAAAACATATGAAATAGACCATTTTTTCGGCTATTGGTATGACATTCTATTGATATTTTTCTTTATCTTCTTATGTAGGGACGTAGAAGACTTTAAGAGAAGAATAAATTTAGATCTACGTGAAAGATTGAAAATTGTATGTCAAAACAAAAAACTTATACCATATGTTTAAAAATGATTCAATTTGCTAAGTTTTGTGTGTGTATTAAGGAATACTTGTTTAATTTGCTAAGTTTTTTGTATGAGTTGTAAGGAATAATTGTCTATCTGTTATCAAATACAATAAAAATGAATAAAGTTTTGAATTTTAATTCTGCAAAGAGTAGGATAGAGGATATGATATAAGGGAGAGAAGTAACTATTTTTTTTGGAAGCTTTAAAGTCAGATGTCCCGTGGCTTTATTTTCCAAAAAGGTCAAGAAATGGCTGAAGCATCGTTTTGAAAGCTTTTGATGCTATTAAAATTTCAAGGGATAGTTTTTAAAAGTAAATAAAAGGACTGTGTTTCCTAGGAAGCAGGAGCAAGTATTCTTTTATAAGGATGTGGTGTTGAAAGGAAAACAAGCTCTAACATGTTTTCAAGCATCTTCCTCTGAATGGCTCTGAAACTTTATCTATGAATTTAGATAACTTAAGCTTGGAGTGACTATCTTTTTTGTTTAGTACAAATATTAAAAAGATGTATTTCTTTGAACCATGTAAAGGAAAATCTCTTTCTCTTTGTTTATGATAATATTAGTTTCTCAAAAATAGGAGGAGGTTACCTCCCGCAACATTGCAACTCTAGACAAATTCTCCAAGAAATTAGATTAAAAGACGAATCCATGTGGCAAGCTTTATTCATCTTTTTGTCAATTGAGTTTTTAGTTTTTAAGATAGAAGTGAGGATGAGAAGTAGAAGAGCTCTGATACCCGCTTGGTCAGAGAACTGATATATTTTTGGTGGGGTGGTAGAACTACTACAAAAATAGGTGTTTATCTCGTTGAAATTGGAATTTTACCTCAGTCGGATGGACGGATGGGGGAAGTAACTTGAGTCGTGATGGAAAGTGCACTTCTTTTATCCCTGGGCTTTCGGCCAATATGAAAAATTTAAAGCCCGCTACTTTTATTCTTAGTTGGTTTAATAGTCGAGATGAATAAATGAATATTGTTATTAGGGAGGAATTTCTACCTCGACTGGGAGTTTAAACTGGAGGGAAAATCCATGTTTTCTTTAGATATAAATTTTTTTAAACCTATATTATTTTTTAAATAGGACATATAATAGATATTTTGTAAAACAGAACTATATATACCATACATATGTACCAAAGTATATTATTTATACCAAAACTTAAAATAGTGCACAAACATTTTTTTACAACATATATATATATATATATATATATATATATATATATATATATATATATATATATATATATATATATATATATATATATATATATATATATATATATATATATATATATATATATATATATATATATATATATATATATATAGTATTTTTCAAAAAAAAAAAAAAAAAGAAGCAATCGACCCAATATGAATAAACATTATTTTTATTTGTGTGAATGGTGTCCGGTTGTTAAACAATTTTAATTTGAACAAAATTTAAATTAGAATAACACAACAACAACATTAACTTTGCTTACAATAACAAATTATTATCAAACTTAGCCATTTTTCTTAACGACTAGCATAAATAAATTACATGCTTATGAATAAAGTGATCACCTTATTCCATGAATCAACAATATTTCCATAGACAATATCCAACATATATTTCATAACATAATATACACACTCAAATCATTTTGGTTATAGCCTCATCTATAAATAATTTTTATATAGTGATTAATACATACAAAAAACACAACTAATACATTAAAGAAAATAAAAGAATGTCACAAATGATATCACTTACTATTGGAAAAATAAATTTAAACTTTCTATTTTTTAAACCACGACACATACTAATGTATCTCTCTATAGCTCTACATGTTTAAAAAAATTAAACATAAATAAAAATTATTCAAAAGTAAAGTGAAAACACATAATTATGCTAT
The DNA here is from genome assembly GCF_029867415.1 of Vicia villosa. Lineage (NCBI taxonomy): Eukaryota > Viridiplantae > Streptophyta > Magnoliopsida > Fabales > Fabaceae > Vicia > Vicia villosa. The sequence goes on along the minus strand of NW_026704980.1, from coordinate 778,689 downwards.
ATAAATAATATCTTTTTTTTTTTTTTGAGGGGAAAGCAATTGTATCATTAATATAAACGAGAGCCCCTGGGGGCAGATACAACAGAAGCAACACTAGGAGGCTCTACCAGCCAAGATTTTGAGCCAAGCAGTCTTCCCAACCCTACAAGGTTATGGCCATCAGTGATACAATCTCTACTAACAAACATAACAGAAGCAAATTTAAAACTGTCAATTAAATTACGAATATCACAAGCAATAAACTCCAATGCCGCCACTTTTGCGACTGAGTTGATGCTGTCAACCACCTCAAGAGCATCAGACTTAATCAAAATCTTCTCCAAATGAATGCTCTTTGCAACTTGTAAGCTCCACTTGATAGCCAAAATCTCCGCCATGGCTGGATCAACTGAGATATTCTCCTTTCGGCATGTAGCATAAATGAACTCAGAATTCCAGGATTTGATGGAGCATCCATAAGCTACAGAATCATCACTAAAGCAACCGGCATCCGAGTGAATCACCGCAATGTCTCTGTCTATTGTCAGCTTGTCTGAATCACATTCATACTTATGTCAGCTTGTCTCCAAATGATATAAATAATATCACTAATGCGCTAGTTATATCTTTTATTTTTGAGTCAATTTGTTTGTCTAACAAACATAATATGACTAATTACTCTACTTTTCTTAAGAAAAATAATTATTAATTGTCAATGATGACTGCATGAACATCAATAATAATTAATAATAGTTAGAAAATTAAATATTGTACTTGTCAAAAAGTATATGATATGTGGTACCCTTTAGCTAGGAGGGGGTGACCATAGGCTTTAGTATTTTTTTTGGGTGGTTTAGGCCCACGGCGACGATAGACCCTGTTTGGTGGTGTTTACAATGATGAGAGAGTAAGCTCACGTGAGGTGAAAATTTTTGCGGCTTTTAGGGGTATATCATCTGTATTTACGATCACTACTACAAAATTCGTTTTTAGTGACTGATTTAGCGACTGAAAAACTTATGTCACTATAGTGACCGAATTAGCCACCAAAATTTAATATTCATGAGTCAATTTTAAGAGGTCACTAAATCGGTCACTAAATAAATCAGCCACTGATTAAGAGACCAAAATTTTGTGACCGTCTATTTGATCATGAAAAAATATTTTTATATACAATTTAATTTATATATAAAAATTAGAGACCGAAATTTCAGTCACTAATATTTTTATTTTCTTTTTCGATGTCTAATCCTCTTTATTATGTTACTATTTCCTTTCCATTTTTTTAAATATTTTAATTCTCTTTCAATTTTTAATTTTTACTAAAAGTTTCGTCTTTTTTATTGTTTTAACAAATAATATATTTATATAAAAATATATGTATATATGTCTAAATATATAATATAAAATATAACAACAGATGTTAAGTGGTGTGGTGTCAAGGTCTTATTAAAATATATAGTGGACACAAGTTTGATTCCTAGGTATCGCAACTTTTAATTTTATTTTACGAAAAAGATCACTAAAATCGGTCACTAAATTCGGTTGCTAAATTCCGGCCATTAAATTTGTCGCAAAAGCTTAGCGATTTAGGGGCCTAAAATTTAGTAAACTCCTAAGAAATGGTAATCGATCCCTTTTTACTGGGGGAAGCTATTGATCACCTATTTTCTAGGAAGTCATGGCATGACTTCAAACATGTAGTAAGGAATTAAATTAATGGTATTATCCATGTTTCCCCTTAGGGAGAAGCCCTATACCATGAAATGAATGCGCCTACGGCGACGCCTCATGGGAGGTCGCCCAGAAAAGGGCATATACCGCCCAATTCAGGGGCCTTCACAAATATATCACTATGCAGTCCCTCAATCACGAGGGCGTGTAAAGGGCAGAGTCTTTTAAGCATTTTCTACCCTTCGATTGAACTTGGTGGTGAGGGGCGAGTCCTAGTTAGAGGTGAGTCCCTCAGCTGCGGGGGAGTCTTAGGTGGAGGCGAGTCCTTCAGCTAAGGGCGAGTCCCTCGACTGAAGGTGCCTTCTTTTGTTGGAGGTGAGCCCCTTAGCTAGGGGAGAGTCCCTCAGCTGAAGACGACTCCTTTAGTTTGAGGTGAGTCCTTCAACTAGGGATGAGTCATCACCTATTCGCCAGATGTCTACTGAGTAGCCAGAGTGTTAGCGGGGGGATGTTAACCATTTTTAGAATGACCCTATAGATGTCAAAATGTCAGTAAGTTGTGAATGCTCGCACGTTTAGCGGGAAGGGGCATGAGTGTTATTTTAAGCGAATCATCGATCTTCACATCAATATTTACAAGATCAAGAATCAGCTTGTTGAACATATCCAACTGCTCAGCCAACACTTTGTCTTCAATCATCTTGAATGAATACAAAGCTTGCTTCAGATATAGTCGATTTATCAACGATTTTATCATGTACAAACTTTCAAGTTTCACCCATAACCCTGATGTCGTCGTCTCCTTTGATACGTGTCGAAGAACCTTATCGCCAAGGCTCAACAGAATTGTGTTGTGGGCTTTCTCGATCATGGTCATCTTTTCTTTTTTTCGTTAATACAACATCCATAGTCGTCGCTCCCTTCAACGCTTCCAAACAACCCTATTGAACCAGTAGGGCTTTCATCTTCAAGCGCCACAGACCGAAATCGTTCACTCCGGTGAACTTTTCAATCTCATACTTTGTTGAAGGCTCTTCTTCGTGCTCACGACACCAATTTGTTGTGAAAAACGATGTCAAGAATAGAGTATAATAGGGAACACAGTGGAAAGTAAGAAGACCAACAAGAAATTGGTTATAACTATTATTCTTTACTTTCTTTTTCAATCAGGATTACAAGTGTTACAAGAATAACAAATAACTCTCTCGCTCTGAATTAGGATTCGCAGTATGCAATGATGAGAGTCTAGTATGCTATTTATAATAAATCTAACATACTAAACTAATGGACTTTTTCACAAATACTCATTACAAACTAACTTAGGGCACAAGCTAACTTAAATAATTGGACAAGACAAACAGACCCAATTCAAAATACTAACAACCCTAACATTTCAACACCCACATACTAGAACACACTTCGACTATAGTATGTAGGTCTTCGACATCAGCATGTGAGCGACTTTCGACTGCATGCTAACCTCTGTCAAACCCGAAACTACTCATCGATCTCCTAGAATTCGGTCCAATGTCTCAAAGTGGTCTCTATCAAACTAGTGTGACTTCTTTCTTCCTGTTCAGTTATATATGTTGAACTTTGAAAATATTGATATGTTAATATGTGATTTCTTTATTCCTTTTCGGTTATATATGTGAGAACTTTGAAAATAATATGTTCATATAAAAGTTTCTATAATTAATGGTGCTGATTAATGTAACTACAAAAAAGCAACCAAAATACAACTGGGTCAGGTTGCACGAAGCTAAATTCGGCCGTGTCTTTAGTACCGATTGACAGTTGTTGTTGATTACTTATATATTTCTTAGTTTAAGAGTTAGTTATATTCTGTTATAAACTAAATAAGTAATAAAAGTATTCAAATTAAGTTGGTCCTATGAATTGAGGTGTGTGCCACATTTAGAAAAAAAAAAAACACAAACTTAATAAGCAGCAGACTTTTTAAAGCAATAAAAGTGATGTAAAAACATTACAAAAGTAAAGTTGTATAAACACCGATTGCCCCATTTTAAGAGCTTTATGACCACCATTATTCTAAAAGTCCCACTTCAAGACCTTTTTGAATAACAAGATATTTCATTATTATAAATTTTAGAGCTTTTTGAATGAAAGCATATTGCGTGTGGTTTTGACCAAGTACAAAAAATTTATATTAGTTGGGAAATTGCCGTTTTTGTTTATTTATAATTGGTTTTTATAGTGGTTCATTAGTATAGAGATTTGTCTATTCAATTGGATCCAATGCATCCTTGAGTTTTTGATCGGATTCACGAGCCAATTAGTCCGATTTAGATTATCATGATATTAAACATGACGGTCTTAAGATAAAATATCACAATTAGAAGTTGTATCTGAGTTATAGGACATTGTAAATCCGTTTTAAAATACACTTGCTAAGATAATTAAAGTATGTGATACTAAATTTACTCTAACTTCTAAGAGAACATAGTTTATCAAATGAACAAATATGTTATTGAGATGATTCAAATATCTTAAAACATCTCTAACCTATAAAGGAAAAAAGGAAAAAAAAATAAAGTTTGAAAATACGTCAAATCTTTGTGTGGGGTAGCTCAGTTGGCACTTGTTGACTGAGCGGGTGTAGGCTGTTGGTCCAGGGTTCGATCCTTGGCAACAGCAATGTAGTATTTTCTTTGTAAACAAGTTGGTGGTACTTATAAACCATCAACTTTAAAAAAAAAAAGTTGGTGGTACTTATAAACCATCAACTTAAAAAAAAAAAAAAAAAAAGTGTCTTTGTGTGTTTTTATAAATAGACTTAAGACTTTTAATAGAGTGTTAAAGGCTATTCAATAGTCAAAAGAGTTGAAAGTAAATCAATGTGTCAAAGCTATCAAATGTAGGACTCTAGATTTTTTTCAATTCACACAATAACCATCTCAAATTTATACAATACCTTACTTAAATTTAAAATAAAATAAGAAAAAAAAAACCAGAAGTATCTTTAATATTGTGCATATAGAGATGTCTTTTGACTTAAACTTTTTCTTAGTGAATAGTATTAAAATTTTACTTTGATCCGAGATCAGATCTCACACACAATGTTGGATAAATGTGTAAGATAAGATGATTTGAAATAATAAATATATGATTAAAACAAGTAATAAATAAAAGACGCAAGAAAATATTAACTCAACTTGTTGCAATTGTCACCTACATTTTAAGGATAATAACTTATCTGATTTTGCTCATCTTTATTTTAATCATTCTCATACTAGATTCGAATTAACATTTTTGTATTGACTCGAATCAAAATACACTAGATTCAAATTAACATTATTGCATTGACTCGAATCAAAATGTAACTTTTACTCTATATGCCTTATCTATACTACTACATATAAAATTTAATTTCTCTCTCTCCCGCCCATAACTTAGAAACTAACTTAGCAGAACTTTCATAATCATAAATAATTTTTAGTGTTTTGTCAATCACACAAATTTTCTCTCTCAAATTAATCTTGAAGAAAAACTTTTTCTAGTCTTTATTTTTTGAGAGTGAATAAGTATTATCTGATATTGTTTTGAAAAAATGCATCTCCAATTTCTAGCCAAAAACATCATTATTGAGTGTTGCTCAAATCTAAGAAAGAATGTGAATTATAATTGTGAGGCGATTTATTATGTGTTCTAATGTTCTTGTGGAGACTAATTGTATTCAAATTGAATTATAAGATCTTGATTGTGATTTCTATAGATTGATATTCAATGAAGAAAAATAAGAGTTTTTTTTTTCCAATAAGTTTTAGAGTTTCTAACCCCTTCAACAAATTCAAAGACTCGGATAATAGAATTTCGATAAGGTGAAATGAAAATCACTGGATAAATGTCTAAAACATTTGACTACAAGATAAACCTTATATTTAAAAAGAGTTTCATTAGATTTTAATTACTTTTTCAAAACACCTTAATATTCATTAGACGTATAAAAATCTATTAATATTCATATTGAATATATTTTTAAAAAGAATTTCATTAAAAGATTTATTTGGCTACAAGGTAAACCTTATATTTAAAAATAGTTTTATTAAGTTTTTTATACGAGCGCTCCCTATAAAAATTTCTTAATATTCACATTGAATATATTTTTAATCCAAACATCTTAAACATGGAGTCACTTTTATTTATTTTTATAAAAGATACAACAATATAGTATGAGAAATCATCAATAAAAAGGATAAGGTATTTTTTAATTTTTTTTGTCAAGATGTCATGCGTTTGCATATATTAAATTTAGATGTTCAAATTTTCTAATTACTTATTTTTGCAAATATATGGTTATTTTATCTCGGCTATATAATTACATTTTTTTAAATCATTTAAAAATAACTCTAAAATTGTACTTAAACATAAACTGTTATTCATTTTAGCTGTCATTGTTGACATTTCATTTCCCAACTAAAATTTCATTTTTATAATAGTGAACAAATATCCTATAATAGAAATCACAGTCTTCTCTAGAGTACACGCATTAGTCATTGAAAGTCATCTTACTTTCATTTTTTTCTTATTATTAAGAAAAATTATATTCACTCTCTCAAAGTTGTACCAGCACCTTCTATTATTTTAAAATATGCATTAATCTTCTATAAATTATTATATACTATTGAAAATTTATAATTAGAAAAAAAAACATACTTTTTTCACATAAATATAATATATACATCACTAAAAACTAAAAAGGATATTAATATAATTTTAAATTTTTAATAAACTTTAGAAAAAAATACACTGTACATTTTTTTCATAAATACATTACCACTTTTTTATCAATTACTTTTATCTAATTGGCCGTCAATCATTCAAGCATATGCTCAAAAGACAATTATTCGACCAGAAAGAAAACGAAAAATAAATAGATTCAAATTTCTAATAATCCTCAATCCAAAATATATATTTGTATAGGAATTGAGATTAAAGAGATTCATGTGAAATGAAATGGTCATTAGAAAATATATATTGGGAATTTGAATTCTTGTCCCAATATAACAGATGTCCCCATAATAATGCATTTTATTATTGAGCTGTACTTAAGAAACAATTAAAATTAAATTTTGTTAGTTGGAAAATAGATTCAATCAAAGATATGTTCCCCAATTTATTAATTGAGATATATAAAATATTTGTCAGAAGTCAAAGAGTTTATTAAAATATGTGCCAATATGGTTTTGCACACAGCGACAGATACAAAGGCTGCACCCTGAGGCTTCAGGCAACTAATATTAGTTGTACTGGTACATATTACTTCCTCCGTCCCATAACAAGTGGTCTAGCATATCATTTCACACAGTTTAAGAAAAATGTATAAGAATAAGGGAAGAATATTATTTTTACTATATTACTCTTATCATGTATTGAAAATTGTGAAATCTTTATTAATTAGATGGTAGAATTAAAAAAATACATTAGAAATTGAAATGGATCATTCATTTCAGGACGGAGGAAGTAATTAATTATATATATTACTTACTCAATCTTATAATAAGTGTCTACTAGATGGTATGTGTATATATGTAGCAATTAGATAAAATAGTTAGAATAACTATTACTCCCTCCGTTTTTTATTATAAATTGTTTTGGACTTTTCACACATATTAAGAAAAATAATAACTCTTGTGTGAAAATGAGAAATTATGAAGGTTTTTACAAAATTGTTCATCATTAATGACATGTGGAAGATAAATTTACTTAATTGAAAAGAGAGAGAATAATAAATATTTAAGGATATAATAGGAAAAATATCATTAATTATTCATTGGAATTGTAAAGCGACTTATATTGAAATACAAATTTTTTTCCAAAGCGACTTATAATAAAAAACGAAGGGAGTACTACTCATTCCTATTTGCAAACACCTGTAGAAAGTACAAACATTTTTCTTTCAGATAAAATCATCATACATTTGGTGAATAAAATATAACAAATTGATAAAAATGAGTATAGATAAATTTTGCAACAGACTTGATGATATTTGAGAGTTTTGCACTTTTGATATATTGAAAATTCAAACTTTTCATTCAATGAACAAATCAAGATGATATAAACATTTAAGTGATCAAATGTTTTCACAATATTTTTTCACATAAAACTTATGTCGGAAAAGTTTCTCTGTTAAATATTACTAACACTTAAAAAACATGGGAAAACTGTTCATGAATAAGGTAATTTAAACAATGAAATTTTTTCTTTTTAAACATCACACACCCTAGTTCATTTTCACAAAATCGGTTTTGGTAGAGAGAAGGTAAACAAATTTATCTATATAGGTAAATCAATTTTCCTAAGAAAAAACATGAAATTTTGACTAGGTTAAAAATCTTTTGAATGTGAATCATGCAACAATGTTATGACACATTTAGAACAGTTTAGATGAAAGATTGTGAGCACTTAAAGCTTACAAACCATAGATTTCATACTGTACATTGGTCTATGATCCAATTCCAATGAAATCCAAAGCTTGTGCAAATTTTATTTCAATATTTTTCTTCTTTGATCTTTCTTCTAAGATAGGCTTTTGTCTTCATTAAAACTAAGCATTAAAAAATATTTAATATCTTCTTCACACAAAACACAGTGGTGGGGTGGAGGGAAGATATCAGGTGGTGAAAGAATTTTATTAGAGTTGGAGAAATGGTGGTTTTTTATTTCAATGGTTGGTTTGAAGATAATATTAAGAAAATAACTGGGTGATAGAGAAAACATGGTGTTCTAGAAGGTTAGTGGTTTCTTTGTGGTAGTCTTTGTGACATGTTCAATAGGTTTTTTGAATTAATATCAAACATCACTATTATTACATATGATTAACAATATTTTGTAGGCCATATGTTAAATAAAATTTTATATCAAGAAGCAAGAAATTATGTCTCGAAGTTGTTCATGGCGCATTTGTGAAAAAGCAACATGTTAAGTCAGTTGTTCTGACATTATATGAGACATTTTATCTCGAGCTGTTTACTTGGCACACGAGTTTTTATTGAGTGTATCTTGCATATTGAGTGTATCTTGCATTCAAGATTTGTTTCATTTTCTGTCAAATAAAATGTCTGATTTCAAAGCGCGTACAAGTTTGGAATGACTTATCCTGAATCCATTTCAACAAGATAGCAATTCTTATACATATCAGATTTAGATTTAATTGGATTTGTTTCAATCAAGATTCAAAATCAACATTATGAAGATTGATATTTTGTGCACTTTTTTCTAGATGCTTACACGCCAATACCCTCTTAGGCTTTTTATGCTAGGAAATTTTTGTTATTTAAAAAGGTGTTCTCTATTGTGAAGAATCATACCTTGCATTGTGTCGATTTCACACTTTTAGTTGTTATTGAAATTTTATGTTTTAGGTTGTAATACTATATTCTTGGATTATTATTCTATATTAGGAGAATAAAGTATTTATGTTAAAATTGTGTCTCACCACTTCATATACTTTTGTTACTGTATAAGGTTGGGAGACTGTTTGAGTAAAAGCGAGAGGGTCTCAGATTTTGGTGGAGACTGGATCAAAGTTTAGGAGTAGTATTAGAAAAAGGTCACTAAAGCAAGAGATTTCATATGAGACCATCGTGTACTACTGACTACTAAGAGTAAACTTTCTTTCATTAGGTTGATGCCCCCAAACGTATGTGACATTGCACCAAACTGAGTTACCATCTCTTGTATTATTTATTTTATGCATTTGCTTTCTATGTTATGGAAAATTATTGTCATACACATTGTTCCAACATTGTGTTTGGCGTTTTGTCATTAGTAGAACATAATTACAATTGACATCAGAGCAAGCACTCTATTCTGGTTGGGTGAGCTCCAGAATTTTCTTTAGATTATATTCAAGATGGACAATGTTAAAGGAGGATATGTGAATCGAACACCTATTCTTAATGGTCTGAACTATGATTATTAGAAGGCTCGTATGGTTACCTTTATCAAGTCTATGGATAATAAGACTTGGAAAGTAGTTATAAATAGATGGACTCGATCTAATGATCACAACCGAAGAAAACAATTTGAAAGCCTCAAAAATACTATTTGAAAAAATTATTATTTAGCTTGTTATAAAAAATTATTTAAGGATTACCAAAATAGGTGCAGGCTAAGATGGAGCTGAAAAACAATCAATGGTGTACTTATGGCTCTGAGAGTGGTAAGAAGATGTGTTGTCAATTAGGTGCAGTGGTAGGATGAAGTTCTGGAACTGAAACATGAACAATAATATCTTAGTGGTTGTGTAAAGGGTTAAAGATTTATCTGAGTTACTCTAATGGAAAAACAACTTTATTGTGTCTAAAGTCAAATTTTTATTAAAATGTGCCATATGGTTTTGCACATGTCATTAAATAATTCAGACAACATGTTTTCCATTTTATTCCTCTACTTATAATGTAGTTTCCATCTTATTTTTTCTCACAACAAAAGACTAAGTGCTGAAGGTTCTGAAGACAAGGTTCTATTTGAACAAGTTTTGAAATTTCAAAAGACCAAGTGTTGAAGACTCTGAAGACAAAGTTCTAACAAATTCTGAAGACGTAGGTTCTAGTAACTCAATGGTTTTATCCTTCTAAACATGCTTCAACAACTACTATTTGAAAGCTACTGAACTTTAGAAAACGTAAGATCAAATTTGGATTTACGTGAGGAAATAATAAGTGATGTCTACTCTTCCTAGGGTGGCGCTAGGTCAGTATTGTTGTACAGTATTGTCTACCTCTCTTCAATGAGCGTTGGAACCATACAATTGGAATTGCATATTCCAATTTTACCCTTCAACGGACTTCTCTTCTTGTGCTATAAAAAGAATAGTTAGAAGAAGAATCAAAGAGACGATGGAACGCTGTTACAACAACTTTTAATATTACAAAACGCATGTTGTAACGCTGTTAAATCACTCTGATCATTTCTTTGTACATTTTTGTAAGCAGGTGAACTTTTATTCGTTAACTTGCAGCAAGTGATGTTTTGTCCGTTACTTGCTTAACACTTTTGTGTTATTTGATTGTATTTCAAACTTGTGTAATTTGCTTTCAAGAAACATTCTTGTAAACACAAAACCTTTGTTTTCAACGAGTGAAGTTTATATATACTTCCTTGAGAGACTAGGGTTGTAGTCGGAATTCTCAAGAAGACATTCATTGACAGTTAGTCTTTGTGGTTTGCAACAAGTGACAATTGGTCTTTGTTGTGGTTTGCAATATTGACAGGTAGTCTTTATTGTGGTTCTGTAATCAGTTTGGTTATAGTGGATTAAGTCCTTGTTGATAAGGCAAAATTACCTTGGCGGGTGGACTAAAGTAACTTCGTTAATAGTGAATCAGGATAAAAATAATTGTGTTATTTATTTTTGTTCTTGTGTTTTTGATTTGGGAAGAAATTGTTTTAAACCTTAAAATTCAATTCAAACTCCTCCTTTCTTGTGATTCACGCATCTTCACATAGCATTATACTATCCCTTATATAAGAGGAAGACTCACCCTTACCTTGATATTCTTAGCGATGAATGATTCAACCTCTTACCGTGGTGTTCTTCCTTGGGATCTAGCTTTCTCTTTTCCTCTTCTATTCTCTTTTTCACGTTCTATTTGTTCTCTTCTCTCTATTCCCCTCTTTTTCTTATTATAATAGAAACCCTAGCGAAAAACTTTCAAAAAATAGTATCATTAGAGGATAAAGATTTTTACTAATATATTTATTAATTAATATATTTTTACTATTTAGATTATTATATCAGTATAAACTAAAAATTTAAAGAGTTTATCTAATCCTTTGAAAACTCACTCTAATATATAATTTTAGTTTATATGGTGAAAAAAACTTAACCCTCAACCGATCACCTCTTGAATCCTTCCATTTTTTTTTATTTTAATCTTTTTCCTCTATTTTTTCCTAAACTTCCAAACAAACAAGACCTTACAAGTACTATTTGGAAAAAAAAATGATTGTTTAGCTTACTATAAAAAACTATTTGATGATTACCAAAATAGGTGCAGGCTAAGATGAAGCAGAAAAACAATTAATGATGTACTTATGGCACTCAGAGTGGTAAGAAGAGGTTGTCAATCAGGTGCAGTGGTAGGGTGAAGCTCTGAAACTGAAACATGAACAATAAATAATAATGGTCTCGTGGTTGTGTAAGGGGTCAAAGATTTATCTGAGTCACTCTAATGGCAAAACAGCCTTATTGTCTAAAGTCAAATTGTTTATTAAAATGTGCCATATGGTTTTGCACATGTCATTAAATAATTCAGAAGACACGTTTTCCACTTTATTTCTCTACTTATAATGTAGTTTTCATCTTAGTTTTTTCATAAGAAATGAACCAACAATAACAGGTACGTGACTTGCACCTTATTTTCTTGCTTATTTTATGTTTTAGATTTTGTTTTCTTCTGAAGTTCAGCTTCTGATGATGTTAACTGTTGCAGATAAAATGGAAGAATTTTGGAACATGATTTGTGATGTTTCTGCTTGTTCTTCACTTGGAGGAAAGCCCTTGTGTTTCGATTTCGAGGTTCTGAAGGATCCTTCTTCATGCATCAGCCATTTGTTGATCATTTTGCTTGATATGTTGTTGCTAATAGTTTTCACATTTGTCATAATCCAAAAATGTTTCTTGAGGCCAATTCAGGGTCAGAATAGAGTGGAAAGATATTCAAAATTGCAGTTAGTTTCTGCAATAACCAGTGGCTGTCTCGGTTTGTTGCATTTGTGTTTTGGCATTTGGATTTTAGATGAGAAGTTAAGGAAAAATCTCACTGTTTTCCCTCTAAGTATGTTGCTGCTAGAACTGCTTCAGGGAATGACATGGATGTTAGTTGGTATAAGTACAAGTCTTTTGCTGAAACAACTTCCAAAAACATGGTTGAGATTGTTTTCTATTATGATATTCTTTGTTTCTGGTGTTTTGTGTGCTTTTTCCTTATCTTATGCATTGAGCAACAAAGAACTATCTCTTAAGGTAGCTTTAGATGTTTTATCTTTTTTCGGAGCATTTTTGCTGCTCTTTAGCACATACAAAGCATGTAAATATGAAGACACTGATGAGGAAGTTCATGGAAGTCTATATGCCCCTTTAAATAGTCAGGTCCATGGTGATGATCTCATTAGCCGTATAAGCGTAACCCCATTTGGAAGTGCTGGATTCTTTAGTAGAATGTCATTTTGGTGGTTGAATCCACTGATGAAAAAGGGTCAAGAGAAAATACTTCAGGACGAGGACATCCCAAAGTTGCGGGAAGCAGATAGAGCAGAAGTATGCTATTCGTTATTTATAGATCAATTGAATAGACAAAAGCAGAAGGACCCGTCATCACCATCGTCCATTTTATGGATAATAATTTCGTGCCACCGGAGAGAGATTTTAATATCAGGGTTCTTTGCATTTCTTAAGGTACTCACTGTATCGTCTTGTCCTGTAATTTTGAATGCCTTTATATTGGTGGCCGAGGGTAATAAAAGTTTCGAATATGAAGGTTACTTATTGGCCATCTCACTGTTATTTACAAAGATTTTAGAATCGTTATCTCAAAGGCAATGGTTTTTTCGTTCTAGACTAATTGGTATGAAAGTTAGATCCTTAATTACTGCAGCCATTTATAAGAAACAACTGAGATTATCCAATGCTACTAGATTGGTTCACTCTAGTGGCGAGATAATGAATTATATGAATGTGGATGCCTATAGAATCGGAGAATTTCCGTTTTGGTTTCACCAAACATGGACAACGGTTCTCCAACTATGTATCGCGTTGGTAATTCTTTTCCGTGCTATTGGACTAGCAACAATTGCGTCATTGGTGGTGATAGTTTTGACTGTGGTTTTAAATACTCCGTTAGCGAAGTTACAACATAAGTTTCTAAGCAAACTTCTGCTGGCTCAAGATGAAAGGTTGAAGGCTTGTTCAGAGGCTCTAGTGAATGTTAAAGTGTTGAAGTTATATGCATGGGAAATCCATTTTAAAAACGTCATTGAAAGTCTAAGAATTGTTGAACTAAAATGGTTGTCTTCGGTGCTTTTACAAAAGGCTTATGGTGTTATTCTCTTTTGGTTTTCACCTATTTTGGTCTCTACTGCTACCTTTGTGGCTTGTTACTTCATGGACATCCCTTTACATGCGAATAATGTTTTCACGTTTATCGCGACTTTGTGCCTTGTGCAAGATCCTATTTCAACCGTCGGAGATGTTGTTGGAGTGATCATTCAAGCAAAGATTTCCTTTTCTCGGGTTGTGATATTTCTCGAGGCACCTGAGCTAAATACTACAGTTGTCAGAAAGAGGTGCTATGATGAGAAGTTGAAGGGCTCAATTTTAATCGAGTCTGCAGACTTTTCATGGGAAGATGATTTATTGAAGCCAACAATAACAAATATAAACTTGAATGTCAATGTTGGGAAAAAGATAGCTATTTGCGGAGAAGTTGGTTCAGGAAAATCAACCTTATTAGCAGCGATTCTCGGAGAAGTACCGAATACTAAAGGGAAAGTAAGCATTTATTCCTTTTATTTTATGCTTATTGAAAACATAGATAGTATTCATTGTGACAAATTTTCAATTGTAATTTCCAGATCGAAGTTTATGGAAAGTTTGCATATGTTTCTCAAACAGCATGGATACAAAAAGGAACAATACAAGAAAACATTTTGTTTGGATCCCCTTTGGATGCTAAAAGGTATCAAGAATCGCTTCGTAGGTCATCACTCATGAAGGACCTTGAGTTGTTTCCATTTGGTGATCTAACTGAGATAGGAGAGAGAGGTGTTAATCTAAGTGGAGGCCAAAAGCAGCGAATTCAACTTGCTCGGGCTCTTTATCAGAATGCTGATGTATATCTCTTGGATGATCCTTTTAGTGCTGTTGATGCGCACACTGCAAAAAATTTGTTCCATGTAATGACTTCTCTCCTTAAAAAATTGAAACTACATCATAGTTATCGTTTTCTTATTGAAATATGACTTTTAAACATGGTAGGATTACATATTGGAAGGACTTGCTGAAAAGACGGTACTTCTTGTAACTCATCAAGTTGACTATCTCCCTGCATTTGATTCTATCTTGGTAATTCATTTGTTCTATAGATGACATTGTTGAAACATTTTTCGGTCGTTACTTGGTTACAATTCTTTTTTTCTTGCCGCAGTTGATGTTAGACGGGAAAATCCAACAAGCGGGTACTTATAATGATCTACTAGCCTTTAGCCAAGAATTTAAGGACCTTGTTAACGCACACAAAAAGACGGGTGGTTCTTGCCAGCTTGCAGATGTTACTTCATCCCCAATACATTCAAAGTCTAATAACGAGATGAAACAATATTTCACAAAGAAGAACCTTAATGCTATAAATGGTGATGAGTTTATCAAGGAAGAAGAAAGAGAAATGGGAGACACGGGGTTGAAGCCTTACATACAATATCTCAATCAGAAAAGAGGCTATATATACTTCTTTGTCAGTTCTCTTTCTCACTTCATGTTTATGATTTGTCAGATACTCCAAAACTCGTGGATGGCTTCTAGTGTTGACGATCCTCAAGTCAGCACATTGAAATTGATTACAATTTACCTATTGATTGGAATTACTTCTACAATTTTCGTCACAATGAGAAGTCTATTTGCAGCTGCATTGGGTTTTCAATCATCAAAAAACTTATTTAGACAGTTAATAAATTCTCTTTTTGGCGCATCAATGTCTTTCTATGACACTACGCCTTTAGGAAGGATACTAAGTAGGGTAAGCTTATTAAACCATTTTTACACTACAAAGGTAATCGATGAAAATTGTTTTTGACGGTTGCTTAACTTGTTTGTTTATGCAGGTCTCATCAGATATGAGCATTGTGGATCTCGATATCGCTTTTAACTTCACATCTTATGTCGCATCCACTATGAATCATTACGCAAATATACTAGTTTTATCATCTGTCGCTTGGCAAGTCTTGCTTTTGTGTATACCAATGGCTTATGCTACTATTCGGTTACAGGTAGTTCAATGTATTGGGCTAAGATAGATGAATCATATTTTAGTTGCAACTGTTTCAAATTAAACATGTGTTTTTTATTGTGATAGAGACACTACTATGCATGTGCTAAAGAACTTATGCGGATGAACGGAACAACAAAATCTTCTGTAGCTAATCATGTAGCTGAAACTTACGCTGGAGCTATGACAATAAGGGCCTTTGAGGAGGAGAATCGTTTCGTACACAAGAATCTTGATTTAATTGATGATAATGCAAGTGCATCCTTCCACAGTTTTGCCTCAAATGAGTGGTTGATTCAACGATTAGAAGTAATCTATGCAGTTGTTCTCGCCTCTGCAGCACTTTGCATCGCTATGCTTCCTTTAGGGACTTTTACATCAGGTGAGACATCAATTATTGCTAATTTTCAAACATCTTTGTTTAAGTTTTCATATAATCATGCAAGTTTCCTATTTTCAACAACCATTGTTTCAGGTTTTATTGGTATGGTCCTCTCTTATGGCCTTTTATTAAACACTTCTTTAGTATACTCCACTCAACACCAATGCATCCTAGCGAATTATATAGTATCGGTAGAGAGGATAAATCAATACACTCACATACAAAGTGATAATCAAGAAGTGATAGAAGGAAATCATCCTCCAGATAACTGGCCAGATGCAGGAAAGGTTGAAATAAAAGACTTGAAGGTAATTAACACTTTCTTTTCGAAAAAAATGTATGACGAAATGCATTTTGTAATTTTTGTTTGTACAATGCCAGATACAATACAAGTCTGATGGACCATTTGTACTTCATGGTATCACATGCACATTTGAAGGAGGCCACAAGATTGGCATTGTTGGTAGAACAGGTAGCGGAAAATCAACTCTCATAGGTGCTTTGTTTCGTCTTGTGGAGCCGGCAAGAGGAAAAATTTTAGTTGATGGAATAGACATATCATCTATTGGCCTTCATTACTTGAGGTCATGTTTTAGTATTATACCTCAGGATCCCACCTTATTCATTGGGACAGTTAGATATAACTTGGATCCTTTATTTCAACATTCCGATCAAGAAATATGGGAGGTAATTAAATTTCTAAATTCTATTCGATTTTGTTTACCTTGGAAAATATGGATTAATATTGTCTTCCGTATGAAGGTTCTTCGAAAATGCCAACTGCAAGAGGTTGTCGAAGATAAAGGCGGCTTAGATTCCTCGGGTACTATTTCTAGCTCAACATTTAAATGTTGAAACTATATTATCTTCAAGTACATATTTTGAAGATAGATTAACTTGATATGCAGTTGTGGAAAATGGAACAAATTGGAGCATTGGACAAAGGCAACTATTCTCTTTGGGGCGTGCGCTTTTGAGGAAAAGTAGGATATTGGTGTTAGATGAAGCAACTGCATCAATTGATAATGCAACTGATTTGATTCTTCAGAATACCATTAGGACCGAATTTGATGGTTGTACAGTCATAACAGTAGCACACAAAATACCAACTGTGATGGATTGCGATATGATCCTTGCCATAAGTGATGGTACGTTCACATTGAATGTCGAAAAAGTAATTGGATTAACCCTTGATTGAATACATAGATTTATTTGTCATTTCTAGTCATACTATATTGATAACGTGTGACACAAGTAATGAGTGGATGTTGGATTTCAAATTTGAACTTTTAATACAAACAATATATAGGCAAAAAGAACGGTTGATTATTTATTGTTTCCTTTTAATACATTAAAATATTTGATTATATTTACAGGAAAGTTGATCGAGTACGATGAACCATTGAAGTTGATGAAGAGAGAACAATCCATGTTTGGAAACCTTGTAAGGGAATATTGGTCTCATTTTCAATTTGCAGAATCACATTGAAGTGAAATGATTTCACGATTGAGATTTAATTAGCCGCATTTTACTGCGATTCTACGAAAATATCAAGGATTTCAATGTGGCTTGAGATTGTTAGTTTGACACACTGTCACACAGTGAATGTAAATATTTTAACTATGTGAGAAAGAGAAGTAAAATCTGTTTACTTTAGGTTTTTGGAAGGAAGATTGATGAGTGCAAATGAAGGTGAGAATTATGATATTATGAGGTTGGTTTTGCATTTTAGAAGATGGTTTTCTTTATTATTATTATTTTTCATTTGTTGTTACTGCAGTTTATGGTTTTTTTTATAGTGGTTGTTACTTCAACTTTATATGCAATTTAATCAATTGCATAATGTTTGTCAACAATTGTTTTTATTTGAAATTGAAGATAAATATGAATTTTTAAATTTGAGATTGATAGTTAATAATATTACACTATTGAAATATCTGGTTGACTTAAGACATAGTATTATTTAATTATGTGTGACAAGTGGAATACTGGAGGCCCGCTTTTAAAAATCGGACCGGTCATTAAATCGGTGAGGATATTGAGTCACTGGTTCATCGGTCGAACCACTAGGTCACTAGTCGAACAGCATGACCAAACCGGATTAAACCGGATAAAATCGGATTAAACCTATCATTATAATAAAACTATATAGGTATAAAACCGGTCCAACCGGATCATTCAATCTCTAAAAAAAATTATACCTAGCACTTTAAAGCTTATCCATTAACAACACAATCTATAAATAAGACTCTTAAAAGTTGTTCATTAGGTGCTGAAAATACTAATAATCCATATAATTTAATGCTCTTAAAAAGCACAAATATAGTTTGCTCAGTACTTAAAAATCACAAATTTAGTTCAAATTTAAACATAAGTATTACACATAACAAAGTAGTACAAATTACAAAGTCTAATTTCAACATAAACTAATTGAGTACTTTAGAACAAAAACACTCAAATATCTATTAAATTTAGTTCCAAGGAGGTAAAATCATCTCAATGTTGGGATCTCCTTCAATATCAAAACCATCTCCGACAAAATCAATCGCATTTGCAACATCTTCCCCATCAATGATATCATTACTTTGGTTGTTTTCTCCGGAGTTAAGTGGCGCATCTCCCTCAACATCAACCTCATTCAATTTTAATTCATCTATAACAACATCAATTTAAAGAGTTTAGAATTGACATATTTTAAGAAATTAAAATAACATAATTGTAATCATAAAAATTAATACCATACCAATATCATTTGAAATAGGTTGGATTGTCATACTAGCAAGATATTTGCGTAGTGCTTTCACCTCCTCAATAGTCAAGAATGGTGGTGAATCCTCCAACGCCCAATTAGAATGATCACCAAGTGTTTCAAAATTAATAGGATCATAATTTTGTTTCTTCTTGGTTCTACAAATCATTAACTGCAATGTCAAACATAGAACCAAATAAATTTAACAAATCTAACAATAATATACATTCTTAACAAACCAAGAAATATCACATATTCTTAAATATATAACAAAATAATAGTCTTGTTTATAAACCAAACAATAGCATGTTTCTTAACTATAAAACTGTATCATATATTCTTAACCATAAAACCAATATTCATGTCATCAAGTATCAAAACAATAGCATATAAAGCATAATAAGTGCAATACCTATTTTGTAGCCGTAAATTATAACGAACATAACTCTTCTAAACCTCTTCTCAATCTCCTCTCTTGCTTTATACATAGCTCGATAGAGATATCCCATCCGACTTATCTTCACTATCAACAATACACAACACACACAAGAGATTTTGCAATTTTCACTATGTCAGCACATTTAGACCAAAAGCTTGAGTCTAAGACTTGTTCCATAAATTGCTTTGCCTTGACATCTTTGGAATAAATTGTGGTTGTCCACTCTTTGGATGTTACCATGGCTCTTAGTGCATCTTTATGAGACAGAATACTTTGCAATGCAATGAAATTAGTAGCAAAGCGGGTTGGAGCAAGACATAGTATTTCTCTTCCACCTGTAAGTTTTCTCATCAAATACAATGCAAAACAATGATTATACATGTATTTGGTAATTTTTGAAGTATGTGACACTGCCTCACTTACTTCCTTTAATTTCCCCATGTCTTGCAACATCAAATTAATGCAGTGTGCTGCACAAGGAGACCAAAACAACTTAGGAAACTCCCTTTCCGATAACTTTCCAGCAGCAACATAATTCACAGCATTATCTGTAACGATTTGAACAACATTTTCCTGGCCAAAATACAACACTACTTCCTTGAAAAGCTTAAACAATGTGTCTGCAGTTTTAGAAGCACTAGAGGCATCAACCGACCTTATGAAAACAGTTCCTTTGGGGAAGTAAACTAAAAATTTTATAAGAGTTCTCCTACAACGACCAGCTCACCCATCTTCCATAAGGTCTCCGTAGTCCATCGACGGCAGGAAGAAAATAACGGCGCGGTGCTGCGGCGAAATGGCGAGGCGAGGAGGAAATACAGACATCAAAGTAATTAGCACTATCACTATTGTGTGTGTCGGATAACATCCTCATCCTCTCTGCTGCCTCTGGCGCATCCTCTGTGTCCACCACCTCGTTTGTCGGCTACTTTGCATCTACTGTCAACTACTACACCTGTCTTGACACGATGTTTATGAAAAATATCCCATTTGTCGTCCTCATAATATCATCTAGTATACGCCTCTGACCAGACCCCTCAGAAAAGAAATCACCGTCAACGTCTATCCGCCAAGTATCTCACGAATATATATTAATTGCCATATAAAATTAATATTCATATAAATAATACCTATAAAATTTTCTAAGTGAAGTTATTTTGTAATATATAATTTAATTTAATAGGAAGTTCAAGGATTGAAGGTTGATGATTAATATTTAGGTGTAAGTGGATCAGAAAAAACCAATTAATCCTATAATTCAACCAAACCAAATCGAAATAAAAATGATTGTTTCTGGTTTGGTTTAAAAATTGAACCAAACAAATAAATATCGATGTAGTTTGGTACGGTTTTCGGTTTTATTTTTTAGGAACCGATAAACCGAACAAATGAATATAACTAGGCTTTAAATCTTTTATTCCACTCATCATAAAGCTTTAATTTTGTATCAGTACAACCATTCTCCATCTTTGTTTACACTTTATTCCTTTCAGCAAAACGCACATTTAGAACCAAGCTCCAAAATATAGAAAGTAAACACCATAAGTCACAAAAACTTATTTTCACTAAAATGCACTATCGCTATCCACCACAATTGTTTCTCTCTATATTGTCGTTATGATATGTTATGGTCGCCTTCTTCGTGTTCATATTTTCTTCATTAATTTTCATATTTTGTTTTTATGTTTTTTCTTCTTCAAAAATTCTTTCTAGTCTTTTTACAAAATATTTTGATGTGTGTTTTGTTGTATTCTATTTATTAAGTTTTCAAATCTCTTTCGAAGGTTCTGATAGCAAGTGTCAATTTTTTTATTTGATAGTGAACTTATTTTATAATGCAATAAAAATTATATTTCTGTTTCGTGTGGATTAAGAGCGACTTGTAATATGTTTGAAAAAATATAACATAAAATAAATTACATAAAATGTTTTATTTTAAAAACAGGGCCGACCCAAACTGGTTAAAGGCTCTGTTCTATTTTAAAAATAATGTCTATAATAAAATAAATTGGAAAAAAATTTGAAAAAAATTTATTTATATTGTAAACAGCATAAAAATTATGAAAATTAAAAAAATTGTTTAAAAATATTTCCACAATACATCAATAATTTTTGTATATTTTCAGTCGATAAAATTTCTCTATTTTTTAAAGGTTAAAATATTTTTGTCTTAATATCTTTCCAGTCGACAATATACATGACAATACTAATTTTTTTTAGAGCAAAAGTTAAAATATTTTTGTCTTAATATCTTTTTTTGTCTAGTATGTTACCTCAAAGTTCATTTTGATTTCTTAACTTAAAAAAGACTTAGAATCCCTTAACTCTTCAAAACATATCATGTAAGTTTTTTTCGTCTAATTAATAACGGGAAAAAAAATGAAAAATCAATCACTGAATTTATTGCTAATTAGACAAAAATGACTAACATGATACATTTTAAATATTTAAAGGACCGATATAAATATTTTCTAAGTTAAAGACCAAAATGAATCATTGCGCCAACATACGAGACTAACAAAATATTAAACCAATAATATATTAAACAAATAAAAAAGTTATAAATTCTTATAAATAAAAACATTTTTTTATAAATTAATATTTATTTAATTGTAATAACTTAATTTAAATTAATGGCGAAATTATTAACTTTTAAGTATATTAAAATATATAAGCTATTTCTATCAAAAAAGAAGGAAAAAAATATATAAGCTATTTCTATTATATGATGAGGCTCTGTGCTGACGAGCTGGTTGCACGGGCACATGGTCGGGCCTGTTTAAAAAGTAATAACATAATATACACTAAGGGTGCGTTTGATTTGCTAATAAATATGGTATTGGACAGAACAACTTTTTTTGTACCTTGTTTGATACGTAAATTAATAATGGTACTGGACAAAATGAATGACAAGGGACAGGACAAAACTATGAATTCTTGTCCTCCACTAAATCATGGGACAACTTTTTGTCCCAGGTACAAATTATAAAAAAACATCAAAATATCTTTTTTTTCACCCTCTTTCTCATTATTTAATATTTTAATTCATAAATATAATAATAATATTTTATAAATCAATAATGTTATAATAACATTATATTATTTTTATTCGGTTCATCGACATATCAAACATAGAGAAAAAAATTATTATTTGTCATTTTTCTTTTCTTCCCATTATTTAATATTTTGAATCATAAATATCAATATTTTATATAACAATAAAAAGTATTATAGTAAAACTTAAATTATTTTATCTGCTTCATAAATATATTAAAATAGAGTAAAAACATTTATCTCTTTATCCTTTTTTCCTCCTTTTTATTATTTAATATTTTAATTCATAAATATTAATATTTTATATATCAATAAATAATATTATAGTAAAAATCATATTATTTTCTCTGATGCATAATTGAGAAAAAAAATCATATTATTAAGAAAATTGAGAAAAAAATTGTCCAGTGCATTAATCATCAAACACAGTACAATACATAAAACTGTCTTGTACTGTTCTGTACTGTCTAGTACTGTTTTGTCCAGTACTTTTCATTTTACAAATCAAACGCATCCTAAAAAACACAATAAAAAAAAATACATTAAAAAATATAATATTTGAAAAAAATATCGTAAACCAATCAATCAAACCAAAATAAATTAAATAGTTTGATTTAGTTTCTTCTTTAAAAAATATTACAAATTAAATCAAATTAAACCAAACCGATAAAAATATCATTGATTTATTTATTTTTAAATCAAAAATCAGTCTAAGCCGATTACACCTCTATTAATATCTGTTTTTCATGTCATATTTCTTTTATTTGACAATGTTTTTATTGTGTGCTAACATGAAAAAAAAAAAAACTCATTCAACACACTATGTTAGCGGTTTTATAATAAAATATGTAAATTAATTTATAGAAAAAAAAATTATATGAAAAAAAAAAAAAAACAGTGATGAGTAATGTAGTGTCTTTCAATGTCCCCTATTCTGTTTGTACAGAGTTACTAACTTGTAGAACCATATCATAGAGTGATAGGCTCAGCTTTTTAGACTACAATTGTAGACTGATAGTCTTATTTTTTAATAAGAATAAAATCCAACTTTTTTCTCCCAAGCTTGGCAGTTTCGATGAAAGAGTAATTTTGATATATTTTTTTCACATTTTCATATCACACTCAGTCACCACTCTTCCTCTCTCTCTCTCTGACGCTACTTCTCTCCATCTATCTCCAACGTACTTTTTTCCATCTCTTCACTTTTTTCCATCTCTTAATTTTTAACTGCATGTGTATCTGTAATGTAGACTAACTAGTTTTTTTCTACTCAACTTTCAATGATGTTACAAATTGAACTAAAAAACTAAAATTTCAGCACTCATAACAACACCACTCTCAAATGTATAAAATTGTCATTAACTTTTAAATAGAATCTATCCGTACATAATAGGATTGTAAATTAATTTTTAGATTAAAATAATAATAATAATTATTTAAATAAAAAAATTATATAGGTTTACTTTTACAATTTTTTAATTATAATAATACCAATATTTAAATAGAATATATCTGGACATCGTACAAATGTAGGTACGTTTAGAATTTATTTTTCTGAATCAATTGTAAAAAGTCTGAGACTTTTGATCTCTTGCTACAACTAAAAGGTGTAAACCAATTTTTTATGCAATAGATTTATAACCGATTAAACTCACCCGACCCATCCGACAAACCGCCAAAACTGAATCCGATGACATCAAACGGTTGATAGTGGATGATATATCATCATCCGTGGATTTCTTTGGATTGAGTGTCCACCCTAGTAGTTTCCATTGCAGTGTCAAAAAAATTATAAAAAATATCGGTTAAGCAAAGGCAAACATGGATGTCTACAAAATAATAACATTTTAAATATAAGGATGTCTCCTTCCCCTTTTCTCTCCCTCTCTAATTTCTTATATAAAAGCCCCGTCAAAAAATATTATATAAAAACAAAATAAATAAAGGTTACCACAAATGACAAAACTTTAATCCATTGCCTATTAATTAGTGAGAGAGAAAAAAAATTAAACTCTTTAAAAAAAGAAAGGTTACCATAAATGAAATCAAATATTCTTTCATTCTTTCATTTGCTTGTCGGTTTCCATATCTTATAACCCTTATATATCCTTGTTTTTACTGTGAGCCAATCTAAATAACGAGGCATTAAATAATTAAATAACCTAACCCACATTGCATAATACTCCAACCAGTAAATATACAATTTCTCTCTTTCTTCTCACTCCACCACTCCACAGTTTCAACTTTCAACCATCGCGGGCTCATAGCCCCATATAAACCTCATTTTCGATTTCCTCATCGTTCTTAACCCTTCAATACGACACACAATGGTAAGTTTTTTTATTCTTGTTACGACGTTCTGTTTTTTTTCTCTTTCTTTCTGAGTGAATTTTTAGATTCTTATTTCTCTTTTATTATCTTTAGTTGAAATAGATTGATTTGATTTTTTTTCTCTTGGTACCGTTAAAAAAGATAATGTCGTAACTATCATGAATCATGATATGCAAATGAAGATGCTTATTTAAAATGTTGAAATGTAAGAATTTTAGGTTTGGACTGGTTGTGATCGTAGTGATAAAGTGATCATACTCCAGCATTTTTAGTTGAATCTAATTAAATGCGAGTGTTTTTCAAAACTTGGACAAGTTTGGAAATTATTTATTTTTGGTTTGGTTTGTTTCTGAACTGTACTTGTTTTTGAATGTTGCCACAAATATATAAATCCTATGTTGTCATTAACACAGTCGAGGTCGCAGAAAGGTTTTCGTGATTACGGTCGGCACAGGTGTTGCGTCGTCGCGTGTGTGAATTAGCCACAATTTGTTCTTTGTCACAAAAACGGTGAATATCAATACCCTTTGTCGCGGCCATTTTTGCAGTAACGCACTAACGAAATAGTAGCAGTGACAGGCTTTTGACCTCAAGACGGTGTCAACAATAGCGGTTTATGCGGCTTCTAATTGTATCCGAAAGGGCTATTGCGACTTTTATTAGGGTTTCGGGGAGAAAATTTTCAAATCCTTTTTTCTAACTGTTGTGTTTTTTAAGGGTATAAATGTCAATTTCAAATGCTTTTAAGGGTAATGGTCTGTTTTTTATTTTGTTATTTCAAATCCTTGTTAAGGAGAGTAGATGTAGAGAATGACCCAGAAAAATTATAAGAATGGTTATTAAGAAAGATCTAGAGATTAACGGTTCGGAGAGTAACATGGTTCTGGATAGAACATTATGGTGGAAGTTGATCCTTGTAGTTGGCCTCACTTATTGTATTCGACCCTGCTTAGTGGGATAAGGCTTGATTGTTGTTGTACAAATAACTGTTTTGTTCTTCTTATGTTTAGTTTAGTTTAGTTTTAATAGGTTCTTATTTGTTGTAGTTTTATTGCCGTGTAATTTAGGTTTTTTTAATTATGAAGTATGATGTTCTATTGAATTTTGTGTAATTTTCTATTTTTGAATATTCATGTTTATTTCCTACCATGGGTTTTAGTATTTGCAATAACGGCTATCTGCTTAACCCGCTATAGCATTTTAGGAGGTGGTTGATACGCGACGCCATATGGGATTAACAAAGTAGTATCAATCAATTATTTTAAAAGCTTAAATAAGGTGAAAGACATGACTGATTTTATGTCTAACACTTCTTCATATTTGAATGCTTTTTTTTTTACAGAGTGAAGAGTTTCAAAACAATTATAGAGATAGTGGGCATAAAAAGTCATTCAATGATCCTATGCACTATGATAGGGATCACCATTATGCTGATAATAGGTACTTATCGAATCAAACGCCGACATATTATGCTGATGATGACAGGCATTTACGACATCGAACACTAACACGCTATTCCAGTAAGAGGCACTTAACTAATCAAAGGCCGAAACATCATGCTGAGAAGAGGCACGTACAACATAAAATGCCGGAAGAATATGCCGATAAAAAGTATTTGCCTCATCAAACACCAGAGGATTTTTCTGATAAAAGCCACTCACCATATCAAATGCCGGAAGACTATGCTGCTAACAAGGGCTTGCCTTATAAAACACCAGATCGGTATGCTGGTAAAAGGCACTTACTACATCGAAGGCTGTCACGTGCTGATAAGAGACACTTGCCACATCAAACACAAGAAGACTTTATTGATAAAAAATGCTTGCAACATCAAGCAATAGAAGACTTTGCTGATAAAAGGCACTTACCACTTCAAAAGCCAGAAGACTATGCTGCTAACAAGTGCTTACCGCATAAAACGTCAGATCACTATGCTGATAAGAGGAACTTACCACAACAAATGCGGGAGCCCTGTGCTGATAAGAGGTACCCGCCATGTCAAACGTCGAAACACTATGCTGATAAGAGGCACTTACCTCGTCAAACACTGGAACACTATTCTGATAAGAGGCACTTGCCACATCACAAGCCGAAAGATTATGCTGATAACAAGGGCTTACCACATTCAATGCCAAATTACTATGCTGATAAGAGGAACTTACCACAACAAACACCGGAAATCTATGCTGATAAGAAGTACTTACCACATCAAATGCCGGAGCCAACTATTCGAACTGCAGCCTCAGTACGAAGTCCACAGTCAAGTTTTGTATATTGTAATATTTGTAATGTTAACTTTGGCCGCATGAATTTCAAAGAACATAATAACGGAAGGAGACATCAAATGTTATTAGCACTACGTGAGCTATCAATGAAACAGAAAACTTCAAATGGACAAGAGAGTAGACAAATTCCAAATTCTTCTCGAGTGAATCCAACAGTTCAACCTAAGGAAGTTTCAAAATCTAAGAAAATTGGGCACTCGGTTGAAAGTGTGAGTTGTGAAGCTCCTAGTATTAGGTACAAAGAAGTTCCAGCTGAAGGTTCTAAAAGGAAATTCAGGGATAATTCTGGTACAAAGGATTGCGGTTTGAAAGTAGAGAATGTGAGTCACGAAGCTGCTAGTTTCAAGCAAAAGAAAGTTCCAGCCGAAAGTTCTAAAAGGATACTCAAGGATAACACTGATGCAAAAGATCATGGTTTCAAACACGAGATTGGAGGAGCAACGGGAGGTAAGTACATGAAGATGAATAATGGGATAAGAAGGCCCATGAAATCATCAAAACCTGAGGTCAATGGTCAGTCAAATTCAGTCAAATCTCAAGTATCTGAATTAACATCAGCATCAGGGCATTTGGCTTCACGTAAAATAGCACCGGTCCTTGGAAAAGGATCTAGTTTTAAGGTACAGTCTCAACATGTCTCATGTTCACTAACTCAAAAATCCAAAGGCAAAGAACATCTCAAGTTTCAAAATACTACCATGGAAAAGAATGATCAGTCACATTCAACCCCGGTACAATTGAATGCCTCAGCAGTGGGATCAAGTTTTGAACCTCCAATTCAAATTGATCCCCAGTTGAAAATCAAAGGCAAAGAACATCACGAGGTTCAAATGTCAGAAAGCAATGTTCGGAATGAGATTCAAAATCATATTGTTCATCCAAATGATCAGCAACCTTCAATCTCAATAGAGTTGCAAGATCCTGCTGGTTCTATGACTAACAACCAAACAGAAGGTGTGGATTCTGATTCTGCAGCGAATGATGTAGTCTTAGAACCACATGCATCTCCACCACCAGATGCATCCGTGTCAAATTTTGAACCCCAAACTGAACATGATCTACATACTGAAATAGAACCTCAAGTATCGGATGCCGTAGCTTATTGTCAGAGCCAACATCCTTCAGAGAGCAGTGCTGAAACTGAAACTGCAGATGAAAGTTCTCAAGCAGAAATGGAAATGGAAATTATTCAGTTGCCTCAGGTGTTTCTTATTTTCTTAATTTTTTTTTTTGGAGTTATACGTCTTTTATGAACCATTGCTTTTATAACTTTGCCTACTTGTTGCAGGAATCTGTTTGTCTTAAGTGTGGCAATAAAGGCTTTGAAGAGACGTTGGTATATTGCAACAAATGTGAATATTATGCACTGCATAGGTACTTGTTAGTTACTCACAATTATGTTTTAGAATTATGTTATAGAGGCAGACAATATATAGTGTGAGTACCACCATTCTCTTCTTTTGATTAGGTGAACAACTAAACTGTATTAATAACACAATGAACTTCCATTTTTGCATCAGAAGCAATGTTGTTTTACCATCATATTTTTTCTAAACATAGCTTTTGCATTTTCTGAAATTGTTGTTTCACAATCTTAGACACCTTTTGGCCTTGTGTACCTTAACTTTCTCTTTTTCAGGTATTGTTTAGACGGCCCAGTGGTTTTTACAGATGAGGTTATTTGGTTTTGTGAGGATTGTGAAGCAGAGGTAGTAGACGAAGATTATCCTGATAGTGAGATCGTGGATTCAGAAAATGATGAAGTTGATTCCATCGAGGACTATGATCAAGGCACTACAGATTCCGAGAAAGTTGGCGAATTTGATTCCAACGAGGACTGTGATCAAGATACTACAGATTCCGAGAAAGGTGAAGTCGATTCCCGATATGGATGTTCTAATTCAGTTGATCCATTGCCTATTGTTGATCCGATATGGAGGTAAGAAATTTGTTTTTTTAGTGACTTCTGTTACCATCTTTTGGAATTAATCAATTTTCGGTAGTCGTTACGCCCGTCGTTACACCTAAAACATTATCTGAAGTTGAATTTTCTGTGGAATAGGGGAAGTTTGCAGCTTATCAACAGAAGCTTTGAATTAATGAGCCATTTGTCCACTTTAGCATGTCCTAAAGTTCTTGAAGAGGCAAGACATCTCCCTAACGTGTTTTATGCAGACTTGGTTCAAAGATCAGCTGTGTGGCCACAGAGTTTCAAAAAATATGGAACAAACAATCAGAGCATTGGCCTTTATTTCTTTCCTAAGAATGAAAGGTGATGTTTTTTACTAGCTTAGAAACATGATTTTAAATTGCGGTCTGCAGCCGCAATATTGCTGATGCGGTTGCCTCCACAATGGCATTAAGCCGCAATTGCAGTGTATATTAAAATGACCGCATCTGATGCGTACCAACACAGTGCACAATAGAATAGTAATAAAAATAACAGTATTTAAGAGAAAGAGCTTTATTGTATTGATGTGTGAAGAAACAAAGTACAGAATAAGGAATTGCAAATCCCTAGATCTGCCAAGAGCTAGGCTCCTCAATAGAGAGTCAATACTCTCTATCCTCAATGCACTAACAGCCACAATGCAAAGATGCCCCTCAATTCCCTCTCTGACTCCTTATATCTAGGAAGGAAATGCTGTGATGCTCTCTCTCTCTGATACACGTCACATCATCTCTAACAACCTTAGCCACTATTTCCCAATCTGCCCTTTCTTCTAGAATAAACCAATAACGGCTTGGCCCCACTAGTTGCTGAATGAATTAATTGCTGATGTGGTGCTTCCTCATTTGTTTGGGTTCTATCAATGCCTCCTCCATCAAAATGGACCTTGTCCTCAAGGTCAAATCTCGGAAACTGACTTCTAATCATTAATTCCTCCTCCCAAGTAGCTTCCTCCATAGTCTTGCCCTTCCAATGAATTAGTAACTGCTTCACCTCTTCCCCATGCTGCTTCACCTTCCGGGTAGCAAGTACAGATTCAGGTTCATAGACCTCTACTTGTTCTTCCAACAAGTCTGGGAGTTCTGTGTCTTCTTGGTAATTTCCCACTGCCTTCTTCAATAAGGAAACATGGAAAACAGGGTGCACTCTAGATCCTTCAGGTAATTTAAGTTTATAAGCTACTGCTCCTACTCTTTCTATTATTGGGTAAGGGCCATAATACTTGGCAGCTAATTTAGCATTGATTCTGGTAACTACAGACTGCTGCCTGTGGGCTCTAAGCTTGACAAACACCCATTCTCCACACATAAAACTTCTGTCAATTCTCTTCTTGTCTGCCTGACTCTTCATTCTCTCTTGTGCCTTCAATAACTGAATTTTTAATTGTTTCAGAGCTTCATCTCTATCCATCAAGTCCTGCTGCACACTGGCCACTCTAGTTTCGCCTTGCACCCATCTTGTCAGCTGAGGTGGAAGTCGGCCATAAACGACCTCAAATGGTGTCTTATCTGTTGAGGCATGGTAAGTAGTGTTATACCAGTACTCAGCCCAATGAATCCATGTCACCCAAGTCCTTGGCTGGTCAGCTATAAAACATCTCAAATAGGTTTCCAGACATCTGTTTACCACTTCTGTTTGGCCATCAGATTCTGGATGATAAGCTGTACTCATCTTGAGTTTGGTTCCTTGCAACTTGAATATTTCCCTCCAGAAGTTACTCATGAAGATAGGGTCCCTGTCACTTACTATTGATAAAGGAATGCCATGTAGTTTGACTATTTCCTTACAAAAAATTTCTGCTATACTTCGGGCTGTATAAGGATGCTTCAAGGGTATAAAGTGTGCATATTTAGATAATCTATCCACTACTACCAATATAGCTTCATACTGTTTGGACTTTGGCAGACCTGTGATGAAGTCTAAGGATATATCCTCCCATACCTGTTCAGGAATAGGGAGTGGTTGCAGCAAACCACCTGGAGATGATGCCATGTATTTTTGTCTTTGGCATATATCACATTGTTTAACAAATTCTTGTATAGTGCCTTTCATACCTACCCAATATATATTTGCAGCCATTCTCCTATATGTTTTGTAGAATCCTGAGTGCCCTCCTTGTGGTGTAGAATGAAACTCTTGTAATAGAATAGGAATGAGTTGAGATTTGTTGGAAATTACCAGCCTGTCTTCATAAAAAAGAACCCCTTGTCTATATCTGTATCCTGGCCAAGATGAAGGATCTTGTTGAACTTCTGCAATGATCCTTTGTAATTTCTCATCTTCTTGCACCTCTGCTTTGATTTGTTCTTCTTGTGCCCAAGATACTAGAGATTTCATAGTATTCAATTCACTACCTTCATGCACCCTAGATAGTGCATCAGCACCCTTGTTGAGCTTGCCCTGTTTATAAATAATCTCGAAATCATAACCCATCAGCTTTGCAGCCCAATTTTGTTGTTCCGCAGTTACTATTTTTTGCTGCATTAGTTGTTTGAGGCTTCTTTGATCTGTTGATACTACAAACTTCCTTCCTAACAAATATGGCCTCCAATGTTGGATTGCCAGCACTACAGCCATTAGCTCCTTCTCATATGCAGACTTAGATAAATTTCTGATTCCCAAAGCCTTGCTAAAGTAAGCCACCGGTTTTTTGTCTTGCATTAGAATAGCCCCTATGCCCGTACCTGAGGCATCACATTCAATAACAAATTCTTTTGAAAAGTCTGGTAAGGCTAATACTGGTGCTGTCGTAAGCCTCTGCTTCAATGTGTCAAACGCTGCTTGAGCCTTCTCGTTCCATTTAAAACCCTCTTTCTTAGTTAATTCTGTTAACGGTTTGGCAATTTTTCCATAATCTCTGATGAACTTCCGATAATAACCTGTCAGCCCCAAAAACCCTCTAACTCCTTTAACATTCTTGGGTTGAGGCCACTGAAGCACACCAACCACTTTATTAGGGTCAACAGCTACTCCATTCCCTGTGATTACATGCCCCAAATACTCCACTGATTGCTGGCCAAAACTGCACTTCTTCTTGTTTACCACCAAACTATGAGCAGACAACAGCTCCAAGACCTCTTTAAGATGCTTCATATGAGTTCCCCAGTCTTGGCTATAGATAAGAATGTCGTCAAAAAACACCAATACACTCTTTCGGAGTAATGATCTAAACACATCGTTCATGAGATTTTGGAACGTCGAAGGGGCATTGGTAAGCCCAAACGGCATTACAAGGAACTCATAATGTCCTTCATGAGTCCTGAATGCAGTCTTCTCAACATCAGAATCCTTCACCCTTACTTGATGATAGCCCGACTTAAGATCCAACTTAGTAAAGAATTTCGCACCATGTAACTCGTCTAATAATTCTTCAATGACAGGGATGGGGAATTTATCGGGAATGGTTACCTTATTAAGTGCTCTGTAATCAATGCACATCCTCCATGTGTTGTCCTTCTTTTTCACCAATATAACAGGACTAGAGAATGAACTCGTGCTGTGACGAATTATCCCGGCAGCCAGCATCTCTTTAACTTGCCTTTCAATCTCATTTTTATGGTGATGAGGGTAGCGGTAAGGACGAACATTCACTGCTCCATGTCCGTCGATGAGATTGATAGCGTGCTCCTTCTTCCGTCTAGGCGGTAGGCTCGAAGGCGTTTGGAAAATGTGAGCGTACTTACCTAACACCTCCTCCAACTCCCGGTGTTGGTGTTCCGACAACACAGATTCGCAAGTTGTTTGGAAAACGTTCGCGTACTCACCCGACACCCACTCCAACTCCGGGTTTGGGCTTTCGGACCTAACGAATTCACAAACCACCTTAGGCTCAACCCCCTCAATTCTCCACACCTCCCCATCTTTCTTGGACCTGGGTTTCTCTAGAACACTTTGTAGTGCAATCAATGGCTTTTTGCACCCCTCTTTGTTTCCAAGTGTTATCCACTTCCCTTGTTCCCAAAAACTCATAGTGTGCTGTCTCCAATTAATAATAGTGTCACCCAAAGTTTTTAACCATTCAACGCCCAACACCACGTCAATACCCCCTAATTCAAATAATTGCAAATTCTGCCTTATTTTGTAACTTCCAATGTACATCTCCAGCTCTTTGCACCTCCCTTGCGCTTCTATTTGGACCCCATTCCCTAGTTTAACCTTCATTTGTGGAGTTTGTTCAATGGGCCAATCCATGTGGTGTACTAAACTTTGTGAAATGAAGTTGTGGGATGCCCCACTATCCACCAAAATTAAGACTTCTACCCCCATGATTGTTCCTTGAAACTTCATGGTTTGATGGTTTTCATGGGCTATATGATGTAACTCCAATATACTCATCTCTCCGTGCTCCTCATCCTCCTCTTCACCTACCTCCACAGCCAACACCTTGGCTTCTCCATCCTCATCATATTCATCATCCACCACTAACACTCTAAGGTGTTTGTCTGGACATTGATGGGTAGGACCAAAAGGTCCTTTACATTTGAAACATAACCCTTTTTTCTTTCTATCCATAAGTTCATTGTAAGAGAGGTGAGTGAACCCTCTATCACGAGGCCCAGCCTGCCTCCTATCACCTTGGGCCTGTCTGTCATTGTTTGGCCCATTCCTCCTACTACCATTTGCACCCCCTTCTCTATTTTTTACCATAACCCAATCTGATCCTCCCTTGTTTCCAACCTGTGACCCAACCCGGTAAGGCCCATTTTTTGGCCCACGGTTGAGTCCAACTCCACTCTTCCCTTTCACCTCCTTCTCTACAGCACGAGTTACTTGCAACAACTTCATTCTACTCATATCTCCCATGGTTGCCAGACTCCTAACTCTACCTTTAATCTCCGATTGCAACCCATGAAGAAAATAGCCCTGAAATTGCTTCTCCGGTAATCGCGGAATTTGAGCGATTAAGTATTCAAACTCTGTTATGTACTCTTCCACCGATCCTTCTTGCTTCAACTCAGTCAACTGCTCGTACACATCTCCATCGCCATGTCCTCCGTACCTTTCGAGTAACGCTTCCTTCAACGTCTCCCAAGTCATGCCTTCATCTTCTTCAACTAGTGAGTTGAAGAAGTGTATGGTGTGTCCTTCCATACATAACTGGGCTAAATTTACTTTCACTTCCGGCGTGGTACCCTGTACCCGAAAGTAAACCTCTGCTCGTGAAATCCAACCGGCAGGATCTTCACCGTCGAACGACGGAAGCTCAACCTTCTTCGCTGAATGACGAAACTCGGCTAAGAAATCGGCGCGAGACCCCTTTGAAACATCTCCGGTCTTCTTCTCCGGTGTATCCACGTTCTCCGGTCCATTTTTTTTCAACACACTCTCACTGCTCTCCTCTCTTACCGCCTTTCCCAGGTACTTTTCCAACATCGCAATTAAACTCTCGTGATTCTCCTTTACCTCTACCTGGAAATTTTCCAAGGTAGAACGGACCTCCGAGATCTCTCCTTCTAACGCCGTCACCTTTGCTTCCATTCTCGTAAAAGCTACTGCTGTGATTTTCTTCGCCGGCATCCACTGGTACCACCGTCAAGAATCCGGCAGGTCGGACCACTTGATGCGTACCAACACAGTGCACAATAGAATAGTAATAAAAATAACAGTATTTAAGAGAAAGAGCTTTATTGTATTGATGTGTGAAGAAACAAAGTACAGAATAAGGAATTGCAAATCCCTAGATCTGCCAAGAGCTAGGCTCCTCAATAGAGAGTCAATACTCTCTATCCTCAATGCACTAACAGCCACAATGCAAAGATGCCCCTCAATTCCCTCTCTGACTCCTTATATCTAGGAAGGAAATGCTGTGATGCTCTCTCTCTCTGATACACGTCACATCATCTCTAACAACCTTAGCCACTATTTCCCAATCTGCCCTTTCTTCTAGAATAAACCAATAACGGCTTGGCCCCACTAGTTGCTGAATGAATTAATTGCTGATGTGGTGCTTCCTCATTTGTTTGGGTTCTATCAGCATCAAAAACCGCATCATACAATTTCATCTATGGTCCTTCGTTTCTCCTCACCAAAAATATGAAAAATTTAAAAATTACAAATCTTAATCTTCGTTAAATATAATGAAAAGTCTTAACTTTAGGCATTTTTCAACTTTGTACTTCAAATATCTTTCGTTAAGTATTCACACTGCAATATCTGCAATATGCATCACAACTGCAACCGTATCTACAACCGCGACCGCAATTTAAAACCATGCTTTAAATTTAACTATTTTGCCATATCAATCCACTTTTGTAACTAATTATATATCTAGTATTGAATAAAATGTTAATGTATTTTTTTACAGAGTTGAGAGATATTTTGACCAGTTAGTTCATGAAATGATTTCCAATGACCTTGCAATAAGAGCTAGGGTTGCAGAAGCTGAGCTTTTGATTTTTTCTTCTACAATGCTCCCAAGCCAATATAGGAGTGAGTTACATTACATTACACATATGCTACTTGTTCATTTATTTATGTTATGTTTGGATTTTGTAAAACGAATGGAGTGGAATGAAGCGGATTGGAATAAAAATATCATTCTATTGTTTGGTTATTTCATGATGAAATAGAGCAATTTTGCGATTCCCCTCAAATGTGAGTACAAAAAATGATGGAAAGTGATGGAATGTGATGAAATGCATTTCATCTGGTTCTGTTCCATTCCATTCTTTTTAAAATTAATTCAACAAACAATGGAGCATAAATTTATGCCATTTCGTCCGATTCCATTCCATCTATCCAAACAGTCTTATTAATATGTTTGAATTGGTGGAATGTGATGGAATGAAGTGGTATATTATTAGATTTCATTGTTTAGATTTGCATATAATGAATAGATATAATGAATAGAGAGGAATGAAACATGATGAAATCAATTACATCCAATCCTTTAATTTTCATTTTCCTCAATTTAGAGTGTATGCAATGGAATGAACTAATTTGTTTTGTACTGATCTATCAAATTATAAAAAATACACAAACAATAGAATGAAATCTCTATTCCATTCGGCTCCGATCCACTCCATTTCATCATGTTCTAATCAACTCTGCTCCCTTCTAAGCCATCAATTCAAGCATAGACTTATACTTTACTATTTGTTAACTATGTCTAAATTTTTGAGCTATTCATTTTTGCAGGATTTCAATCAAAGTATTACTTGTGGGGAATTTTTAGAAGAAAACTAACATCATCCTAAATAGTAATACTAGGTGTTTTAATCAGACAGTAGCAATGCATAGTCCTAATGTGCATCTAACCAGTGCATCTAACCATAGTTTATGTATGCTTCCAAACTGTTGTAATTATCCCACTTTTGTTTTGGTTTTTGTTAGAAGTTGGTGCTTTTTTATTTTGACAAGCACTCATATTTTAAGAATTTTATCTATGATTATTAGATTATTTTGTTGAAGCAACTAAAGTATTTAATTCAATCTACCAATTGCTTAATATTCAAATAATCACTTTCAAAAGGATCTTGACAAGGTGGTTCAAGGTCTATTAGCAGAAAGTACAAAGATTTTAAGGGCTTATTTTGAATAAACTGAATATAACTTTTATTACATTTTTTTTTTAAATATATTAAATAATAAATATATTTAAATTATATATGGACAAGATATATTAACTATTTAATATATTTAAAAAGTGATTTTGTTTTTTTACGGATAAAAAGTGATTTTTTAAGAATAAAGACAGTAGAGAGTACTCTCTAATTTCAATGAATTGTTAATTAGAAAATTGTCAATTATATTTATAGTTTTTTGTTATCGTAGATAAAGAAATATAAAATAATATAATAATATAATAATTGAAAATAGTTAAATAGAAAAAGTGAAATAATAATCATTAAAAACTGTGGGACCCGCACCTTTTCATCTTCTTCTATGTAGTAGCAAAGAAAAGGGAGAGAGAAACTACTAATTTT
Organism: Vicia villosa; assembly: GCF_029867415.1. NCBI lineage: Eukaryota > Viridiplantae > Streptophyta > Magnoliopsida > Fabales > Fabaceae > Vicia > Vicia villosa. Next base: position 741,910 of record NW_026704980.1, on the reverse strand, counting down.
TTTCAAACAATATTTTAAAAATCAGACTGAACTAACCGATCAGTCCACAAATCAAAAGGGTTATCGGGTTGGTTTGATTGTTGGATCAAATATGTTATTAAACCGTGAGAATTGGTCAAAAACGGAAAAAACGAGTGAACCAGCGGTTTTAAAAAACCGACGGTTCAAATGCATACTTTTTTCTCCGCACAAAACGACATCGTTTTCATGATTAAAAAATAATTAGATTTTATTTAAACCTTATTTGAAACAACTTTTTCCCTATTTACCATTAGATCTGATTTAAAATTTATTTAAATTTAAATTTTATATTATTTTGTTGTAAGTGATGATTATATTTAGAATTTGAATATAAAGAATAGAAATGTAAAAATATGATATTTTAAAATTTTAAAATTTTGTAGGTGTTTTGTTATTTTTTTGAGATTGAGTTATCCAGTTCGACCGATTTAATAAATATATAGTATTGCAATAGAGACTGATTTATTCAACCGAGTTATCCGGTTTAATCCGATTTAGTCATACGGTTCGACCAGTAACTCAGTGGTTCAACCAATGAACCAGTAACCCAATACTCTCACCGGTTTGATGACCGGTTCTGTTTTTAAAACAATGGTTCCAAGTAAACCATTCTTCTTGAATATGAAAATAAAACGTTATTTTTTCTTATATTTTTTTAAACAAATTTGTTTTAATTTTTTTGGGTGAAAATTAGGAATTAATTCTATGAAATCACTAAAAAGATGAATTATTAATAAATAAAAATTTATATGGCATTTTGGTCGTTTGCGCCGTTTAAAAATAGTCAGTATTATATAAGAAAATTGATGGGGTCATTTTATAAATTTTTTTATATTAATTATAAGAGATAAATTTATAAAATTTAAAAAGGAGAAAGCAATAAATAACAAATAATAGAAATGTCACATTTATAAAAATTATATGTTTCAAAATATGTTTCACTTTTAATTTTCAATATAATTTTAATTTTTATTGTACCATCTAATTAATACTTTTTATTTAGAGAAAATGACTCTCTCATATTACATTAATGATAATAAAAAGAGTTTAATAGTAGTGCACTGACTGACTCAGTGTAAAGAAGTATTACACAAACATTCAATCAGATTATTTTAAAGTGCCAAATCATTACAGGAATTTAAAATTTGAAGGATGACTAGGTAAGATACATGATTGTCATTGATTGATAGTGTAAAAATAATTTACACTGTCAGTGCACATACCCTTTTCTCTATTAAAATACACCAATAACAAATAAGAATAACGGGTTAAAATTGTTATTCTCTTTTTTATTTATTATATTTTCTTAATCTGTATGAAAGTGTCAACTATAACATTTATTTTGTGACAGAGAGTAATATGTCATTAGAATGTAAAATAAATAAGGGTCATGCTAACGTGTCCTAAGGGCACATGTTAAGAATACTATAATTAGAAAAAATTGAATGTAATTAAATGCAATATAGTAATATTTAAAATTTTGATACATTGAATGCGCCAGTTCCAAGAAACTATTTCTATTAATATCTCATTAATTTGTGCCCTTGGGGCACATGTTAGCTTTTCCCAATAAATAAAATTGAAAACAAATTATTTTGTAGAACTATTTTTATAATTTAATACGAGTGAGTAAAAATTTGGAGAACTATATACTTAAAAAAGTTACATTTATAAAAAGGATAATGCTAACAAGTGTCCAGGGGTATTAGTTAAGAGATTAAAAATGTAAGGTGAACATTGTTTAATAAAGTAAAAAGATATGTTTTTACCCAAAATATAAGTATTAAATGCATTGAAAATATAAATAATTAACTTTTTTAAAGAAGATTAGGTATATTCTATGCATGGAATCTAGAATATTTTTTTAATTTGGAATGTTTAACCAGTGCCCCTGGGACACTCGTTAGCATGACCATTATAAAAAATTTGGAAAACACAAACAATCAAATATACATAAAAATGTTACATTTATGAAAAAATTTGGAAACACAAACAATTTGCTCAGCATTTATTCCATATTCTTAAAAAAAATGTTGCCAGAGACATAAATTTAATGAAAAAATGACCTTATAGGTTGTTCTACTTTGTAACAGAAGCTCTATAACTGTCTTTTCCTTTTCCCAACAAATAGAATCTGAAGAAACAGATATTGAACTTCTACTATATCTTTTGATGGAGATCGATTCTTCTTCCGAAAGCAGTGGTGAATCTGAAACGGTACATGAAACTTTCTCTAGAATTTTTATTATACATCTTTTATGAATCATTGCATTATATAATTTATAACCTTTTCTACCTGTTTCTGTTTCAGGTTTCTGTTTGTATTAAATGTGGCAATGAAGGCTTTGAAGAAACATTGGTATATTGCTTCAAATGTCAAAATTATGCACTGCATAGGTACTTTTCATCCACTCACTTACATTGCATGTATTTGTGCGAATGCGATTGTCGCAATTGTGGCCGAACCAACCGTTATTGTTGACAACGGCTCGCATGCTAATGGCGCTGCGCCAAAGCCTACCAACTATATGATGTTATGTTAAAGCCGCGCTATTGACAATATATTGTGTGAATACCATCTTTATGTTCTTTCGACGCTATTGACAATATATTGTGTGAATATCATCTTTAGGTTCTTTCGGTGTTATGTATGCTACTTTCTGTTTTTCAGGTATTGTTTAGATGGTCCTGTGGTTTTTACAGATGAGATTATTTGGTATTGTGAGGATTGTGAAATAGAGGTAATAGACGTAGATTTTTCTGATAATGCGATTGTAGATTCGGAAAACACTGAAGTTAGTTTCAGTGATTATTGTGATCAAAACAGTGGTGATTCGGAGAATGTTGAAGTTGAAGATTGTGACGGAGAGGTGATAGATGTAGATAATTCCGATAAGGAGATTGCAGATTTGGAGAATGTTGAAGTTGAGGATTGTGAGGTAGAGGTAGTAGATGTAGATAGTTCTGATAAGGAGATTGCAGATTCAAAAAATACAGAAGTTAATTCCGTCGAGGACTGTGATCAAGAAACTGCAGATTCGGTTAAAGTTGAAGTTGATTCAGGATATGAATGTGCGACTGTAGCTGATTCGCAGCCTATTGCAGATCCAATATGGAGGTAAGAAGTATGTTTTCGCGACTAATGTTACCGAGTTTTGAAAGTAATGAATTTATTGTAGCTGCTATATATGGTAATTGGTAACAATGTTAAGTTGAATTTTCTGTAAAATAGGGGAAGTTTGCAGCTTATCAACAAAAGCTTTGAATTAATGGCCCATTTGTCCACTCTAGCAAGCCCTAAAGTCCATGAAGTTACAAGACATTTCCCTAATGTACTTTATGCTGACTTGCTTCAGAGATCAGCTGTATGGCCAAACCTTTTCAGGAAATTTGGAGCATATAATGAAGACATTGGCCTTTATTTCCTTCCTCAGAATGAAAGGTGACATTTTGCACATACTTAAGAATATAGTTTGATTTGATAAAAGCTTTTGTTTCTTTTCTTGTGTCAACTTTTGTTACTAATATCATACTATTATGTAGTGGTGTTAATGTCCTATATTTTTTACATTATCGTTGTTGCAATGTCCGTGTCCGTGTTATGTTGCAGAGTCCGTGTCGGAATCTCTCATTCAAAGATAAGATATTGTCATGCTCATATTTAAACTAGTATTGACTTAAATGCTAATGTATTTTAACAGGGTTGAGAGATTTTTTGACGACCTAGTATATGAAATGATTTCCAGTGATCTTGCCATAAGAGCTGAGGTTGAAGAAGCTGAGCTTTTAATTTTTTCTTCTACAACGCTTCCAAGCGAACATAGGAGTGAGTTGTTATAGTATTACATTACACATTCTACTTCTTCATTTAAGCATTATTGTTTTATTGGTTGTTAACTGTATCTAAATTTGTAAGCAATTCATTTTGCAGGATTTCAATCAAAGTATTACTTGTGGGGAGCTGTAAGAAAAAACAAACATCATCCTAAATGCTAATGTTTTAATCAAACTATAGTCTCTACTATTTTGAGGATTAATGATAGTTTTTGTTTCAATGCACAGCCCTAATGTGTATCTAACCATAGTTGAGGGTTAATGATAATTTTTGTTCAATGCATAGTCCAAATGTGTATCTAACCATAGTTGAGGATTAATGATGATTTTTTATTTTAATGTATAGTTCAAATTTGTATCTAGCCATAGTTTTTGTATGCTTCCTAACTAAAGCACCTATCACACTTTTGTTTAGGTTTTTGTTATAGAAGTTGGTTATTTCTTTGACAGGCACTCATATTTTAAGAATTTTATGAATTTTTGAAGCAGAAAAAGTATTTCAAAAAATTAGTTTTGATATTTGTCTTTGAAAATAAGATATTAGTCTATGAAGACACTCTGGCGAGAAGGTTTAGGAAAATAAGATAGTATAGTAGTTATTTTGAGAAACAAAAAGAGTAATAGATATGTGATTAACGTTGGTAAAAATCAATGGTTGAGATTATTATAATTAAAAAAAAAGTTTTTGTTGCATTGATTGTTCTTTCTAAATCAAGGGTATGGACTGTGTTAAAGGTGTGTCATGGACAAGCAGTGTTTTATGATTAGAATTGTTCGAGTTTTAGGATTATGATGGGATGACTAGAGATTCAAAATGAGTCTCCTATATAGTTACGGGACCTTACTCTGACCTAGTTATCAATGTTACTAATTGATAAAGTTTTCTCATTTAATGGATGAGAACTAAGATTTTATTGTACTCGGAGGAATTAATTTGCCAACCCCAGACTTGTACTTGACATCCTCTAAGATAAATGAAAAGATCATAATAATTTTATTCAAAATTTTAACTATTTTCACAAATTCATGTTTTTTTTACCTGAAATTTTAAAATATTTGGGTGATATCGGACATTCTTTGAAAATAGTAAGTAGAATATCGGAAAATTGACGTACCTACCGGAATTTTTTTAAAAAAATTAAGTGGAATAACGGAAATTTCAGAATTTTCAAAAGAATTTTACGAAACATGCGTAGTGGTAAACAACATTATACAATAGTATAGTCCTTGTGCCACAAAACATGCGTAGTGGAAGAAATATTTGATTTGTACCACGTATTGTTTTATCTCATGTAAAACTTTTGATCTTATATTCTAATCTTCAAAGAATTCACAATGTAGAGTAATGAAGCATGTTTTGAAGGATCAAATGTTGAAACGAAGTCTTCAGAACCTTGTCTTCAGAATCTTCAGAACTTGTTCTTTAGAACCTTGTCTTCAGAGTCTTCAAAACTTGGTCTTTAGAAAATTGTGTCAATAGTCATATCTTAAGAGTCTTCAGAAGCTCCCTTATCATATCACAATCAGAAGCGATGACTTGCATTCTATCAGAAGCACAGCCAAAAGAGAATTCCAGATATTGACTTATCTTTGTAAAGCACGCTTTGTATCTTCCCATGGTCAGAGAATATTGATTCCACAAATTGATGACGTCACACGACATACTATTAGAGTCAGAACCTGGAAGAAAAAGCTACACACTAGACAAAAATTATTAGGGTACAAAATTGTTCTCTAAGATATCATAAATTGCTATCATCAAAATGTAGCAACCTGCTTTAAAATTTACGTTTAAATGAATCGCCACCCACTACTTGTTTTATCCTAACGAAAGGACAGGGCAAGTAGGAAACCCTTAAAATAAGAGATCTGGATAAGAAGGTAAATTAGGCAAAGGGAAGGTGTTTGGCACCCTTTGCCTCCCTTGTACTCAAGGGGGGCCATCTAGTCTTTAGGTTTTAAAAATGAGGTTTTTGGGTTTTTTATTATTGTTTTTTGTCAAGATCAACAACTTTGTTGTTGTTCGTCAAGAACAATGATTTTTGTTGTTGTTCGTCAAGAACAACGATTTTAGGAAAATGATTTGAGAATTTCTCTAGTATCATATTAGATGCCAAAAGGGAAACAATTACACAAATTACAATTATGAACAAATAGATAAAAATTAAAAAAAGAGAGGAGGCCTCATATCGAAGGTTTAATCATTGGCCAAAAGGAAATGTAAAACCAAAGGATTTTTGAAAACAAGGTTTTGATAAATAAAAAGGAGGATAGGTCTCATATGAAATCATCGGCCCCAAAAGAGTAGAAAGTTTGAAAAAAGGTTTGAAAACAAGAGGGTGTGTGAAGATTTTGATAATGTGGAATTCGGATAAAAAATTTAGTGAGAAAAATAGGGTGGAGAGAGCCCTATTTATAAAACCAAAAATTAGGTTAAAAATTCCAAAAAGGAAATTATCCAAAAATAATAAGCCCAAAATTATCTTGGTCACCAAGATTAAGAACCTGGACATACTTGTGTCCAGGTGCAAAAAATATTTAAAATAATCAAAGTGCACCAACTGTGCAACCTCTGCAACCTCTACTTTCTTACCAACTGTGCTATCTCATATATTCGAAATAGAGAGCCAGTTGAATGTATATGAAGGTTATGTGATATTTCGTTAAACACAAATAATTTTAAATAAACTATTTTATATTTTTAAGTAAGCGGAACGAAATAATATCCAAACCAAGTGTTTAATAAAAAACCCAAAATAAACCAAAAAACATTTATAAAAGCCAATTTTGAAAAATCATTTGAATTTTCTTCTGAAATGGGGCGGGCAAATTTGGGGTATGACACAAAACTAAAGACAAGATGCATAATCAAATCTTGTTCTAACAGGAGGGTGGTAATGCTAACTGATAAGCCACCTCACCTACTCGCCTCATGATTTGGTAACAGCCAATATACCTCTGGCTCGGCTTCTTTGTCTTAAAGAGTCATTTTAGTCCAAGTCTAAGAGTGACTTTCAAGAATATATGATCCCCCTCCTCGAACTCTAAAGGTCTCCTCATGTGCTCCACGTAACTCTTCGGCCGGTCCTAAGCATGCTTCATCTTTTCTCAGATTTCTTGGATATTCTCAATGACTTCTTGGATTATCTCTGGTTCAAGGATCCCTTTTTCACTAACTTCTTCCCAGCACAAGAGAGTTATACATTTCCTTTCGTACAACACTTCATACGGAGCCATACCAATGCTAGAGTGATAGTTGTTATTATATGGAAACTCTATCATTGGTAAGTGGTCTTTCCAATTACCTACACTTTCCAAAACACAAGCTCTCAACATATCTTCCACACTTTGAATGGTTCTTTTTGCTTGGCCATTAGATTGAGGGTCGTTCGAGGTATTAAAATTTAACCGAGTCCCCTTTTCATGGTGGAAAGTCTTCCAAAATCTTGAAGTAAATTTTTCAGTCTCTATCAGATACAATGCCAACAGGAACACCATGTATCAGAACGATCTCTACGATGAAGAGTCTTGCTAAGTGGATAACCTTGTAGGTGGTCTTAACGGGTAGAAAGTGAGCCGATTTAGTCATCCTGTCAACAATCACCCAAAATTGAGTCTTGTCCATGAAGAGTACAAGGTAACCCCCTTATAAAATCCATAGATATGATTTCCCACTTCCATTCGAGTATATCCAAAGGTTGCAACATTCTCCCTGGTCGCTGGCGTTCAATCTTCACGCATTGACACATTATGCATCTAGCCACAAATTCAACAATGTCTTTTTTAATTCCTGGACACCATAAATTATTCTTTAAATCTTGATACATCTTAGAAGAATTAGGGTGAATGGTGAAATTACTCTTGTGTGATTCTTCCAAAACTGCTCTCTTTCATTCATAATCTTTGGGCATACACATCCTTTGATTAAACAAGAGAATTTCATCTATGTATCGAGTGAATTCTAGATGTCCATCCCTCGATTACAATTATGCATCACAACGTTGAGCTCGTCTTATTCTTTCTCTCAAGTCTCACATGACATTCATATTTCCAAGTAACACTCCCAATGGGGTCCAATTATGATGTATGCATCTCTTTCCTACTCAGAGCATCTGATGTCTGTATTTATTTTGAAAAAATCATAATAATGATAACATTTATTAACAAATTATTATGTTATCAGTTTGAGATATATATTACTGACTTTTGAAGTTTTTATTTATGATTTTGTCACTCTATGTTATATGTTTAGTGGTAATTTTGGCCATATGTTTGCTGTTTTACGGTTGTTATATTTTATGGTGTTTGTTGTTTAGGTTCGTGTTGATGTTTAATTGATAGATTGTATGAGTATTGTAGTTTTTTATATCGGGTTTGTGTTAAGTACATCAGTTGATTTTTGATGTTATTTGCATAATGATATGTGTTTTGAACTCATGTTGTAAGTCGTGATTTATAGTTTAGCATTTGTGAACTTTATAATAGAGCATTTTCATAACGTACTTTACTTTGTGTCTTTATTGATAAAAATGCTTTACACGTTATAAGGTCATGATATTCATATCATTGTTCCAACCATGCTTAGGTAAGCTTTTGACTTGGCATTATCAATTAACATGACTTGGATTATCTCAAACTTTCAAGTTCAGCCTAATGATTTAATCATCAGACCTACCAGCCACAAGTATCTGTTGAAATTCACTGGTGGGACAACCATAGGAGATATTGATAAAAATGGCATTCTTGAGAAGGTCATTAACTTCACCTCTTTTACTGATATCATATCAGACAAATGGCAGAAGAATCTACTTATAAGTAATGTTTATAATGTAATCATTTGTTGATACCATTTTGGATTACAACTTTGTTTTTGATGCCTTATTTCTTTTCATTCCAATAGATGTCATGTATGGTTGACAAGGTCGGATACTCTCAATCGCAATCAAAGGGCAAGAAAGCTCGGGTTAACTTGGTCTTGAAAGATTTGGGGTATGTCTATTAATGTTAATGATTTCATTTTGGAGCTACTGTGTTGTAAATGTTTAATTTTATGCTAACTTTCTCCGATTCACATAACAACGACAACATCTTACGTTGTAAGTTGTACCCTATGGGAAGCCTATTCTTTGGAGTTCTTTGATTACAAACAAAAACAACTAGATCCTTTGACATCAATGGTTATTTTATTTTATTGCAGTACGCAAAAGTTAAGGAAAAAGGTTGTACATACATGGAATTAAAACCAATTGTCCATCCTTACTTGCTCTTGACCAATTTAACATTGGCACATATCATTCTACTGCTTTTCTACATATCACATTCTGTGTTACAGTTGCTACGACTGACAAACTCATAGCTTCACCTCACAGTTAGTACTATAAAGCATGTCATCAATGTCCTCAAATTACAAAGGGAGACAAGTCACCATTTTTTTTTTTTTTTGGAGGGATGGACATCCAACCGAAGCTGAGATATGGAGGTTGACGGTTCCCTCAAACAAAATTCACAACACTTTCGATTGTAATGGCATATATTTCAAAGTGACGTACCTTTACATTGTAGGTATAAGATAGAAATAGAAGTAGTGCATAATGGCTGTTGTGGGAACTTTGCGTTTTGGGACCGCGAAGCTACCCAACTTTTACAAACTTCTACTGCACAACTACGTGCAACAATGCTAGAGGTTACCATGATTTGTTTTGTTAAATATGTTTCAAACATTCTGTTCTTCATGTTATCCGCTGTGTACATTAGAAGTATTACTTGCTTCCCATTCCCAACGGAAGTGTTCAGAGGCGCATTGCAAATTTGGCTGCTGAAAATAATATCAACCTGGTTAGTGGAACTAGAAATGTCAATATTCCTTCTCACATTATTTGTTAAATTTGCTTGGTTTTGCCAGTGGCACTCCTCATTTCTTTTAGACCGATGTCCCTATTTTTAGAGGCATGCCAAAGGCTCAATTCCTTGTTGACAAAGTCAAATTGGAGTTGTTTGCTTGGAAAGCTTCTCTTCTAACAATTGCTAGTAGGATTCAACTGGTCAAGCATGTGGTTCATGGTATATTGTTACAATGCTTCCAAGTCTATGACTGGCCTGTTGCCTCGCTAAAGAGTATTGAGACTTGGATTAAGAACTTTACTTAGAGTGGAGACATTGAAAAAAAAGGAAGTTGGTGACTGGCTTGGCATGAGTGTTGCAAACTTACTTCTGAAAGAGGTCTTGGCCTGAGATCTCTGGCCACCCTCAACGAGGCTGCAAACCTTAAGTTGTGTTTGGACCTGTTAAATAATGATGAAAATTGGTTTCAGCTATTAAATGCGACTTTAATTGATAACAAATTGTATCCCAACAATATTAAATGTAACAAGATAAGCTAAGCCTATCAACACTGAAATGAGGTAGAAGGGATGAAGTCTATTACTATCACTGGATAGGGATAATAGACCATTCGAGTTAGGAGACATCATGATATCATGTTTTGACGAAATTTGAGCTATATTCCCATAACTTCTTAGCAAGCTCTTGATCACTTGCTTGTGAACTAGTTTCAGCTAAATTACAGTCTGCGAAGTAGCATCCACTCAACCCTTTAACTTGTGGATGCAATGCCACATAACACGTCGTTGCAGCTCCCTATGATGAAGGTATAAAAGTATATAGTCAAGCTTTCTATGAATTTATTTCAAGTATATAATATCTTGGATGAAACAGTGATCTAATAATCAAATTAGTTTATCTGCTGTATACTTTTCATCGCTTATTTACCAAGCAGACCAACAAATCCTGCATAAACAATGCGCTCAAACTGTCAATATAGCGAGCTAATAAATTACATTTACAATCATATTATGATCCAAAGAATGAAACCAAGAAACTTCATTAGAGTCATCACAATATCACATTACAGAGTGGTGACATAAATCTAGCATAGGTTTCAAGTAGTTTTGTAATTAAAGGAAAACTTTTGTATTGTGTCTGCATGCAGTTGTATTCATTCTTTGGTTTTAATTTAAAATACTATTTCCATCTTTGAATTACTCGTTATGATTTGATCTGAGTTATGATCTATATTATGCAGCAATGTGCTGTTTGCACCATCAATGTGCACACAAATTGGCAGGAAAAAATGGGGGGAATGGAATTACCATCAATTAAACTGTGATAACGGAAAAGATTGGTGGCAATTGCTCCTGGGTTAAGTGAGTTTGCAGTTATCTTGGTGCCCTCCTCCTGCTATAAGTAAACATCAATCATCCATCTATAAAAGGCAAACAATGAAGAGTGTATTTTAGACTAGCTTAGTTTAAAAAACGAGAACATGTAACGAATGAAGAGTTTTCACTTTCCAATGATTCTTCCTCGATAAACACCCACATAAAGTATCTTGCATTTCAAAACTTCAAAGTTTGTTAGCATAATAACCTCAAATAAGTGAGTCACCTTTAGTTGTCTTGCAAGCTCATTAGCATGCAAAACATTGGCAAGCTTTGATTGTCCATAGGCAGACAAACTGTTATACCTGTACATTGTGAAGAGTATGGAAAAAGGTCAAATGCTTGTTTTCATATATTAGATTATGTCATCAAGAAATTTATACCCTGATTTATCATTAATCTTATCGAATCTAATCCCTTCAGAATAAGATAATTTATGACGTCTTGATGCAACATTTACAATCCTTCCTTCTTTCTTCTGTTTAATGGCAGTTTGTTTCATTGTTTCCAACAGTAGGTTTGTCAAAAGAAAATGACCTGCATGGAAAGATCTTTATGTCTCAAACTTTCTTTGAAAAACAGTAAAGTCCAAACAAATTGTTATATTATTTTTGTATATATAACTCAATGATTAAACAATACCAGTTATTAGTAGTTTCCAAACTAATGGATAGATTATACAAATTCAAAGTATCCGATGTAGTTATATAAGTATATTCACTCTTTATTCTTCATTTCACCTTTTAGGTAATGATTGTTTTAGCACACTAAAGAGTGTATATGATTTATCAAATTTTACGTGTGCGCATAGACAAACATTTAAGATGGAAATTTCACCTATGTGGTTTGTTGCGAATTGCAATTCTATATTGTCTTTGGAAAGCTTGAATGGTGTTGCCATTATTCCTGCATTATTTCTTAGAACAACAAAAGAAGCAAATCTTTTCAGGTACTTACAACATTATATGTCGAAATTTTAATATCTAACAACTTTTCGAGTGTAACACAATTTAATGTACTCACAAAGAATATAAAAAGTTTCATTCCTAAATAATGTGCGCATTAAGTAAAGTATCATTAGTAACTTACATGAGTATATTCAAAGGAAGACCACGAGAATTAAACTGTGATGCGAATTTCCTCACAGATTCCATTGAGCCTAGGTCTAACTCCGTCGTGTCAATTTTTGCAGTTGAATTATTTCTTAATATGGTTTCCTTGATCTCTCTACCAGCTTCCATATTTCTGACCGCCATAACTACATGGACACCGCGTAATGCAAGTACACGAGCAGTCTCAGTACCAATACCACTAGTTGCCCCTGCAGTAACATGGAACATATACTAAAAACAAGTCATTTCCATGAAATGCTCAGAAAAAAAATACCATAAACAAAATGAGCACCAATGTGAATTCCAGCAACAAGTATCCAAAATCTACACAAAACATACGAGAATTTTACATAATCAATTAATTCAAAATCAATTTTTTTTCACTGCAGAACCAAACACTCGCGGGTGCTGTTTCCCCTATGTTGCTTTGAAATCAACATACTCATATATATAAAGTTGATATTTGTAACATGAAGAGAAATTTCCGATCACAACAACTACAAAAAATATGGCGAAGAATAAGAGAAGAACGAATCAATTTCATTTTCATTGATACCTAACCTAACCTGTAACAATGGCGGTGAGATCAGTGGCATCAATTTGTTGTGTAACTTCTTCAGCTGTTGAAGAAGCTGAGAACCCAGATGGGCCTTTTCCACTGAACCACCACATTGCTTGTTATATTTTTTTTTTCTTTCTTTTTCTTCCGCTGTTTCAATTTCAAGTGTTCATTATTTCTTATACAATATCTTAGTCTAATTTATTTTTATAAGCTATTTTATTTTGTAAATTTTATATAAATTAATTCAAAAAGTTTATAAACATATTTTAAAATGGGGGAGGGGAGGTGAGGAATTTTTTTTAATCAAATAAGTGTTTGGTTCAAAATAAGAGAGGGGAGGGGAAGGGAAGGGTTTTAATTAAAAATATGTTTGGTTCAGGAGGAGAGAGAAGGGGTTTTATTCATAAATTATATTTTTACGCTTATGATCTTATATAAGTGATATAATATTTAAATATGAAAAATTCATAAATATTTTTTTGATGATAAATTTTTTAATTGAGGGACTAAAATGTTATAATTTATCATAACGTTATTAAACTGAGTACACTTGATTCAAATTATAACTCTCTGACACAAATGAAACTATATGTTAATAACAATTTTTAAATAGTGATGAATCATTTAACCAAAAAATACATAAAATAAGTTATTGTTAAAACTAATAATTTAAATTTTTTAATAAAGAAAATAAAAAAAATAAAATAAAGTGAATGATTTAAAATTTGATATAAAAGAAAATAAAATAGGATAAATAACAAAATTAGAAGAAAAGAAAGAACATAAATAAACATTAAAATAATTATAAAAATAATGCAATGATTATGATTTGTATTAAGTAAAAAAAATTGAAAAAAATTGAAGGTGGATAATAGTTATAATAAATTGATGAAAATAATCGAGAAAAATCACATAGAAGAGAAACATTAACACAAAAGAAAATAAATAATTTTGAAATATTAAAATTAAACTGAGGATATTTTAGTAAATATAATGATTTTTTACGTATTAAAATTCAGATTCCCTCTCCTCCCCTCCAAATCCTCCCAATTCGGAAGAACGCAAAAAGTGAGGTTTGGAGGGATTTTGCCCCCCTCCCCTCCCCTCCCTTCCCCTCCTTAAATTTGAACCAAACATAATTTATTAAAAATTTCCCCTCCCCTCCCCTCCCCTCCCCTCCCCTCCATTTACCTCGAACCAAACACACCCTAAGAGATTGAAATATTTGAATTATGCTTTAGAAAACATTTACCTAATAGATTAGCATAATTCATCGTGATGAGTTTTAAAGTACAGAGAGGTACCACTTCATTAGCAAGATACACTAGCAAGTAGGCAAAAAGATAGATTCATCATCGATGTCATATCTAATCCAATCATATAAATATCCCTTTGAAAAAATATTGAGTCCAATAAGCCAATAGATTTCCAAATGCAAGTAGCAAATTCACAATCTCTCAGACAATGTAGAGTCGTCTCAACGTCATGATTACATCTTGGACATAGAACTGTCTGGAGCATACCACGATGACGCAACATCGATATCATAGAAAGGGACGTGAAAAATTGTCCAAAGAAAGAGTTTCACCTTCTCAGGAGCATGAATATGCCACACCAACTTTCAAGAGTTATTGTCTGTTGTATTCTGAACAAATTCAAGTATGTTGAATCATTTATAACCATCCCGAGCACTATAGATACCATCTAAATTTCCTTTCTAAGTTAATTGATCAGACACCATATAATTCAAACAAACGGGGAGCGATTTCAGGCGGTCACAAACACCCAAAGAAATATTAGTATATAATGAATTGAAGTTTCAATCATATCCAAGTAAACAACATTCATTTTCATTTCTAGACCGTGGATATCCACATAGAGAACTTACCCCACTGATTTTTTTTATCATAGACCAATTAAAAAACCAGAAAGATGAGTTCTTATATTCCAATCTAAATTCAAAGCCATTTTTAGAGTAGAGAGAGCTTTCATAATTTCATTTCAAGCAACTGGTCCAAATTTCTTTTTCATATTAAAGAACGTTTCTTCACTAATGTACTTATGCTTCAAAACTTTGACCCATAGGGAATCACAAGTTTCTTTTTGGGCTTAGTATTTTCTTCCAACCAACGAGATGTACACCAGAGTTTGAATTACCTTTCCATAAAAAATCCTAGTCGTCTTATCAATAAAATCACAAGTTGGTTGAGGTAGCCAAGTCACTTGCATATAATTTAGGATGGAGTTCAGGACATACGTAACCAGAGTCAAATGACCAGTCTTGTTTAACAATTTATGTTGGCAAAAAGTTAACCTCTGACTGTTTTCTCCTATAGAAACTCAAAATCTTTTTGCATTGAAAATGACCAAGCAACATATGGAAACCCAAGTATTTCTCTAGAGTAAGAGTTTGCTTGATACATGTGTTGGAAACAATTAAATATGGTTTACTTGTCTTAGTGGTAGCTGAGAAGAACACCTTTGATTTAGCAACATTCACTTTAAGGCCAGAAAACATGACAAAATTATTCAAGATATAAAAAATGATCCTTGCCTAGGAGTTAGAAACATTCGCGAAAAAAAGTATAGCATTTCCAAAAAAAATGAATGGGATAGAAGGGGGTCTATTACGAGATACAGGTTCTCAATGGCCTTCATCGACTGTCCTGATGATTATCAGCGACAAGAATTTATTACAAATAACAAAGAGATAGGGTGAAAGGGGGTCACTTTGTTGTAGTCATATAGTCGGAACAAGGCACTCGTCTATCATTCTACATAATGGACATAGAGGATCTAGTTACACAATGCATAATCAACTTTATAGTAATAGGATGAAACATGTTTTGCTTCAAACAAAATTTTAAGAAATCCCAATTAACATGATCATAGGCATTTTCAAGATCTATTTTGAACATCATGTCATCTTTTTTATTTTAGATTTACAAGTAGAATGTATTGCTTCTTGGAGGATAACAACATTATCAGTTCCCCCTTTACCAGGAAAAAAACTACCCTGGATGGGTCCAACTATCTGATTTAGATAAGGACGCACTCTATTAAACATAATCTTCAAAATAAGCTTTTAAAAAGTGTTGTCCAAGCCAATGGGCCTTAATTCCTTAAAATTTTTGAGGCATCCAACCTTAAGAATTAATGTGATAAGAGTCTCAGAAAGAGAGAATTAAAAGCTACCAGTCACAAAAGCACCTGATATAAGTTGGAAAACATCATCTCCAACTATATGCCAAAATTGTTTAAAGAAAATACCTAGGAGTCCATCAGGGACCTTTGATTCAACGTATAAATAACTTCTTCCCTCGTAACCTGATGATTCAAAGAGTGTTAGATTTATTTAGTAAGGATCGGAGCCATAGTTGAGTCACTCATACTAGTGGGGATTAGAGGAGATGTAGCATAGAAAAGACCTTCAAAGAAAGTCAATGCTTCTTCCCTAAAAATAGTGTTATCATTGCACCAAACACCATTAGGCAGATGAAGGCCATGGACTTTATTTGTCTTCTACCTAATTACCATCTTGGTATGAAAAAATTTGGTGTTACGATCTCTTAATTTAATCCAACCATCTCTAGCCTTTTTATACCAATGAGTCTCTTCTTATGCGAGGATCTAATCATATTCTTGTTGAAGCTCCTATTAGAGATAAACTAGTCTTTCTAAATCCATTCTCTCCAAAGACCATTGGATAACCCCGAGTCTCTTCTCGATGTTATGATTTCATTTGATGATATTGCCAAAATTTTCTCTATTAAAAAGGATATAGAATCATGTTGCATATTTTGGAGACAAGTTGCAATGTCATTTAGGGATTTCCCCCTGTTGAAGTTGGTATTTGTATTTGTTAGAGTTTGTTTGAAGTTTCACATTGCTTAGGTTCCCAGACTGTTGGGTGTATAAATATGTGAGGGCAATCTCACCTCTTGAGCTAGATTTTGGGGTTGAGATCCAAGCATATTTAACATGGTATCAGAGATGGGTTAAGGACTGCAATGTGGGCATTTGACCCAGGCCTACACGCTAGGCGTGAGGGTGGGTGTTGAAGTTGGTATTTGTATTTGTTAGAGTTTGTTTGAAGTTTCACATTGCTTAGGTTCCCGGACTGTTGGGTGTATAAATATGTGAGGGCAACCTCACCTCTTGATCTAGATTTTGGAGTTGAGATCTAAACATATTTAACATGGTATCAGAGCCGGGTTAAGGACTGCAGTATGGGCATTTGACCCAGGCCTACACGCTAGGCGTGAGAGTGGGTGTTGAAATTGGTATTTGTATTTGTTAGAGTTTGTTTGAAGTCCCACATTGCTTAGGTTCCCGGACTGTTGGGTGTATAAATATGTGAGGGTAACCTCACCTCTTGAGCTAGCTTTTGGGGTTGAGATCCAAGCATAGTTAACACCCTCATGCAGTCTGGACTATATTAGAGTATTTCAAGTGAGTGATCCAATTTGCCTCAAACCTAATAGGATGCGGCCCTTGGTCTTGGAAGGGAAGGTTACACCTAAGAAAATTGAGGTTGTAATCAAAATGAAATTTACATAACACCTCAACATATGCATAATGGAAGGCCATACGCCATGGTACAAGCATAAATTCTAGTTACATACCAAGAGGAAGTTCCCAACGATAGCTTTATAATAATTGTATCCATAAAGACATCATGCACAACAGTTACAACGTTACTACCATTCTTCTTTAACACCTAAATTCCCCCAGATTGACCATACGCATCCATGTAGTGATCACTCACATATCCATCTCAATCCCAAAAGGATTTGGTCTTATGAAAACCAATGCGTGTTTCTATAATGATTAAAAACATTAGAGAGTGTTTTCTAATCAAATTCATCGGGTGTCAATTAGGCTTATTATTATAGGCTTCCCTTATATTCTATGAGAGCACAATGACTTATTTGAAACCTAACATAACTAGTCTAGTTGATGGAGGTGACAAAGCAAGTCCCAAACATGTGAAAATTTACATAGTTGTCTCCCAATCAATGGAAGTTTCACGAACAACTTCCTTTTCTTGAGTAGAACTCTCATCATGGCGCATTAGTTATTTCCATCTGCCTAACTTGTTGTCGGTTCAAAATGTGAATATTATATTGTGTGATGTTGTCCAAACCTAAATTTACTTTGGGAGCAATTGAGGTGCTAGGCACACCTTTTTATGCTATGAAGGAATTAAAAGTTGGTCCAATTTTGTGCGAAGTCACGCTAATAGCAAGATGTAGTTCCAAAATGATGTACTTAGACTTGGAGCATGGGTTCCCTCTTTGTGCCGATTGACGTTCATCTAGGGTTGGTCCACTTTTATCAAATCGACGTTTCTTGGAAATTACGTCAAGTTGATTGGGTCCAGCAGTTTTGTTGTCAACACTTATTCCTTTTAAGGAAACACCAATCCCATTGATTTTAAAACTCCTCATATATCTAGGAACATTATTGGATCTATATGTCCCTTGACCATAACTAATTTATTGTGTTTTTTCTTCTGCAGCACCAACCAATCACCGTGAACAACATTTGTTTCTCCAAATTCTTTTGCTAAAATAAAAAGGGTTTGATAATAGAAAATCTTAACCCTGAAAGCGCACAACAAAGTAACAAAAGAAATAAATCGAGTGAGATATTGAAAAAGTGCATTAAAAATTTATAAACATATGAAGAAGCAAATAAGATGATGTATAAAGAAACAAGTTTAAGTAAAAGAAGAAACATAACAATTAGTGTATTGTAAGGGCGAAAACAAAGACCTGTAAGAGGAAGAATATGATGCAAGGTCTGAAGGAAGAAGATGATTATGGAAC